>NW_022631043.1:4931082-5343657 GCF_010015895.1 Lontra canadensis
AGGAAGGAAGGAAGGAAGGAAGGAAGGAAGGAAGGAAGGAAGGAAGGGGAAGGGGAAGGGGAAGGGGAAGGGGAAGGGGAAGGGAAGGGAAGGGAAGGGAAGGGAAAGGAAGGGAAGGGACGGGAAAGGAAAGGAAGAAAGGAAGAGGGAAGGAGGGAGGGAGGGATGGAGGGGAGAATTCTCAAGCATATCAAGCCTAAGTCTTCTGGATATGTGATTGGAAAATTGAGTGTACACTGATGACGCTGCATGAATGTATGTGCAGTTGTCACCAGTATTAACCCAGAGTTCAATGGGTAGATTGATAAAGAATTGCCAAGTTGGATTAAAAAACCCAAACTTGCCTTTGCTTTCTATGAAACCTCTCCTCCCCTCTCCTTCAACACAGATGATGTCCTCTGGTCTCTATTACAAAAAAAAAAAAAAAAAAAAAAAAAGAAAAGAAAAGAAAAATCTCACCATATACCAAATCCTAAATTCACTCCTCTATGATGCCTTCCTTATTCCCCAGTTACAATAATCTACTCTATTCTCCAGGACAACAGGGCAGCTACCTTCATCACATTTGAACATGGAATTATAATGAATTGCATGTCTCCCCTACTCAACTGTAGAGCTTACTCATTCATTCATTCATTTATTCATGTAATTATTCAAGTTTTAATGCCAGGCTTTATACTAAGAACTTTTATATATTTTTAATTAATCATTGAAGAAAGCTTTAACATACTTATTAATGCCTCCATTTATTTTTTTCTGGAAGAAAAACTGAAAACAAGCTCAGGAAGTTTAGACTATGGTTTAAGAACATACAGCTAATGAGTTGTAGCGTTGGGTTTTGAGCTTAGGTCTTTGTAATCCCAAAGTCATGTTTTATGGATATTCCACAGTGTTTGGGGGACATATCATCTTATTTGCTTTGTTTTGGTCACAATATTACACAATATAGAAGCGTTTTTTTTTAATATTTTATTTATTTATCTGACAGCGATCACAAGTAGGCAGAGAGGCAGGCAGAGAGAGAGGAAGAAGCAGGCTCCCCACAGGGCAGAAAGCCGGATGTGGGGCTCGATCCCAGGACCCTGGGATCATGACCTGAGCCGAAGGCAGAGGCTTTAACCCACTGAGCCACCCAGGCTCCCCTAGAAGTGGTTTTAAATAGGTAGTTAGATGTATTATTCGTTTTTGTTTTGGTTTTTTGTTGTTGTTGTTGTTTTGTTTTGTTTTTCTCCATTACATGACTCAGAGCACCTCCTAACTCTGCCTGATAGAGTTAAGGCATTATGTCTTGGCCTTAGGTTTTGACCTACTGTTTTCTCTACAGACCTTATTTGTTGAAGTTTCCTTTTTTAATGCATGCTCCAAAAGAAAAGATGATATCTAAAATCCCTGCCATTTACACACAAGAGAACACATCATTTTTAGTTTGAGAGCCCTCTTTACAACTGGCTGCCATAACAATCAGCCAAAAGTAGGGCTCCAGACCTGCTGGGCCCATGGCTTGCATCTGACCCAGGACTCCCACCTCGGATGCTGTAGCACAGTAGCTGGAATCCATGGTCTTCCCTCCAGATGCAGTCAAGAAAGGGAATCTGAAGCTGTCATTCCTGGAAATGACACTCTAATCTGTGGCCCCTGGCTTTGGTTAATCGGACCTGATTCTTTGTGTGGCTACTTCCAAAGTTCTCTTGAAATTTTTTTTTTTTTTCTCAGCATTATATAATGGGACTTATCCTTGTTGATATGTGTAGTGGTGATTCATTCTGCTTCCCTGGTTAGCATTCCAGTGCTGAAGTACACCAAGAGTAATTCATTCATTTTATGGCCAGTGTGTGTCAGGTGGTTCCTAATCTTCTCCCATTCCTTCATCCTCCTATTTATCTATTCAACAAATAATTGTTGAAGACCTAACTGTGCCAGATGGAAACAACAGCAAACAAATGGAGTATTGGCCACATGGAGCTTACATTATAGAGTAAACTAGCAAACAAAAGTAAACATGAACACACAGTATGTAAACTGTGGAGGAAAAAAAAAAAAGCTGAGGATAAGGATTATTGGGCACAGGATGTGATGAGCACTGGGTGTTATACACAACTGATGAATTATTGTGCTCTACATCTGAAACTAATGACAGTTAATTAAATTTATATTTTAAAAGGGATTATTGATATTGAAGCATGTAGATTTTTTTTTATATTTTATATAGCATAGTCAGAGAACTCTTCATTGATATGGTGACCCTTTGTGTGGAGATCTAAATCAGGAGCTCCTGGGAAAAAGGATTCCAAACAGAATGCAAAAGGCTTAAATAAGGAGGGTTTGGGAATATTCCAGATGTGGGCACTAGGCCATGGTGCCTGCATGTGGGTGACGGGGGAGAGGGAGGAACTGAGATGAGAAAAGAAGTTACAGGGAAGCTACTCATGTAAGACCCTGCGAGCCAAGAGAAAGATCTTTGCTTCACCTCTAACGGGGATGGGAAGTGCTTAGAGAGATGTGATCAGTGCCATGATTTGAATTACTATTTAAGAGAATCACTCTGGCTGCTGTGTTCAGTGTGGACATTCCAAGAGCCACAGATGACTCAAGGAACCTCGTTGGGAGGTGATTGTGAAAATCAACTTGTACCAGTGCAATGAGAAGGAATCCAATTACATAAAGACAGTAGTAGATTGACATCATAGGGGGTTTGATTTTTTTCTACCTCTCTGTGCCTGTGCTGACACTGACTTTGGGCTTGACAGATGATTTATTTTGCCCAATAGGATGGCAGCAAATTGAAGTAAACAGAAAATTGCAAACTGCTTTCTTGTCACCATGATACCAAGAGGCCTGGACCAGCCTGCCTAAGGGACGTGAGAGATGGAGAGTAGCACTGAGTCCTCAAGCCAAAGCAAATAGCACTAGCTCCCAGCCAACCAGAATCACACAAGAAAGCAGAAATCATCCCAGTCAGGTCTGAATAATCGGAGCTGTTCCGCTGACCTGGAGGCCTATGAAACACAGTGAAGGAGTATTACCTTAGGTTTTCAAGTAGTTTGTTGTAGGTAATTAGCTCACTGATGCCCATATGATGAAGGAGGACCAGGTAAGTCCTTGTGATGGTGGTAATTTGACAGTTCTTTTCTGTTTACTCCTAGATAGTCCTAGAAACAGAAAATAAGGTCAGTGAATTGAGTCATCTTACCCAAAGGTAAGAAAGCCAGGGTGTATATCCAGCCCTTCTGCCCATCATGGGTTGTGGCTTGTTCCCTGGGGAGTTACTCTGCCCCATTCTGCTGTCTCTGCCCTGCTTGGGGCTGGGGATGGAGGGGAAGGCAGGGATCACGCTCTGGCTGGCAAGGCCTCAGCTAAAGAATCCCAGAGACTTGCAGAAGGAAGGCCACAAGGTAAGGAAATGGTGAGTGGTCGGGACCAGATAGCTAACAGCTGCTGCCCTAAATAAATGAGGCATTGGAACTTAAGATAGCAGGATGGAAGGTGCAGCCAACTTCACCACAATTGCATTATACGTATTATTGCCGAAACACACATTACAACACAAAACAAAACGTAGGTGAGAGAAAGAACCTATATTGAACTGGAGAGCATGGCAACTCACAGGATCAAGGGTTCAACTCTCTTCCCTGAAGATTTATATTTTTTTAGGATTTTATTTATTTATTTGAGGTAGAGAAATAGAGAGGAAGAGAGCACAAGTGAGGAGAGGGACACAGAGAGAAGCCGACTCAGGCTGAGCAGAGAGTCCAATGGTGGACTCCCTCCCAGGCCCCTGGGATTATGACCTGAGCCAAAGACAGATGCTTCACGGACGGAGCCCCCCAGGCGCCCCTCCTTGATGCTTTAAAAAAGGAAAAAAAAAAAAAAAAAGCAAAACCAAAAACCAATCTGCAGTGCAATGTTTTTTGCAGTGAGGGAACGAGGCCAAATGACCTCTCTAGTTTCCTCCGTGAAGAGCTTCTGAAATGTCAAATAAGCTAAACGAGATTTGCTTCATGTTGGCAGAGGAAAAAGGTACTACAGAGGATCTATAAATCAAAGTCCCTCATTTTTTTGTTCATTATGTTTATTTTTACTATCATGTATTTCATTGCAAGTTTCTTCTACGTTGCTTTTAATAATGGTTTTAACAGGCCCAGGGTCAAAGTCAAACCCCTCTTATTTCAGATCTCACACTCAGTCACTCCGAAGCTTGGACAGTTTGCAGATTGACCGCCCTGGACTAAACGTCCCCCGTGAGGATTATCCAAGTTCTATTTTCCAGTAAGACAAAGTGCTTTTTCCCTCTTTTCTATTTTTTCTATTTTTAGTTTTCTGTGTTTTAACTCTCATTAAAAAAACACATAAATAAAATGTAGTGTCATCCCCATTTCTCAGTGCTCAGCCCAGCTCAGCTAAGTACATGCACTCTGTCCTGCAACCATCACCATACTCCATTGACAGAACCTCTTCATCTTGCAAATCTGAAACTCTGTAGCTTTTTAATGATTACACCACATTTCCCCTCCACCCGGAGCCTGGCAACCGCCACTCTACTTTTCATCTCTACAAATTTGATGACTCTAGATATGTCATGTAAGGAGCCTCGTTTTACTGTACAACATTTGCTTTTTGTGACTGCCTTGTCTCACTTCACATAACGTCATCAAGGTTCATCCCCCCTGCTAGCAGGTGTCAGAATCCCCTCCCCCTTTTTCAGGCTGCGTGGCACTCCATTGTAGTGACCAGCCACATTGTGCGTATTTGTTCACCTGGCAGCGTTTACCTGGCTACTTCCACCTCCTGGCTGCTGTGAATAATGCTGCTGTGAACACAGATACACAAGCCCTCATTTTCTCCCCTGGGGAGACAGAGTCTTGGCAATATGGATTTAATTTACTTCCTGGTTCCAAGGGTTATGGATAGCAGGACTTTGGTTCTGATGCAGGTTCCCTAAGTCGAAAGGTCAAGTGATGCTATTTTACTGCATCTTTCCTGTGCCCAGACACTCTGAAAGCCACTGGACATAGAGAAGTGAGTAAGACAGACACAGCCCTTGTCCTCCTCGTGTTCCCATTCTGCGGAGGGAAAGACAGTAAGCTGATGAACAAAGTTGCTGATTATGATATATTCTGCAAGAAAAGATGACAAGATTCTCAGAGAGAGTCACTGGTGAGCAGGGGTCTCTCCAAGGACTTGGTCCTGAGCAGGGCAAGAAAGGTGGTGAAAGAGCCATCCAGGAAGAATGCATGGAAGGAATGCCCTTGAGCTGGAGCAGGCTTGGTCTGCTGAGAAGCCCACACATGAGCCATGGGTCTGTGGAGTCTACTGAGCAAGGATAAGAGTATAGGACTTGAGGATGAAGAGGCAGGCAGGGGCTAAGTTGTGCTGGGACTGTACTGAGGATTTTATTCTAGGAGCACTAGGAAGTATTTGAAGGGGTTTGAGCATCACCGTGCTATAACCTGATTAAGGTTACTGCTCTACTGTGCTACACTGCTTCAATAATAATCCCCATCACTAGCTTACTAGTGTGCTAGTAAGCACAAGTGTGTTTACTGTATGTCTGATAGGGGTTCAGCTTATAGTAACTTATTCTTATAATATTTCTAACAATCTACTACTGTCTGAGACACAGAGAGGTTCGCAATTTGCCCAAAGTCACACAGCGTATAATTAGTAGAGGTAAAACCTAAACCTTTGACATTTGATTTCAGTGACTATCCTCTTAGTGAAGACCACTTCAATGAAATATCTTGATACAAATCTGTTTGGATTTAGTTTCCCACTTGTTTATTTTCCAAAGGCCTAGTGCACAGGGCTTTCTAGATAATAAAGACTCAATGCCATCTTATAATGGTAACTCCATTTGGCCATCATTGTGTTCACCCCTCTCCATAGTCCTTTGAAGTAACAGACATGAAACAAACATCACAGTGCTGGATGTCTGTGGGTAGAGGGGACACCTCCTTCCACACCTGACACTTCCCTCCGAGTGCAGGCAGGCCCTCGGAGATCACACCACTGACTTCTCTTCCCCATGTGTCCTTCACTGCTCTTCTGAGGAGGTCTAGAGACATAAAATTGGCACGCACGAAAAGAACCTGGAGCCTGTCTGGCTTGTGCATTTTCTCCTCTCCTTGGGAGCTGGCTGCCGACAGATAGCTGGAAGCCTCGAAGCCTCTAGGACCTGCAGAAAACTTGGCAACAGAGTCTGAGGGAATGCAGCCCTATCCAGGAGTCTGGTGACCCGGGAGTGAGCCTGGCTTATTCCCAGGATCTGGGTTAGAAGCCTAACTGTCTGGCTCTGTTGGTTGAGTCCTATAGCCTCCCTCAACTGATGGTAAGGGGGCTATTTTCACACTCCAGTCCCGATCTAGACACATTTTTCTTATTCCCTGGCTGGTTTAGAATGCAGACAGGAAGGAGAGGCCTGGCATTTACTGCCCTCCCCCCAACACTAGACAACCACGACACTAGACATATAATGGTGACTCCATAACTTTCGGGTCATTTCTGTTTTTCAGGGAGGTCCAGGGACCTCCGTGGAGTCACAAAACTCATCAATGATATTTGAGATTCGAGCTCACATCTGTCCCCTGTGCCCCAGGGATTTATGAAGCAACAAATTAGCAGGAACATGGAGAGCGCCCAGTGTACGAGAGCCCCACGGGCGCCTACCACAACAGCACATGTCTCAACCTGGAGTCCTCCCCGCTGAATTCTGAGTTTCCAGCAAGGCAGTGGTACCTCTAGCTATGCCTCCGCTAAGCTGGGTGCCTAGCTCTGGAAACACAGGTTCTCCGGTGACTCTCGCCAAGAGCCATACTAGCTTCAGGCACCGCTAGCCACATGCTGAATCTGCCATCAGTAATTCAAGCCGATGGAGAAGCCAATATGTGCTGCTCTGCAAAAACACCGGTCCTTCCAGCGCTCAAGCCCTCTGTGGTCATGATGGGGCAACTTCTTCCTCATCAGGTGGGAAGCAGACACACTAAACCAGGAATGGTAGTTTTCTTTCCTGCAAGAAAAACGTACAAAATAAACACCCGCAAGGGTAGATGACATCAGATCACACTGTAATATTATACAAAGGTCAGAAGTTGGAGTTAAATGTCAAATTCTGGGAGGAAAGGTCGCTGTTCTGCTTGGCGTCTCTGGGTCTCCCCAGTATCTGCTGTCAGACCCTCCAGCAGTGGAGGAAGATCACAGCCTTAGGAAAACCTTCTTTGCCTTCATCTCTTGACACTGTTTTCCTCTTCTCTTTTATAACAGAAGAAATAGGAAATGGGTCCCATTTGCATATTAAATTAATCTTTAGGTATTGCTTAAAATATATGCTTTCACCATTAATGAGAAGTTAATGTCTAAACAGTTGTTTGATTACATTTTATAAGTTTTTATTGCAAGAATAAAGTGAGGCCAGAGATTAGGGTTGTAGTGGTAGTCTGTTTCTATAATAATTGAAATAAAACAATAACATGTACATGTGTTTGGGCTAGCATCCAACTGACTGTCTTCAGCATAGCTCACGTCATGATACTTTATTCCATATAACCTGCCATGACCTTGAGTTCTGTAAGATAAAGTGCTGAAGTCATGGTTCACAGTGTCTTGAATTTTCTCAACTTTTTTATTGTATTTCCACTACTGTGGACAAAAATCCCAATAGTTCATTCTTGAACAATCTTTAGAGTATAATATACAAGGGTTTTTTTGTTTTGTTTTGTTTTGTTTTGTTTTTTTAACATCTGACTTCAATGTCTCATTCTACACTCATATTCCAAAATCTCTTCCCCTTCCCCATGTTATTCCCTATTGGGCATCTTTAGAGCAAGAAAAGGGACTGTAGCCAAGCAGTTTCTAGGATCTCAGGTGTCTTTACTCACACACCTGGACTGGAATACCTGGGCTCCTTAAGCCTCTCTCTTTTCTTCTGTCTCTTTCTCTCTCTCTCTCAGTTTTTCATCTCTCTGTAGGATGGTGAAGCTATTTGTCCATTTGGCCTCCCCTGATCTGGCCTCAGGAGTTGCATGGTGTCACATCTGCCACATACTGTTAGTCCAGGAAACCCCAAAGCCTATTCAAGGGGCAGGACCCATTTGCTGCCTCTTGAGGGAAGGTGTGACAAGGATTTCCTGGGTGTGTTCTATCCATTTACAGAATACCTTCCATGTTCAGATGCTGTACTTAAACCTGTAATAACCTTTTTTAATCCTCTACCAGTCTCTTTGCAAAGGCTGGTTACCCATTTTGTAGAGGGAAGTTGAAGTGTAGAGCAGTTAGATAACTTCACAGAGGTAGAGAATGATAATCCAGGACTCAAAGCCAAGCCCATCTCCAGATTCCTGGGTGTGCCCCTCTCACCTCACCAGGTCTGTTGCATTGTGGTTCTCAAGTCATACCTGATCAATGAATGAATGAATGAATGAACATTAAATTTCAAATCCTATAAGCATTCTATACTACTGAATACAAGTTAAACATCACAAACTTCTCTTCTAGACTCTAGACTGTTTTTAGATTTCAAATGTGAACCCAGATCATTGATTTATTAATTCATTCATATAAGTATATCTCCAGCATGAATCTATCTTAGATTTACTATGATTCGAAGACTTTTCCAGATGCTAAGGGAAAGCAATGGACAAGCCCAGGGGTCGCTGGCATCACAGAGTTTACGCTGCAGGAAGAACAGCATTTAAGGAGACAATGACCTGATGAATCAATGAATCACAGTTGTGATAAATATAACAAAGGGTTATCTCAGGGTTCTGATCTAGAATCGCTGTCCCCAAACAATGATACTTTTACCAGGAGTCTCGTTATTAGAAAGATAAAATGGTGCCTCCAACTGGCCTTATTGGACCACCTTTGCTTGTGATGCCAGATTCCAGTCAGCCGGTATTGACCAGATCCTTGGGCATAAAGGTTTGTAATGGTGTCTGTGGGTGTCTGCTCTGTGGTCATTTCATTATCACATTACGATTATAGTGTGGAGGTCGATCAGTCTAATTGATCATTGGTTAAAGTACATTTGCTAAACTTTGGCAATAGTGATATTTGGGTATGATAATTCTTTGTTGTGAAGACTGTCTTGTGCATTGAAAGAAGTTTAGGACGTCCTAGGCTTCTACCTCCTATAAGCCAGTAGCACCAGCCTCCAGTTGTGATAATCAAAAATGTCCCCAGCCATTGTCAAGTGTCCCCGGCAGACTAAAATATTATCTGTTGACAACTAGAGGGTTAAAAACAAACAGACACTGATATAAGCCCAAGGACTTCTGCTTCCTAGTTGTGCGATCCTGGAGAAGTCACTCTGTCTCCCAAGGCACTCTGACAGTGTCTATAAAATTGCCTTATATATAAGTGAGTTCCTCACAAGGTTTTTTATAAAAACTGTCATAATTTTCACTCACATTTATTAAGTGCTTATGATAATCTAGGCACTTTTTTTTCTGGATGTATTAATTTGTAGATTATTTATTCAATTTACATTTTCATAAAGTAGAATATTATAATCCAAATACTCAGCTAAGTATGAATTACCCTTACTTTAATCATGGAAGATGTCATGATAAATTTAAAAGAAATCATGCCCAAAGCATATTTTTAAAGGATATGTGAATGACTTGACTGCATGATGTTCTAGAACTGTGCTGTCCAATACAGCGTTCACTTGACCACATGTGTCTATTAACATTTAAATTCATCTAGGTACCCTTTTAAGTTTTTACATATTGATTCACTGCACCCCACAGAAATGTCATGAGGAGAGTGTAATGATTTATCTCCATTTTATAGATGAGGAAATCAAGAGACGTTAACCCTATAGTCTATGGTCTATGAAGTGTTCGTGGAAATGATATTAGCCACACTGTGCACCACTGTTGCTTGTCCCAAATGGCCCCTCCTCGCCTCACAGATAAACCCTCAAGAGTTACAAAATAGGGGCACTTGGATGGCTCAGTCAGTCAAGTGTCTGCCCTCAGTTCAGGTCATGATCTCGGGGTCCTGGGATTGAGCAGCACATAAGGCTCCCCTCTCGGCGGGGAGTCTGCTTCTCCTTCTCTCTCTGCTCCTTCTCCCCCACCACCACTCCTTCTCTCTCGCTCTTTCAAATAAAACCTTTACGAAAAAAAAAAAAAAGTTACACAATGGACATAAAATAAAATAACACATTAAGAGGAAAGCTAATAATTACAGAATATGCTCTCTATTCTTTGAATCTTATTAAGTGTTGGAAATCCAAAGGTGAACAAAGGCCACGACTAGCCCTCAAGGCTCTCAAAGCTCCCAGTGATGCCACTGTTTGGAAGACTCCAGCTCTCTTCACTGCATTGCAGAGGTCCTGGAGGACATGGATGCCAACAGCATCCTCTGTCCTGAAGGTGGTCCATCAGAAGGAATCTGCGAACACACGTCATCTCCCTGCTATCTGATGGCTGCCTGCAGGCCTCAGAAAGGGTTGGAAGAAATGGAGCCTAGAGTCAGGCAGGTCCACAAAGGAGCTGCTCCTTCTGCACCAGGGCAGAAGTCAAGCCTCGGCTGGAGTGCTGACCGTGGAAATATAAGGAGGAGGATGTTACAACCTGTGTGATTTGGAAAGGCAAATGTTTTGATTCTCAATTTCCCTATCCACAATGTCATGATAATGGTACCAATTATCCAGATGCCATAAAGATTAAACAGATAAAGCATATAACACAGGACAATGGTGAATTCCTCAATAACTTTTAGCTAATATAAAGACTGTGAAGCAATAAGCACAGAGTAGGTCTGAGAAACTGATGGCTATTTCTTGCCTAGTCCTCTTTTCTCATGCTTTCAGCCTCTTTTTTATTGCCCTGAGGATAATGTTATTGCAAACATTGACCTAATAAAGATGCACAGAAACCTCTTTTTATACACTGAAGCAATGCAAAACAAAACAAAATCCAAAAAGGCAAAGCAATTCTCTTTCATGTTTTGCAAGTTCCACTGGGATTTCTTTTCCAAACGAAGATATTCTATTTCTATTCCAGGAAATAAAGATATTGAAAATAAGGAAGTCCCCCTTAAGATTCACTATTCAGAAGCTCAGCAGTTTTTCCTTTTTATTTTCTCATTTTCCCATATATCATCTGACTTATATTCACTCTCCTGTGTTCTGCCAAGAGCATGGTGAATATATTTAAAGAGGGAAAAAAAGTCACTCAAACCAAAGCATCCAAACCTAATAAACATTGTTCCTTCAATTCATTCATTCAGAAAATAATCACTGTCTACCTACTACATGTTGAGTATGTTCTAGGCACTGAGCAAACAGATTTTTTTTTTAAGTCCTGTGCTCCAATGGAGCTCCACTTGAGTGGGAGAGAAAAACAAGCAAACAAGTAACACCGTTTCCACTAATGCTTAAAGTTATTCATCAAATAAAGTGTCCAGTGGTAGGGACTGATGGGACGTGGGTGCTTCCTAAGACAGAGAGAGGTCAGGGAAAGACTCCTCTGCAGAGGAGGTATTTGAGTTTGATACCCAAAAGCAAGTGGAAGGAAGCTCTGGAAGGGGCAGTTTAGGTGAGAGAAAGCAGGTAACACCCTTGATGTGGGAACCAGCTGAAGGTCTCCAAAGGATTGCAATCCATCAGATCAAGGAAGGATGGGCAGGAGCAGCAGGGTAAGGGGTGACCATGGAGAAGGAGCAGAGGGCAGGTTACCTAGCACCTCCTAGGTCATGGGACAAATGTCGGATTTTCATCCTAAGAGAGATGGTTAGATAATTTGAGAAGAACCATAGCAGAATTTGAGGGAGCAGATTTACATTTGAAATGATAATCCTAGCTGATGGATGGAGAAAAAGACCAACTCTGAGAGGACAGGTCAGTACTCTGAGTCAGGTGGTGGTGGCCAGGCGAAGGTGGCCATCCAGAAGCTGGTGAAATGTGCCCACATTGAAGTTCACCAGTAGGGAAAGAAGCAGCAGATGGAAAAGAGCACCCAACAGTCATGAAGGTGTGGAATTATGGAAGCTGCATAGATCTGCAGGGTCGGCTGGCGACCTGGAGACCCAGGAGACCCCACGTGCAGATGAAATTTGAAAACCATCTGCTGGAGGATTCTCTCCTACTTGAGGAGGCCAGTCTTTTTCTCCTAGTCAGGCCTTAAGCTGAATTGAAAGCAATCTGTTTACTCAAAGTGGACCTACTTAAATGTTAATCTCACCTGAAAACACTTTCCAACGTGACACATAAAATTCACCATCACAAAGCCTGATGCACTGTTTGAAAAGAGACAAGTATTGAAAACCCAACTTTACCATACTAGTTCAAAAATAACAATGCTTACCATTCCATTGTGTGATGAATACTATAGGAATCATTTTATTTTAACTCACTCAATCTTCACATAAACCCAGTAAGAGGTGCCGATATTATCATTTTACAGAGAAGACAAGTGAACTCTGGAAGACTGAATACACTTTCTAAGGACAGATGAGTCAGAGCAGGGTGTGGTCACTAGCTGATCTCAAAAGCCATCCTCTTTAACCAAACTCTGCTGTGACCACCTGAGTCTCTTACACTCAGTTTACCTGGAAATTAGTCATACTAAGAGCTGGTAGAGATTAAATGGCATAAAATCAGTTAGCAAGATAGCTGAAATTTAATAGATGGCAAATAAATTCTGATGCCCTTCCTCTCAAATAGTCAATGGCTTATTCCATCCCCTTCCTTCCTTCCTCCCTTTATTCATTCATTCACCAATACATTTAACTAGTAACCATCAAGGTCCAATATTATTAATACCATGATTAGCATTTACAGAGAGATTTGATTCCCATTCATTATTGATCATGGTTTGGGCATTGGTAATATGCTACATTTGTCATAAAATAAAATCCAAGGTGTCCCAGGCCTTTCAGTCTTGAGCTCCCATGGCCACATCTCCACCCCATGTTCTGCGTGGTGATAAGACACCATCATAACCTACACATGGCCACATGGTGGGCAGCCATATGGACTTGTAAGCATTACACAGATATCTCAGTCTTAGGCAGAGCTTATTATTTTTCCCATTATCTTTGTTGTTATCTTTTCTGAGAATTATGGCAAGTACTACTATAGTTATAAAGTCGCTATTATTTTTATTACTATGGGAATTACTACTTTGGTTATAATAGCATTGTGAATTATTGTGAATATTCAGTGAATATTCAGCAAGGTATTCATTCATTTAAAAAATATTTATTGAGCACCTTTTACTGTGAGTAATCTGGGGAGCTAAAGAAGGGCTTTGAGGAAAGGTGATATGCTCTAACATAGACTTCAAAAATAGGATTCTGATTCCTTTATTGAGAGGAGGGTAGGGACAGGACAAACAAGGCAACAGCAGAGGGACCCATTGAGAAGCCATTGTAATGATCCAGATGAGAGAGGAGGGGAGTCTCAGGCCATTATGGCACTGGTAGAAGGGGTAAGAGGTGGCCAAATTGTTTCAACTGTGAAAGGATGGGAGTTCGCAGGGGTAGGTGAAAGATCAGATGCCAGTTATAAGAGAGAGAGAAGATCCAAGAATGACTCAAGGATGTGGGTCTGAGCAACCAGAAGTCTGGAGTTAGTGCTCATTGAGCTGGGAAGAATGTGTAAAGAGCAGGATGGATTGATAATGCTTAAAATGTCTTTTAAAAGTCTGTGTGCAGATCATCAGTTAAATGACTTCCTTAGTAGTGGTGGCATCGGGGTGGCTCTGTCCGTTAAGTTTCCAGTTCTCCATTTCAGCTCATGATCTCAGGGTATGGGATCGAGCTCCATGGGAGCTCCTCTCTCAGAGCAGAGTCTGCTTGAGATTCTGCCTCCTCTCCTTCTATCCCTCCCCCTTCTCTCTAAACAAACAAACAAAGAAATTAAATTAATTAATTAAATATTTTATAAATAAGCAAATAAATAACTTGTGCCAGACATTTTAGAATGTGGGTGGGAAGTGGGAAAGTAAAGCTTAAGGACTTAGTCCTCCCTTCAAGTGCCTCACAATTGGCAGGAGTTACTGGAGCTTTTCTAACACTGGTGTTGAGAAGGTGTGCCCATGTTAGAAGCCCAGGGGCACAAAAAAGAAACACATGCTATGCGCAGAATTCTGAGAGGAGCAGTGACTTAAAATGTCTCAAAATTCATGTGAGGCCTTTGTAGCCAATAAACTGCGGATACTATAGTAGATTAATTAATTTAAAAAGTCTGCTAAAGAGAAGATCATAAAAATGATACCTACACATTTTCAACATTTTATATTAACTTAAAACTTGAGGTTTGCTGGGGTTGGGGGTGTAGAGTAGGGTGGTTGTGTTATGGACATTGGGGAGGGTATGTGTTATGGTGAGTTCTGTGAAGTGTGTAAGCCTGAAGATTCACAGACTTGTACTCCTGGGGCAAATAATACATTATAAGTTAATAAAAATAAAAAATAAAAATAAAAATTTTTTAAAAATCTAAAAATAAAAGATACCTTCATTTGCTAAGGTTCAGATGTACATCCAAGGTCTTGATTTGAAATTACAGTTAATTCTCCAGTTAATTACACTTCCTTTAGTCTTTCTTGCATAGATGACACTCATAATGTATGGTCTTTGGTTTCCAGTATGAATTTTTTGACAGTAGAGTAAAAATGTAAAAATATTTAGAAAGTAATATGAATGCAGACTTCTGGGTTTTTCAGCTTTTTTTCCCCACAGTCTTTCACTGATCCAACCATAATTTTTTCAACTACTCACCTTCATCAAATCTTCCCAAAGCATTTAGTATTATAGAAAAAACTCTTGTCTTTGTTCTCACATTTCATTATTTACACCATAATTAAATCAATGTATAAATACAACAACAGGCACAAATGAAGCAAATATAAGTGCTTTTTTGGAAGCAGAAACTCTCCCTTTGGGAGCAGAAGAATGCAGGTGTATTGAGAGTAGCTTACTAGTCCTCTTCTATCTAGCATGCTCTAGACATTGTCAGTACATTTCATTAAGATTAGCTAGGCGCTATTTAACCAGCACATAATTAAGTAAAACTCATTTCAGAGACTCCTTGGGAAGAAAGTCTCTATAAGCATCTTCTCCTTCCACCTGTATCTCTCTCCTTCCACCTGTATTTCTAACACCATTTTTGGCTGCAGACAAGGTAATTAATTTTAAATGAATACAGATGGTCCCCAATTTACAATGGTTCAACTTCAATTTTTCGACCTCACAGTGGTGCAAAAGCAATGCACATTCAGTAGAAACCATACTTGAAATTTTGACTGTGGATCTTTTCCAGGGCAAGCGATGTGTGGGCCGACCCTCTCCTGGTGCTGGGGGGTGGCAGAAGCCACAGCTCCCTGTTAGCCGGAGATCACGAGGGTCAACAACTGACACACAGACAACAGTTCTGTACCCCTATACATGTTCTGTTTGTCACTTCCAACACAGTACCCTATACATTACAAAAGACAGTCAACACTTTATTATAAAATAGGCTGTGTGTTAGCTGATTTTGCCCAGTTGCAGGCTCATGCCAGTGTTCTGAGCATGGTTAATATAGGTGTGGCTAAGCTGTGAGATTCATGGGTTAGAAGTATTATATGCATTTTCAACTTACGATATTTTCAACTTAGGAAAGCGTTTACTGGGATGTAATCCTGTCATAAATTGAGGAAGATCTATATGACTTGGAACACACTTGCTATCAGTTATCTGATTTTTCTTCTTTGGCTTCAAGATAATTAATAGTAAACATATTTTGATTGCCCCTGACCACCCTCTATGCACTAACCCATGCTGAACTCAGAGAACCACAGAAGATAGGTACTACTACTATAAGCATTTGACAGATGGTGTGGGAAAGGGGGCACAGAAAGATAAAATCCAAACTCCTTAGTGGAATCAAAAATCTTATTTCCCATCTCCTTTCTTCTTTCTGTGCCCGCACAGGTAAAACACCAGAGCAGAAGAGGCAATTTTTTTTTTCTCCTGTAAAAGGCCAGATAGTAAACATTCTCAAATTTATGGACCATATAGCTCTACCACAACTAATCAACTCTGCTGTTATAGCATGCAGACAACCATAGATAATAAATAAATAAATAAATAAATAAATAAATAAATAAATAAGGCCCTGTTCCAGTAAAACTTTATTTAACAGACAGATGGTGGGCCAAATCTGAATCATGCACCATTTTAAGTCCTTGCCCTGGATAAAGGGAATTATTCACCATTCATCCAGCAAACCACACAACTCTCAGTCAGATTGCTTCTCTCCTTGCCTTCTGAAGTTCACTTATTTAACTCACCACTTTGCTCTATAGTGGATTATTATTTTGTTTTAGTTAAAGTAAACCCTAAAATTATGTGGCCATCAAAGTAAAACTTTATTTCTTACTCATATAAAGTCCAAAATGATTGTTCTGGCTAGGAACAAATCTCCTTGGAGTGGTGATTTAAGGATCCAGCTTCTTTCCACCTGGGCTCTACCATCTCCTGTAAGTGGATTCTGAGGTCATTCCAGAAACAAAGCAAGCACAGAAAACTGGGCATGGGAAGGCTAGAGGTGTAGAGAAGAGACACAGCAGCATAAAGGAAATGTCATCTAATAAACATCTTGAAAACCAGGCAAGATTTTAAGGAATGATGTGGGTAAAGGCCAACAACTAAGGGAAGAGCATGAGATAACATAGATATCTTCACAGGACCAAAATGTCCTGCTTGGAATATAGAGCAGACACAATGAGTAGTAGATCAGGACACAACATGCAAAGGTGTACATAGTGTGTCACTGCCAGAGGACAGATGGTATTTAAAATAGTCAACAGTGGAAACATATAAAAGAATTTTGAACCCTGATTCAAGACTCTCTGGTCCTGCTAAGGACAAAATCTGTTTAGGGAATTTAAGCAAGAGGCCGTTTGAAAGTTGGATGAGAAAGGGGATCAGGGGAAGCAGGAGGCACACTAAGACATCATGGCCATAAAGGAATTCACATTACAGTTACCTCAATAAAACCTGGAGAGGGAGGGGAGAGAGCATTGGACTTGAAGGCAGAAAACTTGAACCTAAAGCTTGGCTCTGGCAATAAGCAGTTGTTACCTTGAGTAAATCACTTCTCATCCCTGGGACCTAGAGTTTTTATTTCTCATGGAAGAAAGTCATGAGGTAAGAAAACAGAAGCATCTTCTTCCAGCACTAAAATCAGAGGCTTGACGAAAATTAAAAATAAACAAGGAATGTCTCTAACACCTGTAATCCAGATGCAAGGTCTAATTACAAATTCAAAAAGGCTCTAGAATGAACCAAAGGCTACAAATGAGAATCTTTTGCACATTATCAATTCCATGTGGCCTATGAAAGAGTTAGTTCCCTCAGAGTAAAAATAAATGTGCTCCTTTAAGAACACTTGAGGGGGCCTTTATTTCCATGGATAATAATGTTCATTAATTTATTCAGCTTGCTTGCACTATTTTTTCTACTATTGTCTGGAATCCATCAAATGTTCTTCCGTCTCACAAGAATTGCTGATGGCCATTGATCGATTACTTTGTTTACAGAGACTTGAAATGTTCCAGCTTTAACATAAAATTAAAATGGGGGAAAAAATCCTAAAGCAACCTTGCAGCAATTGGGAAATTAATTGTTGGTTTCCAAAGCATACCGGAGGCTGAGATTAAAAACACCGGCCCTCCTCTCCCCCTCCACAAGATCGCAGTGCATAGGGGCATCCATTCGCCACCAGCAAATTGTTCCAGAGTTTCAAGAGAAAGCTAAGTAAACGGTTTTCCTCCTGGCTGCTCTCAGAAACGTTCCCCACAGCACTCGGCCTCGACACTGATGAGTACCTGCGGGCATGCTTACACAAAACAGAGCAGTTTGGAAGCCATTTTGATAAATGATACTTTCCTTTCTGCAAAGGCTGGACATGGAGATGTTGTCACTTCTAAGTGCATCTAAATTGCCCAGCACAATTAAGGCATCATCTAAGCTCTAGGAATGTTTTGTCTGATTCTGAAACACAGAGCCACTTAAATCATAGGTCTGGGCCAGACACATAATAAAAGTGTGGACATTTTTCTTAGCAAATGCCTCTCAAACTCTGGCCCACCCTGGAATACCAATATCTCTCTGTCTATCTATGCATCCCACATACATCCTCCTGAGTTGTATCAGCCATGAGAAAAATCCCAAGTCCCAAGACTGAAACACCACTCAGATTTCCTGAGATTTTAAACATCTTCAACTACTTTAGTTAGTCTGACGTCTGGGAAAAAAATGTGACTTCGATTCTTGCTACGAAACATGGCAGCAGCAACTTGCACAGGGAAGGACAGGAAACCATGAGGTGGAAGGAAGAGGAAAAATCCATGTTTTTTGACTTGTAGAGGCATAAGTAGATTTGTCCTAACACAGAAACAGACAAAGTTCTAACAGAAACAGGAGCCGGGGAATGAGGAAAATGGTGAGATACTGGTCAAAGGGTGCAAACTTCTAGTTAGAAGATGATTAAGTTCTGAAAGTCTAGTATTCAGCACAGTAACTGTAGTTAACAATGCTATGTTATATACTGGAAAGTTGCTGAGAGAGTAGATCTTAAATGTTTCCACCACAAATAGTGCGTGTGTGCATGTGTGTATGTGTGTGTGTGTGTGTATAAATTATGCAAGGTGATGGGTGTGCTGACTAACCCACTGATCATTTCACAACATACACAAATATGAAATCATCCTGTTGAACACTGTAAGTTTATATAATGTTATACATCAATTATATCTCGATAAATTCCAGGGGAGGAAAAAGCAGAAAGAAACAAAGAGAAAAGGAAAGGAGAGAAGGAGAGGAAGAGATGGAGGGAGGGAGGGGAGGCGGGAGGGAGGGAGGGAAAGAAAGAAACAGAGAGAAAAAGGGAGAGAGAGAGGGAGGAAGGGAGGGAGAGAAAAGAAGGAGGGAAGGAAGAAAGAAGGGAAAGGGAGGGAGGGAGAGAGGGGAAGGATCAGGAGAGAGAGATACATTTGGAAGCAATCTAGCAGTCCAACTTTTTATTGTAGGACCAGCAAACTCAGTACAAGACACATGATCAATACCAGAGAAAAACAGACACCATCCGGCTCTCCCCATTCCTAGTCTCTTTACTGTTTTTTCTGACCCAGACCTCTAGCTTTGATCCTCCATTATGATCTGGGTTCTTTGAATCCACGCCATGGAAGTGATTTTCTAGCCTTGAAGTCATTTCCTCCCTTATAACTATAATTCACACTCACTCTTTGTATTTCAACTATGGTTTCTACAGATTAATGGCTTGTCTATTGCACCCTATGGTGAAGACTCTATTCTGGATATAGAGTGGTTAGGGTTTACAGCTAACCTATTACAGCCCTGGATGCAAGTCTCTAATAATGTCCAAATGGACATGGCAGAAATTGGACCAATGTGGCATGAATTCAAGACCCAAGGAATATGGCAGCAGGAGGAACTTGTTTCACGAGGAAATACTAAATCCACTCTATTTGATGGTAAATTTGGGCCCTTCTGCCCTGAATGACAATGTTAAAAACTGGTATGACCAGTAAAATGTCACAGAAACCCATCAGATCTAGTTCTGGCAGGTGCTGGTTTTCAATCTTCCAATTCAAGCAGAACTAATGCAGCAATGAATCCTGGACATGCACCTTCTTTCATTTGTACTAGCCTCTGATTCTTGATCAGGTTCTTTTAAGATAGAATGCATCCCTCAGGTAGTGGCAAGATCAAGACATTTGGAGTCATAGAGGGCATGGGTCCATGACTCAGTTCTGATACCCATTGGGTCTGGGGGTCTGAGGAAGTAATATAAAAGCAATCTATATAGCAACTTCCTCATCTCTGAAATGGAGAAAAAGAAATACTTGGCATTACTGTGGAGCTAATTTAGAAAGTCCCAGTGCATACCACAGTGATCTTCAAATGCCCATTTGTTTCCTGTCACTATGATGTTAAAGAAGGAAGCAACCCCCAAAATTAACATTTTATGAATCAAAAAAGTTTAGAGTAATTACGAGATTTTGCCAAAGTCCAAACAGCTTGTATCAGAGTCTGACAAGAGCTCAGGATATCTAATATTAATATCAATTTTAATATTAATAATTATAGTAACAGATATAAATTGAGTGCTTCATTTTAAACCTAATCATATAGTTTAATTAATTTTGAATAAGTAATTCATTAAGTTCATTCAAAATAAAAAGGATAAGAAGTGCTACAGTGAAAAATCTTTCTCCGTTCCCTCTTTCCCCTCCCCTGAACAAGTAACCCCTTATTTATAAAGTTTCTTATGTGTCTTTCTAGAGTTTCTCTATGCATAAGAAAGCAAATGAAAGTATATATTCTTATTTTTCTCCAGTTTTATACAGAAGATATGATTACACAACTTACTAGATTTTAGAGATATTTTCACATGGATTTTTCTCCATTCTCTTTTACAACAGCAGTTGGTTACATGAAAATATCAGAATTGTTTTTACAAGCGCCCTGTTAATGGGCATTTACATGGTGTCCTCTCATGTTACTAAAAACAGTGCTGTAGTGAATAATCATTGATAAATCATCTTACATATGAGAATTAACACAATAAGATAAACTCCCAGAAATGGAATTTATGGAACAAAAAAAGCATATGAATTTATCATTTTGATAGTCACTGCCCTTCGTATGTGGCTCTATGTTTCCACAAGCTGTTTGTGAAAGGATCTGTTCCCCCTCCCAGTTTTGCCAGAGTACAACCACTACCTTCTTAATCCTTGACAATAGGTCAGTATAACAACTCAAGGGAGTTTTAACTTCCATATGCCTTATTGCAAGTGATGCTAAGCATCTTCTTACAAGTTGAAGAACCCATTCTGTGAACTTTCTCTTCATATCTTTTGTATATTAAGGATTCTTGCCTTAGTCTATTAAGAGGATCAAGTTTTCCTCTCCATCTCTAATTATATTTTTTAATAATGCCAATGACTACTTTTTTATTCAATAATTTCTTCTAGAGTTTGAATTTTGGCTAGAAATTTCATCCACGCTCGAAGATGACCAAGTACGTCTTCCATCCTAGGCCTTTTGTGTGTGCTCTTTTGTCTGCCCCAGACCCCCCTTCACTCAGAACCACACCTCTTGTAGGTGTTGACTCAAACCACCTTGTCGAAGAAGTCCATGGGTCCTGCTGGAAAGTGCAGCCTCTCTCCCCCTCATTCTCCTTTCTTTCTCCCCATAGCAATTGTTCATCTATTGTATGTGCATTTTAATTTGTTAATTTATTTTATTCCTTCATTTGTTGCCTATTTCCTGCTTTCTCCACTATGTAGACCTAAAAGGAGCAGGGGTCTTGTTTCTTTTGATCTGCACTACACCCCCAGCACTTCTAAATCCTGGCATATGACAGGCATTCAGTAAATACTTCTTGAATAAAGAAATACTTTTTTTCCCACTATGGTCATGGTTTCATTTTTGTATTTAAATCTTTAATCCCTCTTAATTTTATCCCAGTTTATGGTATGAGTTTCAGATCCCACTTTGTAATTTTACATGATTAACTAATCATTCTAACGCTGGGAATAGAATAACTATATTTTCCCAGCCACTGTGACTATGTTTTGTATATTTTGGAATTTCTCTTTAGACACATGTAATTTATTTGCATTTAATCCTCATAACAATGATCTCAGTATACATTAATATTTTGATTTTAAAGATGGGGAGATTAAGCTCTCTTGAGGACAATGAACTAAAATAACAGGAAGTAGCAGCATCATAGCTGGATATACACACCAGGTGGTCGCAGAACATAAGTCCAACCTCAAATGCCACGTTCATTTTATGCTCCGTGGAAGCCTCCATGGTACTCTGTGGACAGGGCATGACAATGTAGGCTGCTTTTTATGAAAGCAAACTCTGAATTGCTTTGCACAATGAATTTTCATGAATACGATGTCACAGAATATAATTAATTTGGATGTCAGAGATGCTCAGAAGGTAGTATTGTTACTTCCTCAATGCAACTGGAAAACTCATGTGCTAGTCCCTGGGGGCCTGAAAACTTCATCTCAGACCTGGGTATTCTCTAGGCAGAATAAAAAACCAAGCTCTCAAAGATAAAACAATAAATTCAAACATTCTTGGTCAAAGGATTTCTAATTTTAATATACTGAATATATTCCATATGTTTTTAAATTTATAATTTACTAAGAAAAATTTGTTAGAAGGAACTCCACAGGCTTTAAGGTTTTCCCTGGAGTGGAATGTCTTCATAAGACTTTTCTTGTAATGGAGAGATTTTTGGGTTGGGCAGCTGACAGTTATAATAGTAATTGCATTCATTGAGTAACAGTAATGGAGGTGATGGGATTTATGTGGTATAAAATATTGTCATTTGTTCAAAAATACTAATATGATCATTTCCTTGTACATATAAGAAAACCAAGATTTGGATAAGGTAGAGAACCTGCCTCAAGTCTCTTGGCTAATGATGTTGGATCCAAGACTCAACACAATTCTCACATCAAATGTATGACTCCCCCCACAATACCCTGCTGCTTCCAAACATGTGGCTGTTCTCGTTTTGGTGTGGTTATTGAGCAGACCAGGACACACTGAAGGGTCTGAGATATTACTGTAGTACCTGCTGGCATACTTTCCTTGTTTCTTGCTCTCCTTGCCTCAATTCAGTGACCCACGGAGGGAGGAGTCTCCTTTGCTTGGGTCCTTGAAGCAATTCCAGCCCAACAATGTTCCCCACACCAGCTGGCCCTACAGGCAAGTGACAAAAACCACTGTTGTTTCTACCATCATCTAGGTCCACCTTCTGGTTCCTGACCTCATCTTTCTAAACATGACTCTGTTGACTCCTTGTTTGGAGCAATGTAGGGACCAAGACTTGGACCATGGTGTTTCTTGACTGATTTTCCTATGATGAATGATTTTCCTTTGATTTAAATCTTAGGGGCGCCTGGGTGGCTCAGGGGGTTAAAGCCTCTGCCTTCAGCTCAGGTCGTGATCCCAGGGTCCTGGGATTGAGCGCGCCTTGGGCTCTCTGCTCAGTGGGAAGCCTGCTTCCCGCCCCCCGCTCCCGCCTGCCTCTCTGCCTACTTGTGATCTCTCTCTGTCAAATAAATAAAAATAAATAAATCCTAACTCTCCTCTACTGCTTAGACTTATCTGATCTCTCCAATTCTGTGTATTTTGGGGTAAGCTTCAGGTAGGAAACATTCACTCTAGATGCAGACGTAAGGCCAGGTCTCCCTAAGCTCAGTCTGCAGGTTGAAGAGTCAGGCAGGTGAGTCCAAGACATGTTCACTCCACTGCCTTCCTGATTCTGTTCTCACTGTTATCTAGTCTCTTCTTAACACAGTGGGTAGACATCATTCTCTTCAAAGACTTCTACTGGCTCCCACTGATTCAGAGTAAAGGACAACACCAGGTTTGACCAGGTTCTACAGAATCTGCACTACCTTCCCCAGCTCTCTGGCCACAACTCTTACTTTTCCTCTCATTTTGCTCAGCCACACTGGTCTTATCATTTCTCAAACTCTGCAAGTA
This sequence comes from Lontra canadensis, assembly GCF_010015895.1. NCBI lineage: Eukaryota > Metazoa > Chordata > Mammalia > Carnivora > Mustelidae > Lontra > Lontra canadensis. The sequence goes on from NW_022631043.1 coordinate 4,954,615, forward strand.
TCCTTCTCCCTTATGGTTTCAAGTTATTGTTTTTCCCTCTTTCAAATGTGGCCTTTCAATGAGGCTTCTCCAAAATATATTACTTACCATTACACGCCCCTCAAACCCTCACATCCCAACCTTCTCCACACTTTCACTTTCTCTTAACATTTCAACATATAAACACACACAGACACACACACACACACACACACTTATTTTAATTATTGTCCCTCTCCCCACACAAGATTATAAATTCCACAAAGGGAGGATTTTGTGTGTTTTGTTCACTGCTATCTTCCTAATGCTTCAAATGATGCTTGGTACTTATTAAGTACTTAATAAATAACTGTTGAGTGATTGAATGAACAAAATGGCAGCCAGGAAAGATATCTAAGTATTAACGAATATTCTCCCAGATCCTACAGATAGGGCAGATAAGGAACCAGTTAGGAGGTTTGGGTGGTCAGATTTTCTAAATACTATTTTTTTGTAAATATTGTTTTTTAAATGTTGTTTTATAGTGAGTATTTAAAGAAAAATTTTACTTCCATTTCTTTGTGAGACAAAAAAACCATGATTCCCTTACCTTGAGGAAATAGCTCTAGCTTAGGACAGAAGATTCCCTACAATGAGAACCAGTGAAAACTGAGATTCCCAGAGTGTAGTCTTGCATGCAGTATGGTATTGCTTTGTTTGATGGCAGTGTTGCCCCAGACCCCTTGAGTATATGTGACATATAGTGTACCCATTCAGTATTTTAAACGATTGAATTTCAAAATATATCTGACTCCAAGGAGTTCAGATAAGTGGCTTTGACCTTGTCTTTTCACAGCCAGTTGCAGCAGAATTGTAAATAAAACGATTACAAAGTTTAGAATTTGGCATCATTGGGACAGTGTGCTACAGAGACACAAATTTCTTATTTCTAAAAAAATGTGTCAATAGTTAATTTATGATGTCCCATTTTACTGAATATGAATCATTGACTGGGGTCCTATTCCCAAAGACCAACGGACAATGTCTAAATCTGATAGGGAGGGATTGGAGTGAGAGTCTCTGCAGATAAGATTCTAACTTAAATAGGTTGACCAGTGAATTTGGACACAGTTTAGAAGGTGAGTAACTGGATTTCAAGGACAATCTCCCCATATTTTGGTGGAAGTTATAATTTTATTATTTTTTATGTGATCAGTCTATTTGAGTGGCCAGTCCTTTTGCTTATTAATGATTATCTTATACATCCAAATACAGGAATGGTTTTGACCTTCAAATGTCGAGGATCTGGGACTCAGAGAGGGAGATGAAATCAGAATAATATCAAATCTTATCAGCATCAAAGACTCGGTAGGTGAGTTCTATTATTTCCTAGATGCACCAATAACCTAACTTGCAGTATTAACAGATATGACAACCAGACTGGGGCACACAGGGAAAGCAAGTTCATGAAAAAGAAGATGATGTGACAGTCAGCTCAGAACCAATAAGTCTTTACTTGAATGAACATGGTTGGAGTCTGGATGACCTGGAAGTCTAGGAGGTAGGATTTTTTGGAGTGGAAACATATTATTCACATGGGTGATAATGAAGCTCAGGATATCTATTGAGTTTCAGAACAAAAAGGTAGAACCCAAAGAAATTAGAAAATTAGACCACAGAAAGGCAAGTAGAGATTTTCAGTTTGAGATAGGATAGTCTTTGGTTATCAAAAATTCCCAAAGCAACGAGAAAAGCAGTGTCCCTTTCCCTGGCCTTGGGAAAGAGTGGAGGCAGCACAGGAGACTTGCCATACTGAGTAGAAGCTCTCTGACTGCCCCCTTCCCACCCCCTGCTTAGTTCTTAGGAGATCACACTGAGCTCATGCTGCTCCCTTCCTGAACTGGCCTCTTTTCTTCCTTACAGCAGCATCCACTCCACTGAGAAGACTTCCTGCAGGCCCGAGACACTCTCCAGCCTTCACTGCCTTGACCTCCTATTAGGGCTTACCTCCTCTTCCATTACAGCATGCTCATTCAGCAATGGATTTTTCTTGTGTCTGTTCCTAGACCATACTGCATAGACCTTGAGGGCAGGGACCACGTTACATCTTCATAGGTCTGAAACCTACAAAGGACTTTCCCTGCAGAGAACCTGTTCCTCAAAAGGGGGCATTTCCTAAAGCCAATGGAGAATGGAGCTGGTACATGTCTATTTGTATGTGTGTGTGTAAGACACTGGGCTTTTCTCCCACACAGTTTCATTTGCTGATGAGTAATCAGTTCAACCTGAAGAAAATTATTTTATTATTGGGAATTTGATTAACTCTAAGCTCTGTGGGTGTGTGGACACTCTGTGCTTGATGTTGAGGTTAGAATATCAGCATCAGGAGCTAATTTAATTTTGATGTCTCATTTTTCTCTACTTTTTCTCCTTGGTAAAGTGCCAACAAATTGTAAGTTAATCCTGCTTCTAAAATTACCCAATGTACATGACCAGTTTGTTTGCAGGAAATACAGACAGACTATCACCTGATTCTGCTACATGCTTTCAATATATGCCATTACTACTTTAAAAATCTAGTTCTGTATGTTGGGTTCAGTATATGGCTCATTCTTCTGTCTTTTCTCAATCAGAAGAGTCTGGATTATGCAGATCTCTGGCTAGCAAGAGCTTTTCTGTGCTAGGACAAATGCTGAAAAAAGTGTCCTTATAATGTGGAGAATCTGTCTTATAAGTACAGACGCCTGGTGTGGATCAAGGGCTCCATACACGTTGTTAGAAAAGAGGGAAAGGACAAAGAATGGAAAAGACATAATAACCAATATGCTGAATATGTATGTTAAGTATCTTATATCTTATTAAAACATATTTAATCCTTACTATACACTTTGGTATGGCTACTTAAAGTCAAAGAAACTGAGGGATAGAAGTATTATGTAACTTGCTCCCAAGTCTATGCATATCCAGAGCACATGATCCAATATGGACACAATAGAGGTTAAAGGTGGGTAAAGAGCTGATGGTGGAATCCAAGATCTGCAAACATAAGTCACTTAACTTGTCTCATTGATCCTCAGTTTCCTCATACATAAAAATGGGCTTGCTGATATCTATCTCCTATGGATGTCCAGAGGAATAAACGAGACAATATTTGTAATCTGCTCAGCTTAATCTAGCACAAAGGAAATGTTCAGCATACAGTTCCACTAAGTTTTTGTGGTATCAGAGCTGTTTGGATGTTATTTTTAGGTTTGTTGCTTTTGTTGTGGCTGCCCAACTTAAATCCTTTTAGGGCTAGTGCCAAGTAAGAATGAGGAATGAATGATGCTCTGACCTCAAAGCTTGCGGTAGGAGGAGTGGCTCAGACCTGCTTATGGCACCTTTTCTTGTGGGTAGAGGTGAAAGAAGTGGACTTTGAGTCGGCTGACAACAATAAATCATAGCTTAAGTGTATCCGACAGCACAAAAGCCATAATTGCTTCCTTTGTTGCTCACAATTGTTCATTATGGCTTGGAAAGTCCCCCAGATTGTATAAAGGTACATCTGATGTAAAATATCATTAGCCATAGCTCTCTTTGTGCCCTCACCTTTGCATGTTATTGAAAAGAGCTGGGAGAGGAAGAACCAGCACCAAGGCAGCTCACAGCATCACAAAAAAAGTGACAGCTTGGCATAAATTCAGAGATTTTTAGACTTTTTCCCCAAACACTGATGGAGCACCTATACCAGACTCTGTCTCCAAGTGAGCCCTGTCACCCCACCCACCATCCCAGCCTAGAATGGGCACATGGTGACATGTACTCAGCCTGGAGACCTCTCACCTAGCACCCCTCACAGTGTCCCATGCTGGCCAAAGGGAAGTATCCATGACCTTGCAAAGGTAGTCTGTCTGAGCACTGTCAGGCAGAGGAAGAGGTTAGTTTCTTGCCTAGCCTAGGCTTACCCTTCCCAAAACACCACTGACCAAATTGGGCTAGAGGCTGGTTCACCTATTTGAAAGGTCAGTGGTCTCCCCTGAACATGGTCTCCCCTTCCACTGTACTCCACTGCAAGATGATTCCATATTTATTCAACTATAACAGCAATTATAATAATGGTAAAGAGAGTAAGAAACTTAAATAAGCTTGAGGCATTGTTCTAAGTGCTTTATATGTAGTAACTAATTCTAACCTCAAAGCAAAGTAATGAGGTACATAGTATTTCCATTTTACAGGTGAAATAACTGAGTCACAGAGCAGTGAAGACACTGGATTAGATCATAGGACCAACAATCTCAGGAGTCCAGAGAGGAGCACCTATGTTTCATTCTCTCTTGGGTTGGCAGTTAGAATAGGCGGAGATGATAGCTCCACCGTCTCTGTAATGTGACGCCAAGGTCTACAACCTCATTCACAACATATCCCACTTGGGTTGGCAAGGCCGTTTGCTCTATATTGTCTTCACCTAAGAACTTGGGCAAATGTTGTCCATGTTGCCTCTGTGCTTCCTTTGTAAGTGGTACAAGATAAAGAGACTGCAGTTGTGTCCTGTTCTGGAAATCCAATGCTTCTTTCCAAAAGCAACACAATAGCCCACAATTTAATTAATCTGCACCTCCCGCACCACCCCCACCCAGCATCTCTGGTCTCCGGATATCTCCATATCCTGCGGTAGCCACACTGAGTCTCTCTTGTTAGACACTTAGGGATCACCTATGTTTCCTAATGCCCACCCCCCCCAGTGGTTGACAGTCACTCACAGTGCCTCATCTAGATGCTCCCTGGGCAGCCCCATCCTCTCCATCACTACACCATCTATCCTTGGGTAGGCTTCTGCCATCTCTCCTGGACCACTGCAAATGCTTTCTGACTGCTCTAGGGAGAGCAGTCAACTCCCTCATGATAGAAAGGGACAAAGAGGTGCCCAAAGCACTTCATTCTCCCCGCCCAGAGATGATCTCTCCCTTCCCGTTTAACTGCTTACTTGGACATTTGGTCCACCTTGGTGATGTTTAAAGTGGTAAATGGAACTTATTTGCACAAACTAAGTTGAATCTACTATGTATTTCTAGGGTAACCACTATTTCCAAGCATTGGTTTTAGGATCATACAGACCAGGAATCCTAGCTCTGTGGCCCATACAGCACTGAAAGTCATTGAACTGCCCTGAATCCTCGCTTCCAATTTGAGTACTGGGAAAAATAGAAATAATATTTATCTCCCAACATTTTGATCAAAAATACATGAGAGGGGGAGGAGTCAAGATGGCAGAGAAGTAGCAGGCTGAGACTACTTCAGGTAGCGGGAGATCAGCTAGATAGCTTATCTAAAGATTGCAAACACCTACAAATCCAACGGGAGATTGAAGAGAAGAAGAACAGCAATTCTGGAAACAGAAAATCAACCACTTTCTGAAAGGTAGGACTGGCGGAGAAGTGAATCCAAAGGGACGGGAAGATAGACCACGGGGGGAGGGGCCGGCTCCCAGCAAGCGGCGGAGCAACGGAGCACAAAATCAGGACTCTTAAAAGTCTGTTCCGCTGAGGGACATGGCTCCAGAGGCTTAACCGGGGTGAAGCGGACGCGGGGTCAGCGTGGCCTCAGGTCCCGCAGGGTCACAGAAGGATCGGGGTGTCTGAGTGTCACAGAGCTTGCAGGTATTAGAACGGGGAAGCCGGCTACAGAGACAGAGCCGAGGAGTGAGCTCTAAGCTCGGGGTCACCTTGAACCGCTCGCAGGCTCAGTCAGCTCGGAGCGCGGCCGGAGGCCAGGGTGACGGGAGCAATTGGGCGCTGTTCTCTGAGGGCGCACTGAGGAGTGGGGCCCCGGGCTCTCGGCTCCTCCGGGCCGGAGACTGGGCGGCCGCCATCTTCATTCCCGTCCTCCGGACTCTACGGAAAGCGCTCAGGGAACAAAAGCTCCCGAAAGCAAACCCGAGCGGATTACTCAGCCCGGCCCCTGGAGAGGGTGGTGCAACTCCGCCTGGGGCAAAGATGCTTGAGAATCACTACAACAGGCCCCTCCCCCAGAAGATCAACAAGAAACCCAGCCAGGACCAAGTTCACTTACGAGGAGTGCAGTTTCAGTACCAAGGAGAGCAGCGGAATTCTAGAGGAGGAGAAAGCAAAGCACGGAACTCATGGCTTTCTCCCCAGGATTCTTTAGCCTTGCAGTTAATTTTTTTTTTCTTTTTCAATTTTTTTTCTCTTCTTCTGCTAAATGTTTTTAACTTTTACCCTTTTCTTTTTTAACGTTTTTTAACTAGTTTATCTAATATATATATATATGTTTTTTCCGTTTTATATTTTTTCATTATTGGTTTTCTTTTTTTATTTGTTTCTTTTTTCTTTTTTCTTTTTTTTTTCTTTTTTTCTTTCTGAACTTCTTTATATCCCCTTTCCTCCCCCCTCACGATTTGAGATCTCTTCTGATTTGACTAAAGCATATTTTCCTGGGGTTGTTGCCACCCTTTTAGTATTGTACTTGCTCCTTCATATACTCTTATCTGGAAAAAAATGACAAGGCGGAAAAATTCACCACAAAAAAAAAGAACAAGAGGCAGTACCAAAGGCTAGGGACCTAATCAATACAGACATTGGTAATATGTCAGATCTAGAGTTCAGAATGATGATTCTCAAGGTTCTAGCCAGACTCGAAAAAGGCATGGAAGATATTAGAGAAACCCTCTCGGGAGAGATAAAAGCCCTTTCTGGAGAAATAAAAGAACTAAAATCTAACCAAGCTGAAATCAAAAAAGCTATTAATGAGGTGCAATCAAAAATGGAGGCTCTCACTGCTAGGATAAATGAGGCAGAAGAAAGAATTAGCGATATAGAAGACCAAATGACAGAGAATAAAGAAGCTGAGCAAAAGAGGGACAAACAGCTACTGGACCACGAGGGCAGAATTCGAGAGATAAGTGACACCTTAAGACGAAACAACATTAGAATAATTGGGATTCCAGAAGAAGAAGAAAGAGAGAGGGGAGCAGAAGGTATATTGGAGAAAATTATTGGAGAGAATTTCCCCAATATGGCAAAGGGAACAAGCATCAAAATCCAGGAGTTTCAGAGAACCCCCCTCAAAATCAATAAGAATAGGTCCACACCCCGTCACCTAATAGTCAAATTTACAAGTCTTAGTGACAAAGAGAAAATCCTGAAAGCAGCCCGGGAAAAGAAGTCTGTAACATACAATGGTAAAAATATTAGATTGGCAGCAGACTTATCCACAGAGACCTGGCAGGCCAGAAAGAGCTGGCATGATATATTCAGAGTACTAAAGGAGAAAAACATGCAGCCAAGAATACTATATCCAGCTAGGCTATCACTGAAAATAGAAGGAGAGATAAAAAGCTTCCAGGACAAACAAAAACTGAAAGAATTTGCAAACACCAAACCAGCTCCACAGGAAATATTGAAAGGGGTCCTCTAAGCAAAGAGAGAGCCTAAAAGTAGTAGATCAGAAAGGAACAGAAACAATATACAATAACAGTCACCTTAGAGGCAATACAGTGGCACTAAATTCATATCTCTCAATAGTTACCCTGAATGTTAATGGGCTAAATGCCCCAATCAAAAGACACAGGGTATCAGAATGGATAAAAAAACAAAACCCATCTATATGTTGCCTACAAGAAACTCATTTTAAACCCGAAGACACCTTCAGATTTAAAGTGAGGGGGTGGAAAAGAATTTATCATGCTAATGGACATCAGAAGAAAGCAGGAGTGGCAATCCTTATATCAGATCAATTAGATTTTAAGCCAAAGACTATAATAAGAGATGAGGAAGGACACTATATCATACTCAAAGGATCTGTCCAACAAGAAGATCTAACAATTGTAAATATCTATGCCCCTAACATGGGAGCAGCCAACTATATAAACTAATTAATAACAAAATCAAAGAAACTCATCAACAATCATACAATAATATTAGTGGACTGACTTTAACACTCCCCTCACTGAAATGGACAGATCATCCAAGCAAAAGATCAACAAGGAAATAAAGGCCTTAAATGACACACTGGACCAGATGGGCATCACAGATATATTCAGAACATTTCATCCCAAAGCAACAGAATACACATTCTTCTCTAGTGCCCATGGAACATTCTCCAGAATAGATCACATCCTCGGTCCTAAATCAGGTCTCAACCGGTATCAAAAGATTGGGATCATTCCCTGCATATTTTCAGACCACAATGCTCTGAAGCTAGAACTCAATCACAAGAGGAAATTTGGAAAGAACCCAAATACATGGAGACTAAACAGCATCCTTCTAAAGAATGAATGGGTCAACCAGGAAATTAAAGAAGAATTGAAAAAATTCATGGAAACAAATGATAATGAAAACACAATGGTTCAAAATCTGTGGGACACAACAAAGGCAGTCCTGAGAGGAAAATATATAGCAGTACAAGCCTTTCTGAAGAAACAAGAAAGGTCTCAGGTACACAACCTAACCCTACACCTAAAGGAGCTAGAGAAAGAACAAGAAAGAAACCCTAAACCCAGCAGGAGAAGAGAAATCATAAAGATCAGAGCAGAAATCAATGAAATAGAAACCAAAAAAACAGTAGAACAAATCAACGAAACTAGGAGCTGGTTCTTTGAAAGAATTAATAAGATTGATAAACCCCTGGCCAGACTTATCAAAATGAAAAGAGAAAGGACCCAAATAAATAAAATCATGAATGAAAGAGGAGAGATCACAACTAACACCAAAAAAATACAGACAATCATAAGAACATATTATGAGCAACTCTATGCCAACAAATTTGACAATCTGGAAGAAATGGATGCATTCCTAGAGACATATAAACTACCACAACTGAACCAGGAAGAAATAGAAAGCCTGAACAGACCCATAACCACTTAGGAGATAGAAACAGTCATCAAAAATCTCCAAATAAACAAAAGCCCAGGGCCAGACGGCTTCCCGGGGGAATTCTACCAAACATTTAAGGAAGAACTAATTCCTATTCTCCTGAAACTGTTCCAAAAAATAGAAATGGAAGGAAAACTTCCAAACTCATTTTATGAGGCCAGCATCACCTTGATCCCAAAACCAGACAAGGATCCCATCAAAAAAGAGAACTACAGACCAATATCCTTGATAAATACAGATGCAAAAATTCTCACCAAAATACTAGCCAATAGGATTCAACAGTACATTAAAAGGATTATTCACCACGACCAAGTGGGATTTATTCCAGGGCTGCAAGGTTGGTTCAACATCCGCAAATCAATCAATGTGATACAACACATCAATAAAAGAAAGAACAAGAACCATATGATACTCTCCATAGATGCTGAAAAAGCATTTGTCAAAGTACAGCATCCCTTCCTAATCAAAACTCTTCCAAGTGTAGGGATAGAGGGCACATACCTCAATATTATCAAAGCCATCTATGAAAAACCCATCGCAAATATCATTCTCAATGGAGAAAAACTGAAAACATTTCCACTAAGGTCAGGAACACGGCAGGGATGTCCGTTATCACCACTGCTATTCAACATAGTACTAGAAGTCCTAGCCTCAGCAATCAGACAACAAAAAGAAATTAAAGGCATCCAAATCGGCAAAGAAGAAGTCAAACTATCACTCTTCGCAGATGATATGATACTATATGTGGAAAACCCAAAAGATTCCACTCCAAAACTGCTAGAACTGGTACAGGAATTCAGTAAAGTGTCAGGATATAAAATCAATTCACAGAAATCAGTTGCATTTCTCTACACCAACAACAAGACAGAAGAAAGAGAAATTAAGGAGTCAATCCCATTTACAATTGCACCCAAAACTATAAGATACCTAGGAATAAACCTAACCAAAGAGGCTAAGAATCTATACTCAGAAAACTATAAAGTACTCATGAAAGAAATTGAGGAAGACACAAAGAAATGGAAAAATGTTCCATGCTCCCGGATTGGAAGAATAAATATTGTGAAAATGTCTATGCTACCTAAAGCAATCTACACATTTAATGCAATTCCTATCAAAGTACCATCCATTTTTTTCAAAGAAATGGAACAAATAATCCTAAAATTTATATGGAACCAGAAAAAACTGCGAATAGCCAACGGAATATTGAAAAAGAAAGCCAAAGTTGGTGGCATCACAATTCCAGACTTCAAGCTCTACTACAAAGCTGTCATCATCAAGACAGCATGGTACTGGCACAAAAACAGACACATAGATCAATGGAACAGAATAGAGAGCCCAGAAATAGACCCTCAACTCTATGGTCAACTAATCTTCGACAAAGCAGGAAAGAATGTCCAATGGAAAAAAAGACAGCCTCTTCAATAAATGGTGTTGGGAAAATTGGACAGCCACATGCAGAAATATGAAACTGGATCATTTCCTTACACCACACACGAAAATAGACTCAAAATGGATGAAGGACCTCAATGTGAGAAAGGAATCCATCAAAATCCTTGAGGAGAACACAGGCAGCAACCTCTTCGACGTCAGCCGCAGCAACATCTTCCTAGGAACATCGCCAAAGGCAAGGGAAGCAAGGGCAAAAATGAACTATTGGGATTTTATCAAGATCAAAAGCTTTTGCACAGCAAAGGAAACAGTTCACAAAACCAAAAGACAACTGACAGAATGGGAGAAGATATTTGCAAATGACATATCAGATAAAGGGCTAGTGTCCAGAATCTATAAGGAACTTAGCAAACTCAACACCCAAAGAACAAATAATCCAATCAAGAAATGGGCAGAAGACATGAACAGACATTTCTGCAAAGAAGACATCCAGATGGCCAACAGACACATGAAAAAGTGCTCCATATCACTCGGCATCAGGGAAATACAAATCAAAACCGCAATGAGATACTACCTTACACCAGTCAGAATGGCTAAAATTAACAAGTCAGGAAATGACAGATGCTGGCGAGGATGCGGAGAAAGGGGAACCCTCCTACACTGTTGGTGGGAATGCAAGCTGGTGCAACCACTCTGGAAAACAGCATGGAGGTTCCTCAAAATGTTGAAAATAGAACTAGCCTATGACCCAGCAATTGCACTGCTGGGTATTTACCCTAAAGATACAAACGTAGTGATCCGAAGGGGCACATGCACCCGAATGTTTATAGCAGCAATGTCTACAATAGCCAAACTATGGAAAGGACCTAGATGTCCATCAACAGACGAATGGATAAAGAAGATGTGGTATATATACACAATGGAATACTATGCAGCCATCAAAAGAAATGAAATCTTGCCATTTGCGACGACGTGGATGGAACTAGAGGGTATCATGCTTAGCCAAATAAGTCAATCAGAGAAAGACAACTATCATATGATCTCCCTGATATGAGGGAGAGGAGATGCAACATGGGGGTTAAGGGGGTAGGAGAAGAGTAAATGAAGCAAGATGGGATTGGGAGGGAGATAAACCATAAGTGACTCTTAATCTCACAAAACAAACTGAGGGTTGCTGGTGGGGGGGTTGGGGGGGTTATTATGGACATTGGGGAGAGTATGTGCTATGGTGAGTGTGGTGAAGTGTGTAAACCTGGCGATTCACAGACCTGTACCCCTGGGGAAAAAATATATGTTTATACAAAATAAAATTTAAAATAAAAAAAAAAGAAAAGAAATACATGAGAGTATGTTTGTAAAAAATTCTAGCATATTTCCTAGTGCAGTCAAGGAACTCAGAAAATGTTCACTGCATCTGAAGTACACAAAGTATTCACCAAGAGTGAGCTGGGGAGTTGGAGGGAGCTGTCCTTTGCTCTGTTCTTGGAGAAGCAGTAAAGTCTGTGAATTAAGTGTGGGCTGTGGAGCTAGACCAGAGAGTGCACGTGCTGAATATGTTGCTTTATCCTCTCTTTGTCCCAGTTTTCTCAGGGTTGTGATCATGACACCAATACTAATTGTGAGGTTATTGTGAGAATCTTCATTGTCATTTTTCACCTTCAAGAATTTAGGAACAGGTTGAAAGCACAAGAATGGTGTAGATAAGAACTTGGATAATCCCACAAGGGACCGCATGAAGCATCCCAGGACAAAGAATGCTCACGCTGGAGAAAGCAGGTAGGTGTTTCATGAGATCTTGAAGAACCTCCACATGAATCCCGGATCACTGAGGAATCCTGGCGTCACTGAGGGATCACAAACACTGAAGTCGTAAGAGGGCTTTTTTGTTTGTTTGTTTGGTTGGTTGGTTTTTTTTTTTGAGAAAAACTACTCTGATCATCTCCAACTCAGTGAGCAGAAATGGCATAGTGTTGTAACAATGAGGTGACATGTGGTGTTGTGCGGTAACTTCCATGCAGCCAGCATATTTTTGTTATTGTTGTTTAATCTAAAAGCCCTGTCCTGCAGCCTTAGCTTTATGAGGTAGAAATGGAACTACTCTGACACATCTCCTGACCCTTTGATCCATCACTCTCCAATGCCCATACTCAGAAACAGTCTAATTGAGTGTTTGAAGACAGATATGTCATGATTGCCTGAGGCCCTTTGCTATGACAAGGGTGCTGGCTTCACTTCAGCAGCCCAGGAACTATGCTTTCCTGTATGAGCAAATCCCACTATACAAAGTATTCAATTGCTACAGTAAATTTAGGTCTAAAGAAGAAAATAGAAAATTTACCCCAACTTTGTCTAAGGAAATGTGCTCAGGCTATCCCAGAACGCATTCTTTCGGAAGCATGTACTGAGCCACTGTTATGGTCAGGAGTTCTGAGGGCCTAAGCATACAAATACAGAAGATCAGGCCAAGGACTCAGGGGGGTTCAATGACCACCATGCTAGTCCCAAGTCCCCAGGCTCCATACAAGCTCAAACTTTGCTGATCAATTAGGAAATCATGTTGGTCCACAGAACTCACCACGATGCATTTCTATTTTGCATGGCATCCCTTTGGATCTGAGAACAAAGCTGTCCTGGAAAGTACCTGGGTCCCTCAAGTTCTTCCTATGTTGGTTACATTCTTCTTGCGAACTGCTTAGCCAGCTTGTCTGCTTTTCTTTCTTACTTCTCATACTCCCTGTAGAAACTCACAACTTTGGTTAACTACCGACTCGTGCCCTCAGCCCTTGACGTCTCAGATCCGATCAATACCATTGTTGGGTCACCTTAGGATAGAGCAGTGGCCTGAGAAATAGGGCAGAGGTACTGGACTCTAACCATTCCCACTTTGCCTCATTTGATTAGCACCAGCTGCATGTCCCCAGGTAACAAAGCAAACAGATGCCTCTCCCCCTGCCCCCTTTCCAAAGGCACAGGGATCAGATTGGGGTTTCATTTTGCTCATGGCCAGACTTCAGAGCATTGTGTAGTTAGCAGCCTGAGGTTTAAAGCTCAAGAGTGAGGAATGGAAAGAATAGGATTTATTGTCAATCTCTCTTTTCTGAAAATTAAAAAAGTCGAAAATCCCTTATCTGTAACTCGACAGTCCCAGGGCTCGCCCTGGTCCATTTCATGGTGCTCGTGACAACCAGAGCGATGTGGGTAATGAAAGCCCTGTGGAAATCACTGGGCACCCAACAGGTGCTAGAGGTAATTCTTGAGCAGGTTGGAAACAAGATGATATTTGAAGTCAGATGTCATTGGGCTCTAGTCACAACCAGGCCACTGTAACGACTCCTGAAACCCAGGGCCCCTTTTCTGAACTTCCAATGCAGTGAATACCCAGGGCAGTGATTCTCAACCTTGGCTGTGTGTTAGGTTCATCTAGAGAAATTCCAAAAGACGATGCTCAGGCTGCAATTCATTGTTTGTTTGTTTGTTTGTTTCCAGAATGTCTGGAGTGAGGACCCAGACATCAGCGTGTCTGGAAACATCCCGCTACTTCTAGTAGTAAGCAAGTCACACTGAGAACCTCTGGTTTACTGCCATGAATGTAAGCTATCAGCTGCTCAGTTCCCAAACTCCCAAACTCCTAACATCCGTGCATTCTAATCTCTCCGCTGTCACTTTGAGTGGCTGAGGTCTTGTCAGTCTCTATCTTACAGACCCTATTCATTTCATCATTTATTAAGTAGCAATAATAATGGCCATGCCACCGCCTTATTGGATTGTTGTGAGATCAACCTGAACAGCCGTAATTGTTTCTGCAAACAGGGCACCGTGGTGGGGATGACAAGATGTTATTAAACCATGCCTGTTGAGCTCCCTCAGTCATTAGAAGACCTAGAAGAGAGAATGGACATGGTTTAAAGCACATCATTCCCATTTCCTGGGATCTTCTGACAAAAGGGGCTCCTACCACTCCTACTTTGCAGTGGACCACAGAAGGATCTGGGTTCAAGTTGAGCCTAAGAACGACCCTCACTGTTCAGAGAGCTCCTAGTGAATCAAATGACAGCTGTTTTTTTTTTTTTCCTCCTATGAAATGATCCATTTCCCCTGACTCCCAGCAGTTTTTGTGTCCAAAGAAATGAGAACAAGGGGAGGATTCAGACTTCAGAATGGCAGGCTCTTTTGTACGAGAAGGCTGCCGGGAACTTTGCTGGCCTCCTCTGTCCTCCCTCTTGCTTGCTAATTGATTTAATGGGAGACCCTGATAGATGTGTTTCAGCTCTGCAAGGGCCTGTCCAGCTGATTTATGTCATGCAAGGAGAAACTTATATTTGCTCTCCTGGTTTTTCTTTTAATTGCTACTGAAGGGAAGGCATGTAACTTTAAGAGCAGGGTAGTCATTCATCAGCTCAGCAATAGCTCATGTTGAGGTTTCAGTCCTTCCGATTTAATAAAATTCTCATTTCTTAGAGGGATGGCTTCTGGAGGGCATGGGCAGAAATAATGCCAGCAGATAGAAGCCACTTATAGGTCTACCTTATTCCTGGCCTTTAAAGTCAGCCAGGTGTACGTCCACAAGGCTGGTGGAGAACACACTCCCCCTTTCTCATCTGCATCTGAAGAGCCTGGTTGCATCAGGCTAAGCAGCTCCTTCACATGGATGTCAGGAAGCCACCTGGGTCACATTCAGGCTTTTTCAGTCTCAGCACTAGTGACACTGGAGTCAGATGATTCTTTATTATAGGGAGTAATCCTGAGCATGGTAAGAAATCCAAAAACCTCTCTGAAATTAACTCATTAAATGCCAGCAGTAACTTCCCCACCAAAGTTGCAACAACCAAAAATGCCTCCAGACATTTCCGAATGTCCCATTCAGAGCAGATCACCTCTCCTCCCCAGATCATAATCACGGGTCTAGCAGGACAAGGATGAGAGGTCATGCATGCCCTACTCTGGTCTCTTATGACTGTGTCACACTACAAAATCACCACCTTCCTTTGACTCCTGGTGTCTCATCCCGTATACACATTACAAGGACTGAATGTAAGAAACGTGTTTGAACATGTTCAGGGAAGGACAACACACAACAAAGGGACAGTGATGACAACACAGAAAACCATCGCAGGGTGTTTTCTTTGTGCTTGTAGGACATTCTAGCAGCAGAGCAGCTTTGGTCAGACATGTATGGATGTTTTAGACAGGCTGCTATGCAAAACCATCCCTTTTAGATGTGCATTGACCTTGCTTCTTACAATGTCAAAGGCCTCTTCTTGCATGTGGGGACCTGCCAACTCTGTTCTCATTGGTGGACAGGTGTGTGTGTGTTCATTAGTATAAATGTGTGTGTGTTTGTGTGTGTGTGTATCACAACTATGGAATGGGACGTGTGCCAAAGGCATGGGAGCTAGCTGTGCAGGACATGGACTCTGGGGCATGGGGGATGGGTATGAATATGTGTAGGATATGTAGTTGAGGAAAGTTTGAGGGCCCATCTGTTGGTGGTGTGTAAATGCTTATTGATTGTGTTTTTGTACATGAGTGATAGCTGTGTGCCTACAATGTAAGTAATGTGGGCAGGTTCTGCGTGGTAGAAGTAGATATGCTGGTGTGATGTTTATGTAAATCACACTCATACTGTTAAGTGTGCACATGGGAATGCATGTGTGAAGTGAGGATGTGTGCCCCAGCTTGGGGGGCATGTAGGAGGTGTCTGTAATGGACAGGCTATTTATTGTCTGTTTGTCACATCATTTCTGTAAACCAGGTGTGCTCTGCACTAGAGGTGCATGTCATCAGGTGTGATGGATACACATCTGTGTGGAATGTGTATGTGTGAGCGTGTGCTGATCAATCCTTTATGGTAAGCTTTTAACTCAATCCATCTCTGTTGAATTTGCTTGAATTGAATGAAAAGGAAATAGCCCCCCAGTCCCACATTATTCCAGGACTCATGCATCCACTGCCTCCCAGACCATCCCCAAAGCAATCCTCGACTGGCCTTTGGACCCTCTGGCTGTTCTCCACTCCTCCATGAGGAGCCTCAGCTGGCGAATGGAACAAACAGAACTCATGTGCTACTGGGAGCAGGTGTCACCCAATTTTGCTCTATGAGGAGCTTCCAAGTAGATTGGGTCAATTAGTGAGAAAAAATAGGGGGGAATAAAAGTTCATTTGTTTCTTTGTTTTGATTGAACCACTTGTTGGCACCCTCTCTGTTCTACTGATGCTGAGGTTTACACCCTGAGTAGCAAACAATTGGAGAAACCATCTTGAGAATAGTAACAGAGTGTTAACTCTGATTCCTCATTATCTCCACAATCCAGGCTCAAGAGTCTACTGCCATGTTGAACAAATGTATTTGGAGTTTCCCGATATGGGATGAATCGGCTGGAGGGTCTGGAGGCTCAACACTCACCAAGAGATGACCTCTGTCCAAAGCGTTCATAATAAATCAGAGAGAAACAAACAAACGAAAGACTGATTTCAGGGTGTCATAGATGTTTATGGGGGCCATGGGCCTGCCAAGGCCTGAGGGTCTAGGTTGTAGAAAGCAGGCAGGACACCTATGGGATGTTGCAGAGGAGGGGGTCAAGGTCTGTCCTACTGACAATGCAAGAAGGGAATTTCAAAGTGTACCATGTGATGTGTCCCTCCTGTAACTGACAAATAACTCAGAAAGGTGAGTATAGAGATGTTTCAGGCTTGTGTTTTACGAGCTGAAGGGAGCCACTGAGGAGCTCATGCACAGGAACAGCATGAAAAGCTCCGTGTGACTCTTCTCAGTTTTCTCCCACCTCTGAATGTGCGTGTCAGGAAGGATAAAAACAATTCCTGTCTGAGGCAGAAATCATCTCCATCCCATAGACCTCTCATATCTGGTAGGTCCAAGTGAGGTGAATAAATCCCCTGATGTCATTTGTTTTTGTGTCATTTGCTTTTGAGGATAAACTAGCTCTAATCTATGTCCAAATACCTTGTTTAAATTTATGTTTTAGAACATGAACAAACAGCTCCTGGGAACGTTTGTGTCAAAGGCAATTTGTAAATATAGCCAGAAAGTTGCCGCTGTTGCTAGGAAGAAATATTTAACTTTTGGCTAATGCCAAATTTCCTGTGGAAAAACGTGCAGGAAATAAAATACTTCTTTAGGCTTTTTTTTTTTTCTTTTTAAATAACAGTAACATAAAAAGGCAGATACTTCTAATTGGGTCAAAAAGATCATCACTGTATAAACTTGCAGTGTGGGCCCATTTTTAGAGCAATTTTCTCTTTTGCTTCATCATCTCACATTTGGAGGATGGATAAGAGCAATCCTAAGGATGGCCCCGCAGATGAGGAGCTACATCACTTGAAAGTGTGAAATGAGGCAAGGCAGAATCCACTGCACAGGTGGGAACACCATCCCTAGCAGCTCTCAGCATCCTCACCAGGGGCTCTGGGAGCGGATCCCTGGAGTGGGCAGCAGGAGACTAGCCTCTGTCCCAGTCTTTTTGTGGAGACTTTAGGACAGAGGCAGGAGCTAAAAATGTGCATTTCTGGCACTTTCCATGAGATACCGAAGCTGCTAATGGTGGGGCCACACTTTGAGAACCAGTGCTGTATGGATCCCAGATCTTTCAAGCCCTTTACAATGTGAATAACAAATCTCAAAGTGAGATACAAATTTAAAAGCACATTTAAAAGTTCTTACAAGGTAAATAGGCACTCAACCAGGATATCCTAAGTATGTAGCATGACTTCAAACCACTCCTATATACTCTTGCCTGCCACCCTAGCCTCCTTTGATCAAAGAAAACAGGCTGTATCATTTCCCAAAAAAAATAAAATAAAAATTTATTTAATTTTGTATGCAATTTGGCCTAAAATCTAAGAACTGTATCCTAACAGCGAAAGATATTCAGGAATCCACAGAAATATTTAGAAAGGAACATTTTATTTTGTGCAAAACCCATATTCAATCCAGGCATCAGTGACGTACTTTAAGGATTAGGGAAGAATGTGTATTTACCTAAATGGTTATTTCTGTCAAAGTGTACCATATATAATTAACATTTCTGTGATTTAATATTTGCACTCTCCAAATAGAGTTGCATTTGAGATTCAACTAACATTATTTTTCAACTGTGAGTGTCTAGAATGCAATGTAGACAGAGACAGAGCTATGGTGACTGCGGTCAGAGGCTCTCTGGGGACTGAGCGGTAACTTGTAGAGCCAGACAACAAAGCTTGAGGTAAGAACAGGTGATCTGGACTCGCTCACACTGGCTCCTCTCAGGTGCCAGAGCTGGAGGGCTAGGCTTTTCCAGCTGATTCAGACATTCGCCAGGGATTTGGGGCCCTACACTTTGACACTCTCCGTAAGATTTGTAGAGGCTCCCATCATTTGACAAAACAGTATCACCTCATCTACTCTGTTGACAGACACATGCTCTAAAAATGCAAGTACAAAAAAAAAAAAAAGTAATTGTTTTGTAAGATCGAACACAAGATGTAACTGAAATACTCTGCCATAGGGTGCTGGGAAAATAAGTCCCATTTCGTTTGTGTAAGGACAGCTGTCAGTGGTCGGCCAGGCTAAGTCCCCGGCTCCCAGGTGCCACGGGGCCATCCTCACGATGAACGGGGAGAGAGGAGCTGTGGAAGAGCGCGCACAGGGCGCTAGGAATGGCGCACGGGAGAGGGTGTGCAGAAGCATTCACACCTCCCCCTGCCCCTCCAGCCGTGTCCATGCCTATGTCAGCCTGCAGCGACACTTAAACCTAGAGCCACACCCACACCTACGTGGACGTTTACATCACCATCTGACCTTCATACGCATCTATATCTCCATGTGCAATTGCATCTGCATCAACTTCTCTCACCCCCATCTACGACCAGGTCTGTGCCGGTCTTCACACTCCCATCCGTCACCTGAGTCTGCGTCTACGCCTAGGGCCGTGGCTGGATCCACACCCGTGCATCTGCTCCCTACATCTCCATTTCCATCTGCACAGCCTCATGGCTATGTCTACCTGCACTTCCGTCTTTGTCTGCCTCTCACGTACGTCTACATGTTTGTCTATTCTTTTCTTTTTAATATTTTATTTATTTATTTGAGTGAGGGATACAAAGAGAGAGCACAAGTGGTGAGGGGAGGCAGAGGGGGAGGGAAAAGCAGACTCCCCACTAAGCAGGGAGCCCCATTGGGGGGTCGATCCCAGGACCCCGAGATCATGACCTGAGTGGAAAGCAGATGTTTAACTGAACCACCCAGATGCCCCCATATGTGTCTATTCTTTTGTGTGACTTCACATCTCCAGAAAAGTACACGAGAAGTGGGTAATTGTGTTTGAATGGTGGGAAACAGGCGCCTGGGATAAGACAGGGCCAGAAAGACTGTTTCATTCGTACTTCGTACTGTTTAAAGAGTTCGCTAATGGCATGGCTTAAGTATTCGCTATATATGGGGGCACGGGCTCTGGAAGAGAGAGAAAGAGTGTCACACTGTGAGATGAGAATGTGATTGAGCCACAAGCTGGCCTCACACTTTCTGGGGTCTCTGTATCCGCCCTCCTGATCAGCCCTCAGTGGGGATTTGACCTTGAGTTTCATTATGGATCCTTGGGTTCCAGAAGGCCTCTGTGTGAACTTGACTTCTGCTGTCCAGCTTTCGACCCCAAGCTTGTTCTGACGATGCTGACTCAATTTTCATCTAGTTCCACCAATACCATTAGGGTCAATGTTACAAAGGCAAGAGAACCTGAGTTGGGAACACCTCAGAGTGTGGACACTGGGGACACTGTGGACTCTGTAAACACTGTGGACACTGACAAGAGCTGGGATTTGAATCAGGTCAGCCTGGATCCAAGCTCTGTGCTCTTGCTCACCCATGCGTTGCTGCCTCAGTGCCCTTGGGTCCCTCCTGGAACTTACAGCTTATCACAATCTTAGGAACGTGTGAATGGGGACATCTCCATGCAAATCTTGCTCACGTTCTTCGTAAGGTTGTAATTATAAAAGTGTTTTTTCTCCTTCGCTCCACTCCACCACCCCCCAGTCCTCCTCTTTGTCCCCCCTCCTCCCTTTCTTTCCACATTGGCTCTTCCTTCCCCCATCTTATGTCTGGCGTCAGACTAAAGTGCTCACCTATGCATTTTTCATCAATCTGGCAAGTTTCTTAAACATTTGGTATAAATAAATCACCACCATATAATTTATTATGAATAGCATCAACCTGGGGTACAATTCTGCTACAAAGAAGTCAGCATGTTTTAAAATTTTCAGTAGAGGGATTTTTGTTTTCTCTCCCTCTCTCTCTCTCTGTCCTTTCTTGTGAAAGCAATTTTAAAGCGTTCCTCACATATGTATATGTAAATGTCATTATTCTTATGTTCTTCAACCATTCATCTCTGAGCTGCCTCCACTCAGTTCTGTCGTGGGAAAAGGTGATTGATCATTTCTGTTTTCACAGTCAAGAGAACAGAGAGAAAAATGAACTTGCATGGCAGTCATACCAATAGATATCAGGGTGAGGAGTCTTCATGGGTTGGCGGGTAGGTCAGAATATTGCTTTTTTTTTATGATCTTCTCCCGAAAATTGTTACAAAGTGACCAGCTGTTTTAAAATGCCCAGAATGAGGGTGCCTGGGTGGCTCAGTCGGTTAAGCATCTGCCTTCGGGTCAGGTTATGATCTTGGGGTCCTGGGATTGAGCTGCATGTGCAGGGGAATCTGTTTCTTTCTCTCTGTCCCTTTGCCTGTTTGTGTTATCCCTCTCTCTCTCTCAATAAATAAAATCTTTAATAAAAAATTATTTATTTTATTAATGCACAGGTGATAGTAATAGTAACACATTTTTGTTGGTGCCTCCTACTGTACTTGGGTGTGTGTATGTGTGTTTTAATTTACCTCAGTCCTCAGACTCACTGTCTGAGCTAACTTGTCTCCTCATTTTCTCAGGAAACAGAACTTCCAATGCTGAAGTAGCTTTTTAAATCCCACATGCTAACTAGGAAATGGCATTATTGACACTCAAATCAGATCAGTTTACTCCACAAATTTGATTGATGTTTGTCTCTGTGTAACCCACAATGTGTGGCAAAGCTAAATAAAATAAAATAAAGTGGGTGCAGATTTAAAAAAAAAAGTTGCTTCTGAACCCCGTGTGTGTGTGTGTGTGTGTGTGTGTGAGTTGGCACCTTCCTGCTTTTAGCCCTTTTGAGGAAAATCTGAAGAGCTATACAGATTCTCCTACATTGGAATTGTATTAATATGTTTAATTAAAATGAAGCAGCATTAAGTCAGTAGCTGAAGTCTGACACTGGGAGAACTCCCTTCTCCTGTGCTATAAAACTTCAGCTCTTGTAAGGGTTTGACCCAATTTATGCTGCCTGATTGTACAAGATGTCCTAACACGGAGTAAATCTGGATGCTGCAGTCTGTCTCTGGTGACGGGTACGCCTCTCCTCAGCCTGCCCTTCCTGGATGTGGGAGGCTACCTGTGCCCAGAGCTGATCCAGCAGTGGGCTGGCCTCTCCCACGCTAAGACCCATGGTTCACAGTTCATGCCTCCCCGACACCTGTTCATTCTCTTGATCCCTCAGACTGCTCGTCACCGGACAAGACATCAGGTCATCATTCTGCGGAGGTATCTCTGCTTCTCAAGCTGTTTCTTTCCAACTTGTCTAGAGTTTCTTTCCTGGAGGCACCCTCAGCAGCACATGGCAGGGACTCTGCTATTAGCTGTTGTCTGCAGTGTCTGACAAAGGCAGGGCCAAGGCAAGGGCAATGGCTGGAAGGGCCAGAGCAGATGAAGCTGGGAGGCAAGGGCTCAAAAGTTTACTCCAGATGGGGCATGGGGGAGAATGGAATAAAAGCAGTCAGTCAGATGTGGTGACTCAGAGATGTGTCCTCAGGAAGGCAGGTCCAAAGGCAGCTTCTAAGTTGGGATCTGTCATGTTCGCTCTTATCGCATTGGCTAAAACATTGCATGGTCAGGTTCAAAGCAGCGTGGCAGGAGCTCCTCCAGTGCACAGACACAGAAAGAAGTGTGAACAAATCCACAATGTGCTGTAACAACGGAGCGTAAGAGCAGAATCAAAATCAGAGCTGGCTTCCCCATCTCAAATATCCCATCTTAGGAGTGAATGGAAGGTCTAATACGGAGAATGAGTAAGAGAGGGTCTGAAACGGAAGGGCTGAGAAGGGGCAGGCAAGGCAAGTCAGATCAAAAGAGTTTGGGGCATGAACTGTGCTTCTAGAGAAAGAAGGAATCAGAGAGCCACCAGCAAGGAGGGAAAGACATGTGGGACTCCATCAGGAAATCAAACTCTGCATCAGTGAGTGAAGCAAGAGCAGTTTGTGTTTCCTCAGAGCACAAGTTAAGCCCTAAAGTTGGCAGGGAAGGAGAGGGTGTGAGCCCAGCCATGACGTACTCTTGAACATGTTCAAAGGGACTATTGGAATGATTGTCAGAGCCTTGAAATGGCTGGACAAGGGAGCAGCTGCAAAGAAGCCAACAAGTCAATCTTTGGCAATGTCTCTAATAAATAACAGAGGTGTTATCAAGTGAGCTGTAATCATCAAAGAACTGCAAAGTCAATCCATTCTCACTCATTTAAAATGGGTTACTGAGCAGCTACTGTACACCAGGCACTGTCAATGGCCCATGTCTACTTAGCCTATAGAACTTTAACTAGCAGGGGTTACCTGTTCCTTCTGTGAACACTTACTTTAGCAGAGCTCACTATGCTTTCCCAACCCTCCTCTTAGAATCATTTTCTGGCTGGGAAACAACAAAAGGTAAGAACTTTTCTTTCATGTTCCTCGAATTGGGATTCATTCACATTCCCATGTAAACACCAAAATACTATCTCCAATTCAAATACCGCTATGCAAATTTAGTTTTTTATAGAAAAATCCAGATATGGAAACCCTCTGCATAAGCACAGCTCAGAAGTCCATCATTAGGAGAATGGGAGAGGCTGAAATCAGCTAAGACTTTAGCAAGAAGCCTCTAATCACGTCAAACATGATTGATAACTATGATATTTAGGGAAGATGCAAATGTATTTCAACTTAGAAATGGTAGTTGTCCAAATCTTATTCTTCATTGAACAAAACTAATACTTTAAACAAAACTAATACATACAGATTATTAACAATTTACATAGCAATTAAAATACTCGTGTTTTATAGTGAAATCAGTAACTGCCTGCATTTGGGTTTATTTCAACAGACTCAGTCACACCCACATGAGAGTAATTTAATTATGTTACCCAAAATGCAGAATCTAAATCAGAGAATAAAGCCAGGGAGGTTTAAAAGGAAGCACATAATCTTCCGAGTTCCATTGGGAAGACTTCCGTTTCACACGAGCCAACAGTAATGTAATTACATTGATCTAGAAGCTTCTTTGAAACTAGTTCATATATGTCTTCTTCAGTTTACTAAGTGAAGCTAGTTTCTCATTTCTAGAATGCTCTCACCTAGGGAAGGTTGTATATCCTTTCTATGCCATTAGGCTTATTCCCATCATAGCACTTGATCACAGGGTTTTATAAATGATTATATTTTTTGGTTTCTCTTTCTTCCATCTACATCAGACTCTTAGCTCCTTCAGATTAGCAACCATATATATGTCATACATACACACACACGCACACACACACACACGTGTGTGTGTATGTATATGTATATATGTATATGTTATATATATATAATATACATATTAACATGATGAGATTTGAAAAATGTGGTTTGAAAACAAACAAATGTGTATATATTGTTTGTTTTCTTTTTTTTAATTTTTTAAAGATTTTATTTATTTATTTGATAGAGGTTACAAGTAGGCAGAGAGGCAGGCAGAGAGAGAGGAGGCTCCCCGCTGAGCAGAGAGCCCGATGCGGGGCTTGATCCCAGAACCCTGGGATCATGACCTGAGCTGAAGGCAGAGGCTTAACCCACTGAGCCACTCAGCCACCCCATATTGTTTGTTTTCAAATCACACTTATTGGAGATCTGGCTCATAGGAGTTACTTAGTAGATTCTCTCAGAAGCAAGAATACAAGGCACTTCCAGGGGGATATGTGTGTATGTGTTTCCCTTATAAACTAAGGATCACCGGGTAATGTTCCTGAGGCTGACACAGGAAGCCCCAAAAAGAGAGGTGAAAACATGTAATCCAGACCTGTAAATAAACCATTTTTTTTTAAACCACTTGTTATGTAAAATAATAGATTAAACCACTGGCAGTCCCTTCTAAGAGTCCCCTCCTAGGCTCACCTGCCCAGACTGCTCCCATGGGTCCTGGTTATGTCTCACTGATCAGTACAGCAGAGAAGGAGCCAAGAGTCACTACTGGGAGGAGTGGGGAGCGAGGCAGCAAGTCTGAATTTAGGAGCAAGTCTAAATTCGGGAATTTTTTAGAAGTGCCGCACTATTACAAGTGTTTAATAGGATTGAAATATGAGTTAGATCACATCTGCTTGCCCATAGAACCCCCATCAACTATATTACCTAATTCTCCCTCAGAATGCCTGCATGCTTGGGAAAACATTACTTTCAGCCTTTGTTATCAATCACTGCTTTTTAGACCGTTTCTATCCTTCCTTCTCTCTAGAAGGCTTTGCGCTATCTCATTTATGTTTTCAGAAACTGAAAATCACATTTAAGTCTTGACTTTCCTAAGAGTCTTGTACATTAACATGGGAAGCCCCACTGTACCTTTATCAGAAGGAACCATCAACGGTGTCTACAAATCACTTCCAGGGTGAAGTCTTCTTCCAAAAGCCATCACTTCTTCAGGCAGACAGCACAACTCACACAAGACTACTAACTCTGAAAATAGCTCCTGGTGAAAATAGGTCTTGGTGAGCAGCAGGCGGGGGAGACAGTGCAAGTGTATGATTATACCACCAGCATCTATCAAAGTAACATGCTCTTTAGTTGACCTGAAAGATTCCTACTAGCACTGGTGGTTAATTTCTGGGGGAGGCAAACCCCTCACTATAACAAATATGCCTTTAGAATAAAGACGAAAACTCCTTTTCCCTGAAGACTCAAGGCGTAGCTTTGGGCCTTGAAATACGATCTTTTTACAAAGCATCGTTACTTCTCCATAAAGAGTGTAAAACAGAACTTAGCTGAACAGACAAGGTTAAACACGTTGAAAGAGCTCCTTATTTATCAATGCGAATGAAACAGATGTGAATGTAACTCTGGACTCTAATTTAATACTTGTACCACGCTGGACATGCTTTGCTTTTCTCATATGTAAATTGGATTAACAAAATCGTCTGTCTCATCATTTTGCTGAAAGGACGTAGTAGTGTGAGGAATACACAGCTCCTGCCCTTGCACACAGCCCAGTGCATGATTGATACATTCCTTTACTCCCTGACACTTACCCAAGAAAAACTGGGTGGATTACTGGAAACAGTGGAATGAGAGATTGTTGAATGGACAGAAAACACAACAGCAATGCAATGAAAATAAAGAAACTGTGTATCAAGGATTACGTACTATATGCAGGTAAACAATGGAGGCACCATGGAGCTAGGGGGACAGTGTTTGGGGTACATAATAGGCCCTGGCATTGTCCTTTGGTTGTAACACTTAGGAGTTAACTTCAGCTTCATGTCAACCTGGTCTTGAATCCTTTCCAACATCATCTCCATCAGGACTACCAATGTCTTCATCATTGAAGTTGCTCAGATCTCAAGGTTTTTAACAATTTACAAAATCCTTTCTCACTTTTGACCCTCACAAGAGGACTGAAGGTTATATGGGCCATGCATTGTCTTTCACTTAGAATAAAAATACAAGACCCAGAGAGGTGAGATGACTACCCAAAGTCACAGAGCAAGTGAAGGAAGATCTCGGCTTCCATCTCGGGCTACAGGATCTCCATTCAGCTCATCTCCTCTGCTCTGTGCAGCCCTCAAGTCTACAATCACCCTATGTACTCCTACTCTTACAGCATGACTTCCCTCAAGAATGAATCATGGTGATTCATTCCTATGACACAACTCCCAGTTGCTTTCACGAAGACTGCTTTTATCCTTAAAAAGGTTTCTACAAGGACCCCTTCAGTTGCTGAGTAAATTGGCTTCCTTACATGCTATTAATTACTCACAAGGACTTTGGCCTATTACAGAGAGTCAACACAAGGCGGAGTTTCTCTGCTAATTTATTTCATTCCTTCATTCTGTATTCTGGTTGATGGACCCTCTTGGCATTATAAATCCAGAGCAAGTAATTAACACCCACACTTTGAACCTGATTCTCTTTTTTCCTTCCTAACTACCTCTGCCTCCTTTGATCTGATTCATTTTCTTAATTAACTTATGTGCTTGCTGGATTTGTTTCCTTGGGTCTGTGTAAATTTGGAAGGTTTGGAAGTATGAAATAGTATGACTGTTCTTATAGCAAAGGGGTAAAAGAGGTGATGGCCTCCATCACAAGAGCAGCAGAGAGCCAATAAGGAGCAATTGGCATCAACCTCCACCATGACCAAGTCACCACTTACTAAGCAGCTACCATGTGTCAGGAGCTGTGCAACCTTTGCTTCTCATCTTACCATTGCCCTGGGAGAAAAGTGCCAGGATCCTGCCCACTTCAGAGACAGGAAATCAGCCTCAGAGAAGGTAAGTGGTTTTCCCAAGATCCCACAGCTTGGAAGTAACTCCAAACCTGTTTTCTGTTCCAGTGAGATATACATAATGAGAGGTCCTAAAAGTTTGGTGGAGAGCAATCTAGTATCAAGCGTCTGGTGGTGTATGTAGTACGCAGGCTTAAGCACAGTGACCCTGAGAGCAGGGTGACTCTAACTCAGTCAGGCACATGGGGAAGCTGACATGGAGGAAGAGGTTTCCTCTGCAAGCTCACCATTTCTGGTTGGCCAACCTCTCAATATCTGACATCATGCAGGGGTTGGTGGTACCAGGACTACCAGCCTGGGCCCAAAGAAACATGAACCAGCAACAAGAGGCAATTTTTCAAGATTCTAGACAACCAAGTGGATTCAGAGTGAAAATTTCAGATCAAAACAAAGATCATGTCACTGGATAATGTGTTACTTGGTAATACATTACTTGATTCTTTCATTGACTTTACTTATCTGGCTCCATTTAACTTATGAAAAATGTTTATATAAGAAAATTTCCTATAAAAAGGATGGATTAACTGATAAAATAATGTGTACTTCAAATCATCCTCAACTTTGATTATACTCAACTTTTGGTAGTTCCAATTCTGGTTAATTCATGAAGATTCATACGCCCCTTTATGCATGCAAGGCAGGTTCAGAAACCACTTATTAACCCAGCTGGCTAGAACTAGAGTGACCTTTGCATTAATCTAACCTCCTAACAGAGGCCCAGAGTGGGTCACCTAGGTAGCAGAACTGTTGAATATTAGAGTCAGAATCTCACATTCTCAGAATCTCAGAATCTCTCCTGTCTTCAGTTCTAGTCCTCCATAGCTAATTTTTTAAATTGATAATTGGAAAAAATAAGAGGACTGCAGAGGTAGAATAGTCAAGGATAAGATCAATATCTTTGCTCCTTACATGAGGAGGTTGCTGGAGAGTGGGTAAGAGGGCTGATGGCACCAAGGACTCTCTTTTTGTATGAAATTTTCTGAGTAAGGAGAAGGCTGTACATATTCTGGTGCTTCTAAAAGGGGTTTAGGATTAGCCCAAACAAACCCTGAAGACTTTCCCGAGGTCTGCTGAACTAAATACATCAATAAATATAACTGTGGCTTTTCCTTTTCTATACACCCAAGTTGTGTTCTGCCTCTGCAGCCATAAGAACACAGAAGGTGAGCATCAACCCTCCTGTTTCTACACCTTGCTGCAAGTTTCTTCTCCTTGTGCATGTGGCCAAGAATTTTCCACTGAAGCAGATGGAAAATCCAGCAGTAATCACAGGCTGGGTGCAAGGCCACAGATCTCATTTGTGGGGTGTTACCTAATATGTAGTCAAATTTCAGCTGATCAGAAGGCTTGTGCAGGAGATGGTATTGAGCTAGAATTGCCCCATACAGTGATTATCGATTATGCCTCTAATGGTGCTGCAGCACATTGACCGTGAATCCAATTAGAAGTAATTATACACTTTAAACTAATGCATCCAAATTGAGAGGGTTGGAATTTGCGAAGGACTCTAGGAATTATTGCATGATCAGGGAATATACCTAAAGAGAGGAGAATTACTGAGTTTTGTTGAGGGAAATATTATGCTCTGCAAAGCTGTTGTGGCAGAAAGAGCCACCAGAGTCCATTATTACAGATGTCAGAATCCAAGAAATCGCAGGATGATAGTAGGTGGCCAAGTCCAGTAGATTGACAGATGCCAATCATCATCATCACCATAATCTCCATAATAACTACTAATTTATTAGGTACTTTCTCTGTTCCAGACATTGAGCTAAGCATTTTACAAATAGCTTCTGATTAAATTCTCTTGACCAAAGGTTGGCAAAACGCAGCCCAAAGGCCAAGTATAGTCTGCTCCTGTTTTTGTAAATAACTGTATTAGAAC
The DNA here is from genome assembly GCF_010015895.1 of Lontra canadensis. Classification (NCBI taxonomy): domain Eukaryota; kingdom Metazoa; phylum Chordata; class Mammalia; order Carnivora; family Mustelidae; genus Lontra; species Lontra canadensis. The sequence goes on from NW_022631043.1 coordinate 4,983,343, forward strand.
ACAGCCACCGTCTTTTATCTACATACAGTCTATGGTGGATATCCCACTTAGTCAGAATTTGAGTTTGTCCCCATCCCTTGCGTCTAGAAGAATAGATGGAGAGCTATTCTGCCTGGCGCCTCCTGCCATTTCCCAAGCCTGCCTGGCCGAGCTCATTCTGCCTGCAAGCCTGCTGCATGGCAAGTCCTGTGATGACTGTGTTTCAACTAACGATGCAACCAAGAAAATATCCTGTCCAATTTCACCCATTTCCCCTAGAAATAATTCTTAAGTGTGTCAGTCACAAGAAGTTAAAATTTAAACATGATACAATATAGGATGGGAGCACCTGGGTGGCTCAGTCAGTCAAGCATCTTGCTTCAGCTCGGGTCCTGAACCCAGGGTCCTGGGATTGAGCCCTGATTCAGGCTCCCTCCTCAGCAGGGAGTCTGCTTCTCCCTCTGCCCCTCCCCCCACTCTCTCTCAAATAAATACAGAAAATCTTTAAAAAATTAAATAAAGGATGAAGATCAACCACCCAACTCTAAGGGGATGATTAAGAAAAATAAGTTAAGTCTCTTTGATAGTAAGAGAATAGGAAGCAACCGATCAAATGCATCACTGACGTCTGATGTTTATGATGTAGTGCTAAATGAAAAAGGCAGATTATAAAAATGTGTCTTTATAATTAAGTTCAATAGTTACATGTGATTCACCTACGACCCAGGCATTCTGCCAGGGACTGCATATACAATGTTGCATAAATAGATATTTTCCACCTTCAGGCTGCTTACAGTCTAGGTGGAGAGAGGACAGAGAACTTACTTCAGGGGAGTAAAGTAAAATACAAGCTTCCCCAAGATAGTTTTATGAGCAGAATCTAATTTGAATTGGGACCAGAGACAGTCCTGACACGTGTGTGCTGCCTTGGAATCCTCAAGGAATGAATAGAGGGAGAATGCTCCAAACAGAGGACAGAGCAGGACACAGAGCTCTAGCATGGCCTGCAAACCCAGGGGATGACTAAGAACCTGGGAAGTTGGTGTGGCAGGAACCTGGTAAATAATAAGGATAGTGATGAGACTTAAAGTCCAAGAGATGAGACAACCCGCCGTGGAAGGCCGTGTTTGTCTGGCCTACGAAGGAGTTGAGGTGTTATTCTAAAGATCTGAAAGAAGTCCCTGCAGAGTATAAGCAGAGCAGTGTGACCAAATTGACATTTTTAGACAGTGTCTCTGATTGCCTGGGGAGAATGGGTTTTAAGGGAGTAAAATAAAAAATGCAAAACTGATGTCTATGTATCACCAGTAAGAGGAGATGAACATCAGAAAATTAAAATACTTCAATTTGTTTTGGATTAGATCTGTTTTTTTTTTTCCATTTTGTTTTATCTTTTTGCATTTCTCCTCTTGTTTTCCTTATAATTATAGTGGCTAAAAAAAATAATAATTCAAACAGTTATCCCCAGCCAAACAAAATATGAGGAGACCCATGAGACCACGGTCTAGATTGGATGAATACAATCTAGAGACCCTTCTCTGCTGCCCTGTCCAGGCTGCAGCTCCTGCCTGGGCTCCCTCAGACTGCCCAAGGCTGGACTCCTTGCCTTGGGCTCCTCTCTGCTCTGGGCTGCACCCAATGAACAGCTTTTGCCATTGATTAAATGCTGCCGCTCGCCTGGAGTCATTAATCAATTTCACCAGCTGTTTACAGCTTTATTTACTACAAAGGAAGCAAGGTAATCCCTGTAAACTCAATAGATCTAAATTAACTGCGTGTTCAGGAGCCAGCTTAGAAAGAATTATTGCTCCCTGACTCAGGGGGACAGAGGAAAAAAATGAACACAGAGACCTGTGGCAGAGGCTCTGACTTGCTCAGTGGCGCCCGGGAGGGTCACATCACAAAGGGCGCTGTGTGATGGGGTCTCTATTAACCAGGTCTCTCAGCGTAGGGTTCAGGGAAAGCTCTTCCCTGTTTTGAATCAGCATTACCTACCAGGAACCATGGGCCTCCTTTCTCTCTCTTACCCCCTGCTCTGCCCTCCCCTGCCTTGCATGCCCTTTCACTCTGTAGAAGCCTTCTTACTGGTGATAGACATTTTCTCCACATTCTTTTATTAGTGATACTGATTGTTTTTAATTTGTTTATGTTTTCTTAAGGAAATTCTATTCAGTCCAAATTTACTGGGCAACATTGAATGCCTGGGAAGAAAATAATATTAACTTACCAAGAACAGTGCCAGGTGATTTTAAATGCTGTTGGGATTTTTTTTTTTTTTAATCTGCCAGGCAAATCCTGTAAGATAAATAGTGATGTACTTGTTTTAAAAATAAGAAGACTGAGGCTCAAAGAGAAGAACTATTTTGCCTAACATAGGTTAGACTAGTGGGTGACCCCATAGGGTTTCACCCTCATGTCCTAATGCAAGCTTCTAGGACATAGCCGCATGCCATAGTATGGGTGATTGACACTGCTGGGTCAAATCTCTTCATAACCAGTCAAGCCAGAGCCCCTGCCTACAAGACCACTCTGTGCCCCACCCCTCTTCTCAGACCATCCTTTTCCCTGTTCCTGCACCCCTTCCAAACTCCCACCGTTACTACTGCACATTTTAGACCTCAGTATCCCAAAGGCTTGCATTACCCCCAAACAAACATTGCATTAAACCCCAAACATCTGGGCTGTTTCTTCTGCCTGAAAAGTTATGGCCTCCTTGCCTCCCTGATACATTCCTATAAGGCTTCCAAAGCCTATCTCTGCCACTTCTTTGAAAATTTACCTTATCTCTTTTACCCATTCCTGCCCTGGAATGAATTAACAAGCCCTGTCCTGGGCCCTTCAGGGCATTTACCCCACTCAGACCTTTGCACCTATCACTCTGGATTTATCACCAGGGGCCGCCATACAGCAAAGACGTGGGCTTACAATCAATGCTCAGTCACTGTGTCAAAGTTCACGACTGGAAAGAAGACGTGTAACCTCCAGTGCTCTGGGGAGACAGACTTGAAACACATACAGAGCATTGAGACGCACAAACAAGCAAATAAGCTTATGTCATCACAAAATCACCTTCGTTTTCAAAGAAAACAACCTAGTTTTGTTGTTGTTGTTGTTTTCTTCTGACAAGTCATGACATAGGCAAAATAGCAACAGAGCGGATATTTATCCCAAATCCCCAATGGTGTTCCCTCCTCTTGCCTTCTCCGCATACTTTTGTTCCTGGCAAGCTAACCAGGAGCAGATGGGATACAGCACCCTCTCCTTCTTCCAAGGTCTGAATCCAGTGCAGAATCCACACACAGTGTCATTACATGTGCTTCCTGCCTTCACACCCTTCCCACCTCCCGCTAAAAACACCCAGGCTCCTCTCCCTTCCTGGGATCCTCAAGACCCTCTACGGAGTGGAGATTCCAGACTGGAGACTTCCGGTGTCTGGTCATCTGCACAAATCCAGAGATGCAGTCGGTCAAGGGCTTCCTCAGATGCCTGGACCTTTCTCACAGATGTTCTTGAAATTGTCTAGAGTCTAGAACTATAGACTTCCCAGGAATTTACCCTTTGGATACAGTTTATACACAACAGACAATAGTTCTGACAACTCTCAGTCTAGACTGAACAACAGACAGTAATTATGACTCCTCAAAAGAAGTTGTAACTCGTGCTCACAGTTCCTAGCACGCCCTTTACTCTTCAATCTTTAGATTATTTTGCTGCTTATGCCTCTTGATGCTTCTGCAAATAGGAGCCTCATGATGAACAGGTAGAGAGAAGGTGTGTTGCTTGCCAATGAAGTAGAAAAATTACCTTTTTCTCCTCCTCCTCCTCCTACTTCTTCTTCTTCTTCTTTTAAGTAGGCTCCACACCCAGTGTGGAACCCAACACAGGGCTTGAACTCACAATGGTGAGTGTGAGACTGAGCTTAGATCAAGAGTCGGTCGCTAAGCCCACTGATGCACACAGGTGCCCCAAGCTCTGCTACTTTGTAAGCACTTGATTTGAGAAGTGATAGAACCTCTTTGAACCTCATCTGCAAAATGGACACAGGGCATCTTTCTCATTGAGTTCATTTGATGACTAAATGAGGTAAAGAACTAAAAGTGCTTAGCAAATTCCCTGAGTGAAGTAAGACCTCAGTAAATAAGACAACTCATGTTTTGTTGTTGTTTGTTTTGTTCTGTTTTGGTAAAGGGTCAGGGAGCCGCGGTACCCAAGGCATCTAAGACGAGGTGCTCAGTAGTGGTCACCTCCTCTTCCTGACCCTTCAGCAATCTCCAGCAATGGGGAGAGAGTGACTATTCCAAGTAGCACCTCTGGGCAATTTAGCAATAGGTACCAGGAGCCAAAAAAGATTCCTAATCGTCAACCTAGTAATAACATTGGAAGAAATCTAACGTGAAGAACGGTTCCCTCCACACATGTTATACGTTGTAGGTGTTATTTACAAGTGCAAAATTCTGGGAGGAACTAATGTCCAACAGAAAGAGAATAGCTCATTAAGACCATTGAGCATCTATCGGGAAAGTGTTAGGTAGGTATTAAAAATGACCCCACGAAGGTAGTAGAGCGACTTCCCAAAGCAAGATGGAAAACTATATACAGCCAGATTGCAATGGTATAAAATTATACAGGCATTTGGACAAGCCAAGAGATAAACATACGAGAATGAAAATCGTCATTTTGGAGTGACAAGATGGAGGCTGATGTGAAGCCTGTTTTCTCTTCTTTCTCTTCTATTGTTCCACTGCCTTTACCAGGAGAACAAGAAACAAAAAGAAGCATCTTCTGCTACTCAAACTTTGACCTGAGCTTTAGCTAAAGCAATCAGAGGCCCTTGCTCCTGTGGGAAATGGGGCTTGAGTGCCAGGTGCTGATAACAGTTATCTGGACCCTCCCGGTTGTAATAACACCTTTCTGAGAGAGGCACAATAATCCTCTGAAGATAATGGTTCTCCCTCCTCCTATTGTCTCCTCCAGGCCCTTTTTTTTATCACCAGAGTGATCCTTCTAAAACAGGGCTGGTCATTTTGCTCTGTAGTCACAAAACACTTGGCTGGTGTCATGTTCTTCTGACAACATCTAGATGCTTGGAGGCAGCACTCTGTGTCCCGGTCACCCCCAACTACTCCCAGTCCAGTCCTCACGCCCAAGCCTTTGTCCACACAGCATCTCCTCCCTGGAGGTCCGTTCCGCAGGCCCCTTCTTTCCAGTCTCAGCTTAGAAGGAGATCACACCAGAGAGCTCACCCTGACAACTCAGCCTGCCCTCCCTTGCCCCAACACAGATGCAAAAGCATGTGCTTGCACATTCTTTCTACATGCTACCACTGTTCCGTGGCCCATAATGTATACACGGCGATTTCCCGGGCAGTGGAGTAATAATTTCTGAAACATGAAGGTATTTTTCTCTTCGGTACTTTTAAAGGAAATGATTTCCTACCTATGGAGCCAGAGGCTTCCAGATATTTGAGGAAGCTTAGGATTGCTAACACAAGAAGGAGAAAATAGTCATGATCTCGGGCTTTCGTGGGGGGGTGTGCCAAGACCTTCCTGCAAAGGGCCACAAGCACCTAGGACCAAGCAGAGCAGGGTGACCCCCACAACTGCAGAAAAGAGTGCCCACCTGACAGGCAGTGTACTTGTCCTCCAGGACTACCATAACAAATTGTCCTAGACCAAGTGCCTAAAACAATACCCATTTGTTATTTAATGGTCCTTAAAGTCAGAAGTCTGGAGACAGTGTGGATTAGCAGTCCTCTGGGCTCTCACGAGGCCAAAATCAAGGTGTCTGTGGATTTGTCTTCCTTCCTAGAGGCTCTAGTGGTCCATCTACTTTCAACCCCACTCAGGTAGTTGGCAAAATTCTGTGTGGTCATCTGGCTGAAGTCTCCATTTCCTTGCTGATGGTCAACAGGGCCGGTCTTTGCTCCTACAGACTGGCCCTTTCCCCCTTCTCATGCTTTCCATGTGGCCCCTCCAGCAATAAGGGGTCCAGTCCTTTTCATACTCTGAATCACTCTGACTTCTCCCACTACAGCTCTTTCACTCCAGCTAGAGAAAGTTCTCTGCTTTTAAGGGCTCGCGTGATTAGACTTAAATCCAAGATAATCTCCAGATCATGAACTTCATAACCTTTATTTCATCCCCAAAGTCCCTCTTGCCACATAAAGTAACAGAAGCACAAATTTCAGGGATTAAAGCATGGACATATTGGGGTAGAGAGTGTTCTATCTACTAGAGGAAGAAAGGCCAGAGGATGTTTATGAACCCCTTTCCTAAAGAACCACAAGGTCACATCAGCCACACATCCCTTCCTACAACCAAATCCTCTGTAAGCCAGAAGCAAGGGGTGGATGGAATCCATAAGCCAGAGCATTAGTCAGGCTAAAGAAGCTTCTGTGTTTTTCTGTACTGGGCTCAGACTTGGTTTACCAAGAGAATTGTAGAAACATCTTTTTCTTCTACCCAACAAATGTTGGCTCATGAAGAAAGGAAACGTTCGTTAAAAGAACTAAAGCAGCTATAATTGATAGCCTTCACATCAAGGCTCATTTGACCAGCCTTGTAAGATTTTGTAAAGAATATATGAAATTGGGCACCTGGGTGGTTCAATGGGTTAAAGCTTCTGCCTTCGGCTCAAGTCATGATCCCAGGGTCCTGGGATCCAGCCCCGCATCGAGCTCTCTGCTCAGCAGGGAGTCTGCTTCCCTTCCTTTCTCTCTGCCTGCTTCTTTGCCTGCTTGTCATCTCTGTCTGTCAAATAAATAGATAAATAAATAAATCTGAAAAAAGGAAAGAAGAATATATGAAATTATGTCAAAAATAGCCTGACAGCTAGAAAATAAACACTATACCTTTTAAGTGGATCTCATGGTTAAAGTATTCACCATGACCTAGAGGGGAAAGGTTCATGAAGACCCATCCTACAATAAGGGAGAAAATTTCCAAAGGAGTTCTAGGAACTATGTTCCCAGAATATACAGGTAGGGGTGATGGTGACAGTCCTGTGAGATTTAAGAACTCCTGTCGGAGAGGTGGGGAAGCCTGCCTCTGGTTCTTCCCTATTGATCTTGTCTCTTTACACCTGTGCATGACTAGAGAGAACCACTCTTTCTTTTAAAAATATTCAAAGGAAGGAAGTGAATAGATTTGGGAACCATGCCCTGTTCCAAAGCCAACATGAGCAGAAAAGAAAGTCCACACTAACAGTGGGTGGTGGCAGCGTCCAGAGTGGACAGCATGAGGAGGTGGGGGTGAGAGAGGGAGACAGGGTCCCCGAGCCCCTGGGTTCCACCTCCACTGTCTGATGTAAGTGCAAGGACACATAACGTCCCTTGTAAATGCAAATATCCGTATCTGTGTTCATTCACGCATCTTTACCTCGTAACAATCCCGAGCCGTTCATCCTGTCCAGCAGGGACTGGAGCAAGCACAGGGAGGTGCTGGGTGAGCAGGCACACACAGAGCAGCACGAGAAAACTGTGAGCAAGACAGAAGGCGAAGGGTCAGCCCCAGAAGTCTCCGCTCTGAGTCCTGGAATGAGGAAGCGAGAAAGGAAAACCCTGGAATTTGTTGAAGTTATTCGCTGAGGCTTTTCATTTACAGGCACTTAACCCTCACTCAGGTAGAGCCTGTAGGACCAGCACACAGATGTGCAAACTGAGCTGCGAGGCGAGGAGGCATCTGAAGATGTTGGGGTGCATGGTGGACGTGCCGGGCTGGGAGGGACCTCATCACCGGATTCCGAGGCTGAGGCACCTGCCCGTGTCTCCCACGCCCAGCACTGAACACGTGCCCTTCCTGTCCTCAACTCAGCAGGGGGGGTCTGCTCTATTTCAGTACAGAGCAAAGGGGAAAGATACAACTTAATAAATACAAATAGTTACCAGAGATGTTCCTGCCTTCAAGGAAGCATAAAACCATTTGTTTTCAAGGCCCTTTTACTCTGAATGGCTCCTTTCATTGTCATGGCAACTTTTGAATGTGGGCAAGGCAATTGCTCAGGACACCCAGACCAGTGAAAGTGGAATGAGCAGGCCATGGTGTCAGAGTTTCAGTTTTGAGTTACAGATCGATTTACGATAAGGCAGTTTAAAGATATTTTCAACTTAAAATTGCATGTCCAGTAACTCTCTGTGGACATGTGTGTCTCCCCAAGCCGACTGAGAGATTTCAGAAGCACAGAGACTATCTTTCATTCTGGTTACCTCAATAGCTAGAATAGTGTCTGGCTTGCCACAGGTTATGTGATAAAACATGTAATAAATGCATGAATAGATTAAAAAAATATACGAGTGAATAAGTGGAATCAAGCACTGTCTGTTACCGCAGAAAATCACCAAACTTTGGGGCGCCTGGCTGGCTCAGTCAGAAGAGCATGCACTTCTTGATCTTGGAATTCGAATCCCACGTGGGGTGTGGAGATTACTTAAATTAACAGAGAAAGTCAATTATCATATGGTTTCACTTACTTGTGGAACATAAGGAATAACAGGGAGGACATTAGGAGAAGGAAAGGAAAAGTGAATTGGGGGAAATCAGAGGCAGAGATTAAGCATGAGCAACTGTGGACTCTGAGAAACAAACTGAGGGTTTTGGAGGGGAGTGGGGGTGGGGGGACTGCTGAGCCTGGTGGTGCGTATTAAGGAGGGCACGTGTTGTATGGAGCCCTGGGTGTGGTGCATAAACAATAACCGAAAAAATAAAATTTAAAAACACTTAAAAAAATAAAAAAAAAAAGAAAATCACCAAATGTTGAAGAGAGCTGTGCTGTCTAGTTTAAAGATTCTCAATCCTGAGATTTCTTCTGTGCCCCTAAGAGAAATAAGGACAATTCAAGTCAAACTTTGACACAAGGTTTCCACTTGAGGCAGTTAATTTAACCAGTGCAAATGCCGGAGCTAAATTAGGGGAAGAACTTGGCTCTTAGTTGTTCATATACTCGACTAAAACATCAATTTTAGCTTTCCATAAATTATATCTAAACAAAAACCGTGAAATTTAAAAATTCTCACTGAAAGCTCAACTACTCCAAGAGTCTGTTCCAACATCTGAGTAGGTCCATGGACCACAGTGTATGAAACACTCGGCTAGTCCAGCTCCCTCAGTTTACAAAGAAACAAGTTATAAAAGTAAATGCTTTCCTGATGTCCATTATTTAGTGAAGGATCAAACTCTAGAAGGCAGGTGTTAAGACTCCTAATACAGTGCTCTTTTGCAGCACACTGAATGGCCAGTGATCCAACAGCTGGCTAAAAGAGTGTTGCCTGTAACACCAAATTAAGGGGTTAAAATAATGTATTTGGAGAATAAACCAATGACCACAGCTTCGTTGTCACTGGCTTCCGACTGGCTGGCCCAGGACCCCTGACTCTGCCTCGTCCCTGCCCCCCCACCCCACCTCTGAGGAAAGGGCCTGAGCTCTCCTCCCCACCAGACAGGGCGAGGTGGGGTGGGAAGTAGATTCAATGCCAGAACTCATTACAGCCCAAGTGCAGAGACTGCAGAGTTCCAGCTCCCCTGAGGCACGGTGGTTTTCCTCTGTTTGTAAAGAAAAAATGAAGAGTAAGCAAAATTAGTGCATTATTTTATACCCAATACATTTAGAATCATTACGTTGATCAATGGAGGCTGAAACACAGTTAGCCTCTGGTTTTACTACCTTCTCAGGATTTGGATCATGCATAACGACATGGATTGAGGCTCAGAAAAGCAAAATTCAGGGCAGAGATTAATTCAGCAAATGTTTTGTTGTTTGACAGAAAAAGCATATAGTTTGATTCCCAACTTTTAATAAGAGTAAGGCATAACAACGAGGGAACGTGGAAAATTCCAGCATGTTTTCTCTTCTGATATTCCTACACATTCCACGGCTAAAAACAGGAGGTTAATTATCAAGTCAGCATATATTTTTTGCATTATATGTAAGAATAGAGAGTTCTTTGGGGCCATAAAATATTGAATAGAAGGAGAAGACTATGAGAATACTCACTCCTTTCTTTTAGTATTTGCAATTTTCAGATACTATTTTGTGTCCAAACTTCCCATGTTACCTCCTTTGCTGCAGAATGTCAGGCTATACTGTGTGGCAAAGACTGCTGGTTCACACACCAGCAGGGGATGGAGGTCAGGGACAGGCAGGAGGAAGGGACAGGCACTCCAGATCTGCAAGTGAAAGGTTGGACAAGCAGGGAGACTTACACAGGAGGCTTGCCTTGGCCTCAGGACAAGAGTTCCCTGCTCCAGGATCTTCCAAGTTTATAGAGAGAGGCCTCGATGGGGTTAAGCCACCTCTACCATCCAGGTGGGAGAAACACCATATCACTCTTTCAAGGTTACACCTTTGGAAATGGCTCCGGCTGTGAGGGGTGATTGGGGGTTGCAGAGTGCTTGTTCCAACAGCAAGGGAGAGGGGAGGAACCTCCTATTGCCCAGGGACAGCTCAAGGGTCAACTGGCAGTCATCGCCTCATGATGACCTTCCCCCAGCACAGACTTGGGACTGGAAGCCCAGAGATGCGGCTCCCAGGCCACCTCTGCCAAGCAGTGTCACCTTGGGCACATCAGGTAGGACAAGATGACCTCTGGGCCACTTCCATTCATCCATCTAGCCAATCTGCCTTCCTCTGCAAAGTATCATTTTACCGGGCACGATGTTAAAGCCAGGAGACACATAAATGCACAGTCATGGGTCCCTCCTGTGTTCTAAAACCTTACCAATTAGATGACCTGCAGACATGCAAAAGGGCAATTCCAAGCAGTCTGCTCAGCGTGGCCCAGACCAGAGTCAAGTTCACGGGGGCTCTGGGGTCAGACTGCGTTCAGATCCCAGGATCTACTTCCCAGCCTGTGAGACCTGAGGCAAGTCCCTGGACCCCTCTGAACCTCAAGGTTCCCTAACTCTAATCATCTCACGTTGCTTAGGGCTTTTCTGCATATCAGAGGCGATACTACAGGTAAGGAATTTACCCCAGTTCCTGGTAAGAAATGGGAATTACTCATCCTCAGTATTATTACTACTGTTACCACAATCATTATTATGATCATTTAGAAGCAGACATGGTAGGAGAGGGAGGAGTGCCTCTGAGGTAGCCCAGAGGAAGCAGTGCCCTGTGAACCTGGGGGAGTCACAGAGACTTAGCAGAGGAGGCTAATTCACAGGGATTAGGGAGGAGAGCACAGGGTAGAAATCAGCAATGTAGAGAAAACAGCCCAAGAAAATGTGATTATTATAATTTTTATTACAACTGATACGACAAGTAAAGGTAGAGTGTTAGGTTTGTTTTTGTTTGGTTTTTGCCTGAGATCACTCAGAAAATTAGTTGCAAACACAGAAGCAATAGTAAACCATTTTTTTGATATTAGGGGAGAAAGTAAAAACAAGCCAGGGGAAGTAAGGTGCCACAAAACTGTAAGGACATGACTTAGGAACCTTTCCATTCTTCATAAAGAATCAGGCCTGTCAATATTAGGGAGCACTACTTTCTGAGCAGGGGAGTACCTATGACTCTGGATTCTGGACTCCCCACCTTCCCATATTCAGGGCTATAATGTTACATGAGCATTTCCCAGATAACTGCCCACTGACCTATCATGGTGATCCTGGCAGTTGCCAACAGGTAAGAAATGGTGCTTGTGGTCTGATTGTCTGGCCCCAATACAAGCATCTTTGCTAAGCAGCATTAAATGTCTGGAACTTTGGAAATTAACTGTATCTGTCCATTAGATCTGAAAAGCAGAATCCAAAGATAGATTCAAGGATAATTTGTATATTATATATTTTGTATATTTGCATATTATATGCTTATATATAAAAGTTGTATATTATATATTTACATATAATTCATATATTAATATTTATATTTCTATATAATTCATGTATTATATATTTATATGTCATACATGTATATAAGGAGATTTATTGTAGAACTTTGACTTTATGCAATTGTGGATGCTGTTAATGCTGTTGTTTTGGCATCTGACTTTGGAGCCTGTGTTCTGCAGAGCAGGTGATCAAGAAGAGGAACTGGAGGGGCACCTGGGTGGCTCAGTGGGTTAATGCCTCTGCCTTCAGCTCAGGTCATGATCCCAGGGTCCTGGGATCGAGCCCCACCCACATCGGGCTCTCTGTTCCTCGGGGACCCTGCTTCCTCCTCTCTCCCTCTGCCTGCCTCTCTGCCTCCTTGTGATCTCTGTCAAGCAAATAAATAAAATCTTTAAAAAAAAAAAAAGAAAGAAGAGGAACTGGACACAGAGTGGGCAAGTGCAGTACCTGCTGGATCTGAGTAAGTTGGTACGTCTGGGTGCTGTGAGTGTCCAGAGGAGAAGTGACTCCCTTTCCACAGAACTAAGAGCACAAGGGGCACAAGAGAAGCTGCAGAGGGATGGGAAGCATTTGCAGGCCCCACCTCTGGCCTGCACCATCAAGGTGAGCTGGCAGGAAAGTATGAACAGGGGCCAGCTGCTGCTTCATTTCCACCCTCCTGTAGGGTGACCAATTGTCCCTGTTTACCCGGAACTGTCCGGGTTCTAGCAAAGGAAGTCTCATGTCTAGAAACTGCCCCAGTCCTGGACAAATGGAGATTACTGTCACCTTGCCTCTCCATTTTGCACTAGAATCTCCCTCCAGGCTGACCCTTTCCTGAAATATGCTGGAAAGAAGATTCTGGACAATGTAGTGCATTGGGGACCAGTGGACTCATTGCAAAGGCACCACAGAAGAGAAACAGTGGTCATCTTTTCTCTCCCTACATACAATTCTTGTTTAAAATCGCAGTAGAAACTATTTTATTACACATGGTGTTATATAAAGTTAAGGAATTATGTAAAAATAATATTAAAAAATAGGAGTAGTCATGAATTTCATCCATTACTATTTTCAGTCACTACCCCACCAAATCCTTGGCTGCCTTTTTACTTTCAAGGGTTGTTTGTAACTTCCTCCCACCTCCTGTGCTTTTAGATTGAGGAGCTCTGGGCCTCAAGACTATTGATAGTCACTGACAGGTATGAGCAGCTTGGGCACAAGAGTCCTTGTGGACATTCTTTCTGCTGTCTTTTTCACTGAGCCCTGTTCATGGAGGCTTTGCCTCATGTGGAAGCCTCAGTACATCATGAAAGCATTCCAGAGAATGGATCAAGCTTGGCTACTTGTCACGCCCTAACCTTTCCCATGGCCTACTCACCTTCATTGTCATGTTGGGGAAGGGCATTTTCCTCTTCCGGGCCAGAGCGTGAATGACTGAGACAAGGCAATTGTGCATCTATCATCTCCCATCCCTACTTATTCCCAGCAGGAAACAGGTGTCACACTCAACAGAGAGAATAGAGGTGTTTAACACCAGAACTATTGCTAAGGCATGGGCAGAGCTAAGCTCAATAACAAGGGATGAAGAAGCACTCTGTTAATGACAACAGAGATGAAGAGATGAGAGGTTGCCATCTGACGTATGAAGGGGCAGAGCAAGGAGTAGTTAGGGGAACTGGAGAGTGTGCTGTAGCTATCCAGCTGCCACAGGGAAGCATTCCCAGTAGGAGGTATAGCGTCAGACAGGAACATTCCACCACCAACTGCAGCCCAGAGGAATAAACACCCCAAACCCTTCTCCTGTCCTGGTGCTTCCTGGTGACAGAATCCAGGAGTAAATGGGCAGGCAAAGAAGTGAGGTTGAGGGACGCCTGGGTGGCTCAGTTGGTTGAGCAGCTGCCTTCAGCCCAGGTCATGATCCCAGCATCCTGGGATCGAGTCCCACATCAGACTCCTTGCTCGGCAGGGAGCCTGCTTCTCCCTCTGCCTCTGCCTGCCATTCTGTCTGCCTGTGCTCGCTCTCTCTCCCTCTCTCGCTCTGACAAATAAATAAATAAAATCTTTAAAAAAAAAAAAAAAAGAAGTGAGGTTGAGGGGCACCGGGGTGACTCAGTGGGTTAAAGCCTCTGCCATCGGCTCAGGTCATGGTCTCAGGGTCCTAGAGTCAAGCCCCGCATCGGGCTCTGCTCAGTGGGGAGCCTGCTTTCCCCTCTCTGTCTGCCTGCCTCTCTGCCTACTTGTGATCTCTCTTTCTCTCTGTCAATAAATAAATAAAATCTTAAAAAAAAAAAAAAAGAGGTAACGTTGAAGCAAGTATTTTAAGGTCAGCCTCCCAGGGCACAAAGCAAGATAGGCAAGCTGGGAGGAGCTAAACGACAATATCCAGCACACAGTTCTTATACTTATGTTCAAGCCAACGTTTCCTAATTCCAATGAGTTAAGAATTACCTTAGCAACTGAGTTACTAACCCAGTTTGTTAAGTCCTCCAAGTCTTCGTAGATCCAATTAATGTGATCACGTTAGTACAAAACCATATTTCACAATATATTCAGATCAATGTGCCTTTTTTAAAGGGTTCATGGCTTTGTTTCCCCTAAATATTTCCAAAAAGTGAAAATATAGCAGAACAAATGAAAAGAGGCTATTGTCCCTCATATCTACGTTTGGAATCTATGCTTTGGGACAATGTAGCAAATGAAACCATGCAAAAAATAAAGACATTACCAATAATTAGCCTAATTATGTCCCTTGAGCCTAAGAAAAGCTGATGGGAAACACAGGGGAGATGTCAGTTTTGCCAAGAGTTGAAAGAGATGGGGCTCCTGGGTGGCTCAGTTGGTTAGGCGTCTGCATTCAGCTCAGGTCATGATTCCAGGGTCCTGCGGTCAAGCTCCACATAGAGCCCTATGTTGGGCTCCCTGCTCAGCGGAGAACCTGCTTCCCCCTCTCTCTCTGCCTGCTGCTCTGCCTACTGTGCTCTCTCTCTCTCTGTCAAATAAATAAATAAAATCTTAAAAAAAAAAAAGAGTTGAAAGAGCTATATGTGAGCCCTGCTAGCCCCTTAGAAGTGGGTCCATGGGCAAATCATTTACCTCTCTCATTCGTGCTTCTCACCTGCTTACAAAAATAATTGCAGTGACTCTTTAGTATGTTGTTATGAATTACAAGTAAAAAAATGAATATGAATGCTTTTGAGAAATTACAAAGTTTATGCAAGGATTTGTTGATCGTTGACAGACAGCTGTGCTTCTTGTAACTGAACGTCACATTCTGGAAAGTCTCAAGTCTGGGTACCAGATATGCTTGGAGGGAAAAAAGAAAAGTCATTGTAAAAATTACCTTGCAAGATTTCTTTAAAAATTGTGAGGAATATGTGTCATTATCTTAATTTGGTAATAATAATATTGCATTTGGGCATTTATCCTTTCATAATGCTTGCTGGGTTTGTTTGTCTGTTTGTTTCGTTTTCTGAAGAACTCTCGGAGGTAGATGGGATACTTTTGTTGTTGTTGTTGTTGGGCAGTTCAGAAAACCCAAGCAATTGGTTGGTCATAGAACTCAGAATGGAGTACAGAAGCCAAATGTCCTGAATGAACTGATGATGTGATATACAGAAATATCCTCATGAAAGCTGCTCTACTCTAGAGGTTAATATCTCCCTCCAAGGAGAAGAATCGCCTCAATCCCTAGGTCTGTGTCCCATCAGATCTGTTAACTTGGGCCATAACCATATCCACCTGCCTGGAAAAGAGATTTTCAAAGAAATTATATGTATACATATATATCCAGTCTTTGGTAGGTATGATCCTTAAATGCCATCTGATTCTAGACTCTACTTTTTACCTAAAGATTCTAGGGATCTTTCTCAGATACCTTGGACTGAGGCTCCTGTGTTTTATTGGCCTGCACTTTATTTTATCCTGATTTCCAAAGATGCTTCTAGCTTTTGCCTTTCTGTTCACTAGAGGGATGCATACCATGACTGTCATTAGCATAGATAGTCCTTATGTATTCATAATTGTACTCATTCTAAAAACACTGAATGATAAAGCTATTATATTAGGTATATTAGCTTCTCCTTGGAGCTCACATGTCAGCAATCCATCTTCTTGCCCAGTCACACAACGGGTGAGTGGTTGCACTAGGATTACAATTTCTGTCTCTCTGGCTCTGGACCCTGGGCTGCTGCTAAGCGCTGTGCCTTCTAACAGCTTGTTCTCAGTAACAATAAGGCCCAGTGAGATGTTCCTTTCTTTGGAGATCCAGCCCCCCCACCCATATTCAGCCAGGAAGGAGAAAATATCCATGATAACATTTACAAGCTGCAATAATGCTGAATGGCTAAAGGAATCAGAAATGGTCACTTGTCTGAACATTAATATTTTATATATATTCTGAAAAGAGGATTTATTTTTACTGGCCTACTTGGGTCACTTTTCCTGGACTTTAGGGTATGGGCAGAGATTTTATTGTACAGTAGGTTTTATTATTTATTTGTTTGTGTGTTCATTGCCTATAAATTCTCTTCTGCTACTCAGTCACTGGGAGGCAGCATAATATTGCTGAAAATGGATTATTACCCTGGGCTTCAAGAGCCTGTGTTCAATCCCAGCTGTACTGAGAATGACAACAACAGTGATGGTGATGATCATACCATTTATGCCCCAATCAGATATGACATCTTCAAAGACACCCCTCTATCCCACCTATCCAGGTAACATACCCATTACCCTATAAGTCCTTATCCTTCTTTCTTTATCATTGTGGTTTCACTATTTGATGTTATGTCCTAGATGAATTTTCTTGTTTTATTTATGTTTTATCTCCTGGTAGAATATGAGTGAAAAAGAGTCTAGGACTTTGTCTGCAAATTACATCTATAATAACCCCATTTCCAAATAAGGTCACCTTCTGAGGTTCCAGGAGTTAGGACATCAGCACAGCTTAGGGAATACAATTCAACCTGTAACAGATGGGAAGCTGTAAGCACGTTGGAAAGTATCTACCGTGCCTGCAGGTGATCTCCGGGGTAAGCACTGGACATTCAGGACAAGACAGCAACAGCTATATGTTACCACCTGAAATGGTCCATTTAGGGATTGCCTGGAATGAAAATTACCTGAGGGGCGGGAGGAGAACCAAAGCTAGTCCCAGAAGAGGTGACCCTCTGTCAAGTCCTCCACAAGAAGAAGTAACCTATTTAGCCTGAGAGCTCATTCGCATTAGGGTTTGCTTTCTGATAGAAGATCAGGTCAGCAGAGTCAAAGGTAGAAACCTACCATTTCTAAGAAACTTAGTCATCTCAGGGGACCAAACATCCAGTGTGGAAGACAGCCACGTCTAAATGTGCATATCACTGTGGAGGGTATCCCACTTTAGAGAAAGTTCCAGCACACGAAACCAGGCAGGTCAAAGGGCAACATTTAATGATCACCCTAATTAATCACTCCAGACAGAAAGCTGGTAACCTGCATGCCAGTGTCTGTATCTTAACTCCCATCTGCAATATCTACATTAGAAGAACTTCTCAACCCTTAGAAATTCTCTTCCCAAGAGGGACCTGTTGTAGAGCAGATGTTTGCAAATCATTTAGCCCGTCGGTGATGAATTAGTTTTTAATGGCATTCTCGTGTATTTGTTATAAATCATTAAGTGTCCAACAGACTGGCTCCTATCTACATAGACTTGGTCTGCTGGGGTTCCTAAGTAATAAAAATTCACAGTGGTGGGGATGATGTTCTCAGTGGCAAATGGTAGCCCTTGGCTGGTCCTTGCACTTGTCTTTGACCTCTGTCCACACTCCTTTCCTCAGTGGTCCGCCTGCCCCATTCTCCCCCTCATTTCTTCCCTTTGTCTCCAAGAGACACTTGCCTCCCCCCGCCCACTGGTCGCTCCTTGCCCAACCCTGCTCACAACTCCTTCTTACTCTTATCTCTTCCTCACTCGACACTTCTTACTTCTCTTGCTACCATCCCAATCTTTTCTCAGCATTAAAAATAAAAGCTGCTTTCTTTTGATAAGCTGAGAGAGAGATCCACATGCTGACACAGGATGATTCTTAACACCAGTAATAAATTCATGGTCAGCTCTTCCTGGAAATGCAGGAAATTAGTGCTGGGTGGGGGGTCCAAGGAGAGAAAAAGATTTCCAAGTCGACCAAAGAGCGTGCATAGTACTGACTGTACGTGACACAGTGCACTCATCGCTAAAGTTAACAGTGTAGTGTTCTCATGCTGGGGGGTCCCATGTCTCTCAGAGCCATGTGAATAATGGTCTGAACCAGAGACGTGCTACTTGCTAACCACATGACTTGGTGGAGAATTTGGGAAACATGGAGTTTAGGATAATGTAAATAAAAGATCGTAACACAGAGTAGGTATTTCAGAAATAATTTTCCTTTCTCAACTTAGCATCTACTTGAAAATGTAAGAAGAAAGGAAGATTAGAGATAAGATCAGTCAAATTCAAATAACATTAAGAATAGACACGTATTGAATGTTGCCATGTGCTGGCCTCATGCGAGATCCAGCACTCAAAGCCAACTCTATGCAAGCAGCCCAGCACGTGTTTCCAACCTCACTGAAACTGAAAACTGCATGAAGCTTCCCATCACCACTGTCAAGTTAACCTCATTTTAATCCAAGGCTGTTATTATTGGCTGAAGCATCAGACCTTCATTCACTGAGGAGATGAAGACGGACACTGATCAGCTTTGGCCTCTGTCACTCCTCATAAAGGATCCTGCTGGCCCACCACTCTCTTCCGTCGCCTGGTACCGAAGCCTTGGGGATATTTTCCCTGTACTCAGGGCCAGTCTGGCTGCTGACTGTGCCATCTGTCAGTTCCTCACTCCACCTCTGTCTTCGCTTTCCTTCTCCCCTGCTGGGACTCTACTCGGCTGTGAGAGAGGCTCAGGCTGTCCTTGTCCCTAGCTGAATTACTCTTGTCCTGTCCTTCACCTCTTTCCACACATCTGGAAGAGTGCAGCTCACGCCCTGCCACCTATCCCAGGGAGCATCTTCCTTGGCCTTGGTGCCCCTCCACCCAGGGTCAAACCCTTTTTCTTACTTGTGGGTTTTCCTCTGGCTTCCACAGCAACCTCATACTCCGAAGACTTCAGCCATGTCAGAGCCTGAGGAACCGAGTCTGAGTTAGGCAGCCCAACTCCCACATTCCTCCCAACTTGTAGACTTGTCCCTATCTCTTGCCTGCTGTTTCTTGAGGCTCTGCTCCCCCATCTCTCCTTTTCTGTATCTATGCCCCACCAGGAACTCTTCCTTACTTCTACACTTGCACACCCAGCTCTCCGCACTTTAGGTACAAATGCCCAGCTTCAGCCAACTCTGTATCCGGAACTCCTGATTCTGGAATACTCTGCCAGCAAGCTCTATGTGATCATCTGTCAAAGCTTCAAATGTGATACACCTAGAAACCAGTTCTTGATGTCTCTCCAAACTAGTTTGTTTTCTGGGCCTCCCAGTTGCTAGAAATGGCAACATTCTCCTGCTGGGTACCCAAACTCTACAGCCATTCTGTCATCCTTGGCTCTCACATCAATTGCTGTCCCTAGTTCTTTCCATACTGACTTTGTGGAGCCTTTTATGGAGCTGCACCACACTGCGAAGTACCATTTCCATTGTCACGTCCCAGGTCCGGGGACTTACTACCACTTGCATGAAATATTTCAGCAATATCTTAAATGATCTCTCTCTCCTCTGTGTCTCCCTTACCTACCCACCCTGAGCCATTCTGCTCCTGACTGAAATTGTCTCCATGTGCTTTACCAACCCACCTGTTAACATCTGTTAAGTGGCTAATGTGCAGGCACTGAATTAAATGATATCATGTGTGTGTGTGTGTGTGTGTGTGTGTGTGTGTGTGACTATTACATTGTCTGACAAATAGTAGGTGCTCATCCCATCCTGAGTCCTCAAATAATATTTATTTTCATTATTATATTGAGAACCCTGAGTATCAGTTTTCTCTATATAGCAAGGGGGGATCATACATAATTCACTGAATTATTGTGAAGATCAAATTAGATAATATATTTATAAAGCTTAATATATTATTCACTAAGCACATTGTAGCTGCCCCCGCTGATGTCAGTTTCCTTCCCATCCCCAAGGACCTGGCCTGGTGTCTATTCTCCAGGGCTTTCAAACTGACTTGGGGAGCCACCCACTGACTCAAGTGTTTCTTAGGTTATTGAAATATCCAACAACGTACTGCTAAAACTAGGCTGAATGGGACAGGGAGTGAATGCTCTAGAATTGAAGAGAAAAATGCAGCTTAAGCATAGAGAGAACTTAGAAGTGAAGATAACAGACATGACAGATCAGCAGAAGGAAGCATACACAAAGCTTAAAGTAAATTAAAGTCTATTTATTCCAAATAAAACATAGCTACCTACCTGTTCCAGGCAAAGTAGAAAAATTTTCATTTCGATCAGTTTCCACTCATTTCTTTTAGAATAATATTCTGAGCTTCTTTGCAGATAAAAACAACTAATACTTGCTGATCACTTATGAAGCAATGTCATATGCATTATATATTTACACCAGCCCTGAGAGTTAGGTAAATTGACCCTTTCCATTTAAAAAATGAAAATTAGAGGAACTATGAGCTAATTTTCTATTTTCTATGTTCTATATTTCTAATTTTCAGCTATGTCAAGAGACATAGCTGAGTATGTTGGCTCATATTGAGATTCCAGATTTCAAGATCTTTTGAACCTACCACACAGATATTTTTATATTATTCCAACTATTGAAGTGAATATGCATGCATATATGTAGGTATGTCTGCACATACATATGTGAGATATCTAGATACATACACATATATACATACACATGCATGCTTATATGTACATTGTTTAGGATGAAGCCTGGCACACAGGAGGTTCTGCCCACCAAATATTTTCATTTTTCCCTTCTTCGGGCATGCAGAAGAATGACACCTCCCTAAATCCCTGGTTAGGGCTGATCACAGAACTGGCTTCAGCCAATGTAATGTCAGTAGAATTGGCATATGTCAATCCCAGAAGAAAGATTTTTTTAGCTGGTAGCTCCTTCGGTGTTCCTGCTTTCCTTACATCACTGAGACCCAAACAACCCAGGTAATGGCTGCTCCATCTGCCTGGGTCCTAGAGAGTTGTCACCCTGAGTCAGAATCCCTGGGTAGATGAGAAGTATGAGCGAGCAATAGACTTTTGCCATTTGAAGCACTGAGATGTTGGGGCTATTTGTTTCTGCACCACAACCTAGCCTGTTTTTGTTGCTGCTGTTATCGCTATTATGACTATCATGATTTCACAGCAGCCCCACCAGTGTTAGTGAGGAGAAAATGGAAGTGCCGAGGGCAAGCCTCCTGTGCTACCCAAATAGAAGGTTCATTTTGCAGACCAGAAAGTGTGATTCAAGTTGCCTTTACCATATTCCATTTGGAGACCCCAGATGGCCTCAAGTCAATCCCCGGGGGAGAAAGGAGAAGGAGTGTAGGGAAAGCCAAGAGTATTTAATCACACTCATTAATTTCAAAGTTAAAGTTGGGTTTATAGCATTATAAAATGCAGAAGTACTCCCTTGCCTAACTCCTTAGGAGACAGGCCTGAATGTCATTCTTGGTTTATTTCTCTGGGGAATTAACTGCTTGAATTCTTTCAAAGTTTAATTAAATTGTCACATAATGCATAAAATAGCAAATAAAACAGGCTTTTCCTATGTCCTGGTGTTAATTTTATGTCATCAAAATTGTTTAGCTTGTTAGCTGCGTAACTCTGGCGGCCCCAGTTACCAATTAAGGGTTCTGTGTGAACGCTTCTCCCCCATTTCAATGCCGGCTCCAGCTGCACTCTTGTTAAACTTTTCATTTCCTTGGACCTGCATCTACAAATTTTTTAATAGGTTCTTGGTCTTTTAAGTTTTATGCTGTGCAGCTTTTGATAGCAGAACATTCAAAAAGTTTGACTCAGGGAAAACATATCAACAAACCAAAGTGTTTGTGGGAAGGAACCTTACAGATTATCAGCTCCAACCTGCTTGTTGCGTGAATGAAGAAACAGAGTGCTCACATGACGAGCGGATGACAAGGATGGGGTTATAATCCAGGAAGGCGGATTCTTAGGATGATGCTTTTGTGAGTGTGTGCACCTGCTGCTGCTAAAGTCATCTCTATTCAGTAATGGGTTCCCTAACTGAGGGCCTCATCTCCTGGGCAGGTGATTAATGCCATAATCTTCCCACTGGCCCTTCGAAGTCTGGGCACACAGCTCACTGGGAGCTCTTCTGTATCCCCCTTCCTTCCCCCTCTGTCCTTAGAGCAGCTCAGTTTCTACAAAGATGAGGAGGTCCCCATTTCACTCCCAGGGAGGAGCAGAGTTGGCATGAGCTCCCAGGTCATCTAGCCTCACCTACTTTGCCTACTCATCCCACGGAAAAGGAAGTGACCCGCCTGATTAATGTGCCTCCGAGGCATGACACGCAGTGGACCATGGGAGCTGGGCACAGAGCCACTGCCCTGTAAAGCCAGCGCAGTACCAGAATCTGGATGTGTGAGCAAGAGCATCTCCTGTATTCCAAGGGCTGGACAAGTGTCTTGTTGGTAGATCATGCTCTTGCCACTAGTGAGAGACCAGAATCTGGATGTGTGAGCAAGAGCATCTCCTGTATTCCAAGGGCTGGACAAGTGTCTTGTTGGTAGATCATGCTCTTGCCACTAGTGAGAGACCTGTCTTCGTGAGTTATGGGAGGTAGGAGGAAGCCTCATTCTGCCATGGATTCAAGCTATCTTCCTGAATGTAGTCCTATCAGGGAGCCCTGAACATAAAGAAGTAATGGGAACTGATCTGGCCCAACCACAAGTGAGCTTGCACTCTGACCTCCAAGTTCACTTCTTACATTGTTAGAAACCCATGGAAAGGAGGGGCAAGTGGTCAGCATCCACAGATTTGCAACACAAATTCTGCTTTTATTTCATCCTCCTGACCTAAGATATTGTTGGATGGCTTAAATATTTCAATATGTCCCCCAAGATCTAAATTTGGTATCAATTTCAAATGGTTATGGATAATGGAAAAAAAGACTTTTCTTATGTGACCCCTCCCTACCTGTCTACTAATCTCTCTCACTATTCCCCTCCCATCTGATGATTTCTCCACCATACAGAGCCACCCAAAGTTCCCTCTGAATACTGTTCCATGAATCTCTACATCTGTGCCCAGAACTATCCCTCTGTGTAAATTATATACCAATACCTCTTCTCCTTCACTCCCAGTTCCACATATATGCAATTCACTGCTTCCAAACTCCTACATTCCTTCCAACATACACTAAAATGTCACAATCTCAATGGGCAGACCAAATTCCAAGTGAATAGATTAGCAATGACTTCAGTTATGTTCAAGTAAATAAAAAGACCACTTATGAGTAATTTAAGATTTCTTTTCCAGTTTTTTCTCTTTTTAATTAAAATTTTTAATTATTTTTTTTTTATTTTGGTAAGAATATTCAACAGAAGATTACCCTCCTAGCAGAGTTTTAAGTGCACCATACAGTAGTGTTATCTGTAGGCAAATAAGATCTCTAGAACTTATTCATCTCACATAACTGAAATTTTATACATATTGATTAGCAACTTCCAATCTCCTCCTCCCTCAGTGCCAACCATCATTCTATTTTTTGCTTCTATGAATTTGTCTATTTTATTTTTTAGCTTTAATTTAATTTAATTTTTTAACTTTTTAAAAAATTTCTTTTCAGTGTTCCAGAATTCATTGTTTATGCACCACACCCAGTGCTCCATGCAATACGTGCCCTCCTTAATACCCACCACCAGGCTTCCACCCAACTCTCGACCCCCATCCCCTCCAAAATCCTCAGTTTGTTTCTCAGAGTCCTCAGTCTCTCATGGTTCATCTCTCCCTCCAATTTCCCCCAACTACCTTCTCCTCTCCATCTCCCCATGTTCTCCGTGTTATTCCTTATGCTCCACAAATAAGCAAAACTGTATGATAATTGACTCTCTCTGCTTGACCTATTTCACTCAGTATAATCTCCCCCAGTCCCATCCATGTTGATACAAAGGTTGAGTATTGATCCTTTCTGATGGAGGCATAATACTCCATAGTATATATGGACCACATCTTCCTTATCCATTCGTCTGTTGAAGGGCATCTTGGTTCTTTCCACAGTTTGGCAACTGTAGTCATTGCTGCTATGAACATTGGAGTAAAAATGGCCCTTCTTTTCACTACATCTGTATCTTTGGGGTAAATACCCAGTAGCGCAATTGCACGGTCATAGGGAAGCTCTCTTTTTAATTTCTTTTTTTGTAAGATTTTATTTATTTATTTGACAGACAGAGATCACAAGTAGGCAGAGAGACAGACAGAGAGAGAGAGAGAGGGAAGCAGGCTCCCTGCTGAGCAGAAAGCCCGATGCAGGACTCGATCCCAGGACCCTGAGATCATGACCTGAGCCAAAGGCAGCAGCTTAACCCACTGAGCCACCCAGGTGCCCCATCTATTTTTAATTTCTTAAGGAATCTACACACTGTTTTCCAAAGTGGTTGCACCAACTTGCATTTCCACCAACAGTGTAAGAGGGCTCTCCTTTCTCCACATCCTCTCCAACACATGTTGTCTACTGTCTTATTAATTTTGGCCATTCTAACTGGTGTAAGGTGGTGTCTCAATGGGGTATTGATTTGAATCTCCCTGGTGGCCAGTGATGATGAACATTTTTTCATGTGTCTGTTAGCCATTTGTATATCTTCATTGGAAAAGTGTCTGTTCATGCCTTGTGTCCATTTTTTGACATGATTATCTGTTTTGTGTGTGTTGAGTTTGAGGAGTTTGTTTATTTTAGTTACCTTATAAAAATTAGTGCTTATTTATTTCACTTAGCATAATGTCCTCCAGATTTTTCTATGTTGTTGCAAAAAGCAAGATATCCTTATTTTTAAAAGCTGAATAAAATATCCCATTGTATGTATTTGCCACATTATCTTATCCATTCATTTGTGAATAAGCATTTGTGTTGTTTTCATAACTTGGTTATTATGAATAATGCTGCAATGAACATTGAAAAGAAGAAATATCTTTGAGATCTGAATTTCAACTCTTTTTAGCAAATACTCAGAAGTGGGATTGCTAAATCATATAGTAGCTCTATTTTTAAATTTTAAAGACCCTCCATACTTGTTTCATAGTGACTATACCATTTTGCATTGCAACCAACAATTACAAATTTCCAATTTCTCCACATCCTTGCCAACTCTTGTGGTGTTTTGGGTTTTTAAAATTTATTTAAATTCAATTAGCCAATATATAGAACACCATTAGTTTCAGATGTACAGTTCAGTAATTCATCAGTTGCATATAACACCCAGTGCCCATTACATCACGGGCCCTCCTCAATGCCTATCACCCAGTTATGCTATCCCTCTAACCCCCTCCCTTCCTTCAGTTTCTTTCCTAGAGTTAAGAGTCTATAGTGGTTTTTCTCCCTCTCTGATTTTTTTAAAGATTTTTCATTTATTCATTTGACAGGAAGAGAGAGTACAAAGAGGGAGAGGGAGAAGTAGGCTTCCCACTGAGCAGGGAGCCCTATTCAGAGCTCGATCCCAGGACCTTGGGATCATGACCTGAGCTGAACACCGATGCTTAACTGACTGAGCCACCCAGGTGCCCCTCTGATTTTTTAATAATAACCATTCTACATGTGTGAAGTTTCATCTCATTGTGATTTTGATTTGCTTTTCCTTGATGATGATGTTGAGTTAGTGATATTGAGCATCTTGTCAATCACCTCTTGGTCATTTGTCTTCTTTAGAGAAATTTCTATTCAAATATTTAGCCCACTTTTTAATCAGGCTATTAGGGTTTTTTGGTTTGTTTTTGTTTCTGTTTTCTTTTCATATTTGTTTTTGCTATGAATTGTAGGAATTCCTTACATGTTTTGGACATTAACCAGATATCAGATATATGCTATATCATATATGTATATGATTTGCAAATATTTCTCCTGTTTCATAGGTTATCTTTTCATTCTGTTGATAGTCTCTTTTGCTGTGCAAAAGCCTTTTAGTTTTATTGAATCCCACACATCTAATTTTGCATATTACCTCTACATTTGGCGTCAAATTCATGGAATACAGTGCCAAGACCAAAGTCATGAAGATTTTTCCCCTGTTCTGTTTTGTTTTGTTTTTGTTTTTGTCCTTGTTTTTTCTGAACATTTTACATTTCTGGGTCTTACATGTAAGTCTAATCCATTTTGAATTGATTTTTGTGTGGTGTAAAATAAGGGCTCAATTTTATTCTTTTGCATGGGAATACTCAGTTTTCCCAAGACCATTTATTGAAGACACTCTCCTTTCCCTGTGTGTATTCTCGGCAACTTGTCAACAATTGACCATATATGCGTGGATTTATTTCTAAGCCCTCTTGTTCCACTGGTCTATATGTCTGTCTTTATCTCAACATCACAGTTTTAATTACCATATATTTAGCAATAAATAGTAGCTGTTCCTCTCCCCTCCAATGTCCTGGAGTGGGATTACACCCTGAACCTGAAGACTGGGCTTGTCATTTTAATTGCGTTAGTATTTTATTTAGATAGAGTAAGGATATCCAAAATTATTATAAAGTCCTTTCTCATCCTTATTTTTGAACAGAAAAGATATTACCCTGAATATCAAAAAGATAAGCTCATGTATAACATCATAAAGTCATTCATTGAATTTATTCAATAAATGTTGAATGAGCACCTAATTTATGTCAAGTCTTCTGCTATTCCTTGAGGATTTCAGGATGATTAAGATCTATTCTTGCTTCTATGAACTTCACAAATTAGAGGAGACAGAACTTGGATAAATATAGTACAGTGTAATAGAGCAATGGACAAGATTTCAATAGGACCAGAGAAAGGGAACTTTGGCCTCTATAGGGTAGGAGGAACCATTGTCTTAAACTCCCCAGGAGTGGGTCTTAGACTTATATTGCCTGCAATGCTGCCACCATGACAGAAGCCACATGTCAGGCCCATCCAGTCTCTCAGTGGCCTCAGTGGCTCTGGCTTCTTCTACCACTTCCAGATTCAGATGTTGTTCTAAACCAGATACTGGTCCCATTCACAGTGACTGGGTTGAATACTGGAGCTGGGCAACATGGCTTTTGTACCTGGCCATTGATTGGGTGAACTTTCTTTTCTACATCATTAGTAAAGAGGATCCAATGTAATTCATAATTACACGCAAAGATAATAGATCATCACTTCCACCTCAAGGTTATGACCCTCCAATTTTCTGTCAAAAATATTCTGCAAGGACTTTGATCATCTTGGCACTCTCAGGCATCAAACTCGTTCACCACATTGAACGCATCATACTAACCAGACTGAATGAATAGGAGGTGGCAGGTACTGCAGATAGCCTAGTAAGTTACATGTGAGCCAAAAGATCAGAGATAAACCCCCTGATGATCCCATGAAATTTTTAAAGGTCCAGAGTATTCTGGAGTCAGAATATTTAAAGGCTCAGAGGTATACCAGAGCATTCCATCCAATGAAAGGACAGGTTTGTTCCCGCTTGGAACTTTAATCATTAAAATAATAATAATAATAATAACTTCATGGGCTTTTTTGAATTTATTGTTGTAATATGTATTACTTTTGGTGATGTTGTGCTAAAACATGGATTGAGCAATTCAACAGTTTCCACTTTTAACTGAGGGCCAAAGTAAGACTGTGTAGCAGGTCCAGAAATCAGAGTAAACTTCTCTATCCCGTAAGCTAAATGACCTGGCAGATCCCATGGTATTGCGGTCTCCACAGCAGATAATGCTGGTGTCCAGACTCTCTGACAGTCCCATTAAGAAAGTTGCAGGACACTCCTAAAATTCTGGAGTAATGCCATCATCTCTGCCTCAGAGAAATACTCTTCATTTGAAAATTGCCACCTGGCAGTAGATACTACCACATGGCCATGAAACACCAAGAGCTTCTGCCATCTGACCTGCCCATATAAAGTTGTAAGTGCAGCCAGGCAAGAAGGATTTATTGCATGGTGGGTGGGGTATTTTCAGAACCAGACCAGAGCAGATCCAGAGGGTCTGAGGAAATTTCACTGAAGGTGGCCCAGACATCCATGTCACCTTTATCTGTTACACTGATGTCTCCTCTTGATTTCACAATGACCTAACAGGGAGGGAGAGGGGTATCCCTATAATCAAGTGACAGAAGAGGAAAGAACTTAGCTGCCTCAGTACAGCCTCACCCCGGGGCAGCTCTGAAAAGTCACAGAGGAGAAGCAGATGTGCAGATATATGACCAAACAACCACTTTACCCACAGGGAGAAAGGAACAAGGTCCGGATATACACTGCCTTCTGGGTAGTGGTTAATGGCTTGGGTAATTGGTCAGGAGCTTGGTAGACACATGGCCAGAAGATTATGGGAATTTAAGTCTGGGAAATACTATGTGAATGAATTAATAGGACTGGCTACAAAACAGGTGGATCTTTATGTCTCAAATTAATGCTCAGAGCTCACTCACCACATAGGAGGCACTAAATAGCCAAGTGAATGGAATAACTCATCCTGTGGATGGCCCTCAATTCTTACACTGTGGGCCCATGAGCATATTGTCTGTGGTAACACAGATGGGGTTTATGCATGAACTTACGTGTCTCCTCTATCTAGAAGGATAGCCACTGACACTGTTGGATGTCCAACATGCCAGCAGAGACCAACACAAATCCTCTATATAGCATCATTCTTCAGGGAGATAAGTGAGCCATTAAATGGGTAGTTGTTTATATAAGATACCTTCTACCCTGTAGGAATAGTGATTTGTCCTTCCTGGAATTGATACAAACACCAGATTCCTGACTGTATTGTCTTCTTCAGCAGGAGCAGTCTAAAACCTACAATCCATATTATCTCACACCATATTGCTGCAGAACAAGGGAGCCATTCAGTATGAAGAGGCAACAATGGGCCCAAAGCAATAAGCTTCCCGGTCTAACCATGTGTGCCTAAAAACATAAAAACACGTGGTCTGAAGGAATCAATGCTTATACATTCAAAGGCACAGCCAAGATGCCAACCTGGAGACAATGCTTTATGGAGTTTGAATGCTTGTTTCTAGGATTTGATATATGTGTGAGATTAAGTGCTGGCAAGCCATCCATCCTCTGCATGTCAAATATGACCCAAAGCGTGGGTCATATTTATTTACACAGATATAACTGTGTAAATAAAGTTTTATTGAAACACAGCCATTTCACTTGTTTGTGCTTTGTCTATGGCTGTTTTCACACTAACACTGCTCTGCTGTAGGCCACATGCCCACACCAGCCATGGTCACCACAGCATTCCTGCAACCCACTCTTTTCACTATGAAAAGCTGCAACAAAGATGGTAGGTCCCACAAAGTCAAGCATGTTCATTAACTGGCCCTTTACAGAAAATTTTACCTGCTCCTGAATTAACTTGCAGGGCAGTTGTGTCCTCAATAGCTAGAACAAATGGGTAGAAGAACCAGAGGTTGGAAAGTAGAGCTGGCCCCTGAGACAGTTACTGCCAGTGACCTGCCTGCTTCTTATTCCTTCCACCTTGGATTCTATCTGGTTTAATGTCCTAGTTCCAAGCAGAAAACTGAACAGGAATCTGTGACTATCACATGGCCACTTTGGGCCCCCACGCCCATAAACCAGCAAGAAAAGAAAGGAGATGTTGACCTGTTGAGTGTAATTGACTCTGACTTCTAGAATGCTACACAATGAGAGAAGGGAAGAGTTTAATTAGACACCAAGTATTGACTGTGGTTTCCTCTGATACTCTTATGTATTGTGAATGGTCACTGGAATAGTTATGACCTCTCAAGTGCTAGGAATTAAAGGCTCAACTGCCTCTGGAATGAAGATCTGGGTCACTAATCAAGTAGCCTTGAACAGCAGAAGGATAGGATAAGGGTAAGGAAAAACTCAAATGAGTGATAGGGAAAGAGATTATGAACATCACTTATATTTCTGGGATAAGCTATGGTACCAGGAATTGCAACTGGTTTGTTACTTCTATGTAAATCTTTTGAGAGATTACCTTTGGCCACCACCTTGAAGAAGTGGAAGAAATTAATCCATCCTGTTGTAGTATCACAGTCTGAGATCCAGATGTTCTAAGAGAGTGAGTGGATCTGAGTACGCAGGAAGTAGATTTATGTATCCCCATTTATATACTTCCTCAGATTTCTGTGACCCCAACTATGTCCCAGGTTTTGGGCACTAATTCCCATCATCTCATCTCATAATACTATTGGATGTTTCATCCTTACCTGGCCGAGGGTTGGGCTCTGGTATATCCTCTGTCAACTCTACCACTGTAACTCCCATATCCAGGTCCAATCCAACTGGACCTACAGAAGATCTGCTCTTCCTGCCTCTTCTGATTTCAGATGAAAGATTCCACCATAATACATGATCGGCTCTTGCAATGGCTACCTGGAGAGGTAAGGTGACACTGCCTGAAGAACAGGTGAGCTAGCAAAACACCCTATGGGGCAAATGTGGACCAGTAAGACAGAAGATGTCTTCCTCTCCCTCCCAGACTGATTTCCTTGCAGGGAAATACTGCCATTCAACCTGTCTAAAGATATCCTTCACACCAGTAATGAGCTGTGTTTTCCTATGAACCTGTGGCCCACTCCAATGAACCCCTTTATATTTGTTTTTTATCCTTCTATGTCTCATTTCCTTTACCCTTTCTCTCCCTGCCCTGATATTACACTTCCTAATAAAGCCTTAGCATGCAATTCTTACTTCCTTTTTTTTCTTTTTTTTTTTTTCCTCTCATGGGACAGTGCTCAGAGAACCTGTTTGAACATTAATCTTGAATGAGGCTTAGCTGAAGAAAATAAATCAGAGAAGTTATTCAAAGCTTTTCACCTCAAAGGCATCCAAGATATACTTCATTTCAAACTAGTAAAACCTTATTAAGCAGAAATGAATATGAACATTGAGATCAGACAAATCTAATTTCAGTACTTGTTTCTGCCATATACTTGGCCTGACCAAGTCACACATCCTTTCTTGAGCCTTAGTATCTTTATCTGAAAAATGGAAGTAATCACTTCTGTTTAATAGAGACATTTTTAAAATGTGACAAGTCACCATATAAAGAACCAATAGATCACTGAGCACATAATAGGTAGTAAATAAATATTAGCTCCCCAGTTTGGGGTCCTAACTCCTAGGGATCATGAGTTCTATGAACATCTTAATACCAGACCTCTCTAGTTTCTTCTTTTCACTTAAGTCCTGGAGAGAGAGGCCATATATCAGAAAGAACCAGTGGTGGCTTCCAGGGACAATACATTTTCCGAATGGTATCCGCATGGCAAGGGATTGACATTTCTGGCACCCAGGTGGCCCATTTCCTTCCAAATGTCTGTCACATCTCAGAGACCTTATGTCATTCTTCAGAACTATCTTGCCAGGGGACGTCTTCCACATGTGGTTTCTACCTATGCTCCCCTTTTGGCAGAAGACAAATGAGAAGATATAATTCAAAACCATTTCACACGGTACAGGAAAAGCAGCTTGATATTTAATCTGGCAGCCCTTCCCAGTGAAGTTCTCCTGAATCTTAGTATCAAGTTCTATGAATAAATTGTCATTTTCAACCTTCTGTGTGGGATATTCTTTCCCATTGAATCCAGGAATATATCTACATGAGTATGAATATTAACATGCAAATGCATGGAAATGAGGCCCAAGCGGGGCTAAATTTAGGGTTGTAAAAGAAGATTAACTTGTATATGTGAGCATACGAATGCTCTGTATGAAAAAGGCATTCAGTTATTGCTCTCTACATTCATGAAATCTACTCAGGAGGAAATTGCCTACAACAAGAGAGATCTTAATTAAACATAGGGAAGAACTACTTAATTTTCTCAGAGCAGGAAGATAAACACAAGTCTAGAATGGGATGCTGAGGAAAAGTATGGCATCTCTGTCCAGTCAGTTTTAGCCAGAACGTAGAAAATGTATGAACATCAATATGCCTGGAGGCAGGAAAAAGGAAAAGATAGATTTGTTTCACAAGATGTCAAGTCAGGGAGAGATCTGAATACTTATACACTCCAAGCCTTCCACTATCCTATTCTATATGTAAGGAAACTAAGCCCCAGGACGATAAGGAGGGCTTTGTCC
The DNA here is from genome assembly GCF_010015895.1 of Lontra canadensis. NCBI lineage: Eukaryota > Metazoa > Chordata > Mammalia > Carnivora > Mustelidae > Lontra > Lontra canadensis. The sequence continues at coordinate 5,015,335 of NW_022631043.1, forward strand.
CTCAGGACTTCTGCTGCCCCCATGTTAATGGAACATTCTGGAAAAAAACCTGAGGAAAAGAAAGAGAGGAATGTGAGCTGGGTGGGACCAAAGGGAAGCAAGGGAGAGTGAGACCTCCATGGAGCAGAAAGTTCTTTGGCAATTTCAGACTACTTCTCCCCATCACACTGATCCCCAGCATTCACTCCAGGCTGGGGTTCATTCTTGACAACCTGGGACATATCCCAATGTGAACCTAGGTCCCAAGCTCACCTCCCTAGGACAATGTTTCTGCTGGACTCCACCTAGAGCAACAGGAGAGATCATCTAGGGGAGATCAGAGGAATACTCAGGGTGAACCTGTCAAAGATGCACCTTATCTCCTTCCCTACATGGCAAATCATTTCTGGAGAAAGACTGAGGAACTGTGTCTTATTCATCAAGTAGACGCCTCACTACACAATACTGACCCCTTTAAATAGTGCATTCTTGAATAAAATGGCCCCCCACATCCCATGACCAGCTTACTCAGACTTCACTAGGCTTCCCGGACATGACTGCCAGCCAGGCAGAACCGGCATCTTTCAGCGGTCAGCCAGTGAGCCTGCCTTCCCAGACTTATGGTCTCTGTGGAGCTGGGGCCATCAATGTAACCCCATACCCAAGTGTGGGAACACTTGGCTTCCAAACTCCTTCTTTTTCATTTGTCCCGTTGCCTACTGATCTGCTAAGATCTATCCAAACCCTCTAGTCTCCACCGTCTTTCCATTTAAGAAGTGAAGTCTGGCTAAACTCATCTGAAGCTCGGAAGGAGGCTGCCCTTTCTCTCTAGGATAAAAATCCAATCCCTTAAAGGAAGTAAAACAAAGGATGGAGGAGGAGAGAGTGTAGGGATGGGAAGAACACAACCAAAGGGCATAATTCTGTGCTTGACAAAGAAGCCCCTGTTTACCTTCTCTGTGTGTCATGGAGAAAGTACTCTGGTTTATTTTGAGTTTTCCAGAGGGACACAGAAGAATGAGATGAGCTTTTTAGCAAGACACTGGGGAGGAATAGGGAGGAATGGCAGAGGCCTGAGGTATGCATAAAGGGGGCTGTTTGGGAAGATCAACGTGACCTCCTACTAGAATGTGAACAGGCTGCAACCTTCAGACAATTTTCAAAACTGTGGTATTTAAGCCAGACAGAGATAGACGCTGGGTAACAATGGTTCTGAATCCCTCCCTTTCCTTCATTTCCAAGGGACCAGGAAGAGAGAACATGTCTGCCATACCTGGCCTGAGGAAACAGGCTCTGCCTGGCTCTGCTTACTTTCCTTGAGGGCACAAGACAGAGGAAAAGCAAGAAAGAGGGACACTAGGGCTCCAACCTATATGGCAGGGGAACTCTTCTCCTGATCCAAGGTCACTCAGTGTATGTCTTGGGTTCTCACCAGTCCTATCCTTCCTTGTCCCTTGCCAAGTGGGCTTGTCTGGAAGTGGTGGAGGGAGCAGGCAGCCTGGCAGGAGCAGATGGCTGAGAATCCACCTCTCCCACACTCGGCATCCAGACACATGAAATATAAACAATTTTGTACATAGAAATAATAATAAAAATAATAGCTAACATTTATTGAAGCAACTCTGAGGCCTACATTGTAAACTGCCTGACATAGAAGATCTGCCTTATAGATATCATCTATCTTAATTCTCACAAAAATCCCATGAGGCCTACATCACTAGTATTATCTCTATTCAATAGATAAGGAAATGGAGACACAGAGAAGCTCTGTACCAGAGAACTACAGAATGTTCTGGAAACCCATGTGGGTATGTATGCAGGGGGAAGTTCGTGTGACCCAAATTGAAGGGAATACAGAAATATAACCGAAAAAAATGGTGACTTTGGAGTCATCCTTGACTCCTCTTTCTTTCATTCCCCACATACAGTCTGTGAGAAACACTGCCAGCTCTATCCTGAACATATTATCAGTACTCTGACTGCCTCTCACCACTTCCCCTGGTGCCACTCCAGTCCAAGCCACCATCATCCCTTGCCTGATCTGTAGTAACCTCCTAATTGGTCTCTCTGTGTCCACTCTTGCCCTCCTTCAGTTTTTCTCAACCCAGCAAGCAGACCTTGTTAAAACCTATGTCAGTTCATATCTCTCTTCTGCCTACCTCCAAACGGTTTCCCATCTCACCCAGAGTTAGACCAAAATACTTAAAATAACCAAAAGTTCTCTATAGGCTAACTCCAGTTTCCTGTCTGACTTCATTTTATATTTTTCTACCCTTTTTTTTTTTTTTTGGTCACATTCCAGATGCCTTGAGACCCTCCTTGTCCCTGGAATAGGTAAGGCACACCTTTTCTCAGCACCTTTTTCTGGCCTGTGCCCCTTCCTTAATGCATCTCCCTCAAACACCCGTAAGTCTTGCAGCCTTCCAGTCTTTTCTTAAAACTCTTCTCTCAGTTAGGGTCTCAAGATAACTTGCTTGAAATTCTCCTGATAGGGGTGCCTGGGTGGCTCAGTGGGTTAAAGCCTTTGCCTTTGGCTCAGGTCACAATTCCAGGGTCCTGGGATCAAGCCCAGCATCGGGCTCTCTGCTCAGCGGGTAGCCTCTCTCCCTTCCTCTCTCTCTGCCTACCTCTCTGCCTACTTGTGATCTCTGTCTGTCAAATAAATAAATAAAATCTTTTTTCTAAAAAATTCTCCTGATAATTTTTCTCCTTAGCCCCAATAGCTACCACTATTACCACATTCGTCATTTTCAAGATGATTTTTTTCATGTTTTGACATCTTTGATATCTTCTAGTTGGTGGTAAGTCTTGGATTTGGTTCCCCTGAGGAACAGGGTTAGGCTTGAGGCACTAAATACCAATGCTCATCCCCACCACATCATTAACTCCACCAACACAGCGTTATGGCTAAGGTCTAGGCTGAGAGCTCTCGTGGCATCAGAAAAGCCAAGCAGATTGATTGATTGATTTTTACTGTTGTTGCTGTTTTTATGTATTATTTTTTATTATTATGTCCAATTAACCAACATATATACATCATTAGTTTTTGATGTAGTGTTCAATGATTCATTAGTTGCATGTAACACCCAGTGCTCATCACAACATGTGCCCTCCTTCAGACCCATCACCCAGTTACTACATGTCCCAAACCCCTCCTTTCTGTACCCCTCAGTTTATTTCCTGGAGTCCAGCATCTCTCATGGTTTGTCTCCCTCTCTTATTTCTTCCTAAGGCAAGGAAAAGTGAATGGGAAGAAGCTAAGCAGATTTAAAGAAAAAGTCATCCTGGTGCATATGGGATGTAGGCCTCTGGAAAATATGAGTGTGACCACCATACCGTGGGACATCAGGTGGTAGGAGGGGTCTGAGTTTTCTTGGCATCATCTTTCTTTCTCAGGGGACCATAAAAGAATGGTACACCCCTGGGGATAAAAATATATTATATGTTTATAAAAAATTAAAATAAAATAAAATAATAAAATAAAATAAAGAATGGTACAAATTACAACCAATAATATATTTGACTTAATGAAAGATGGACATTTTCTTACTTACTGGGTGCCTCTGCCCTGGAATCCAATCTCCATGTTAGCACTCAGTGCTCCAAGAGGGGTACAAAAAGGACAAGCTGTCTTTCTTGAATATGCCTGGCACATAGTAAGAGTAAGCAAATTGTTGTTGGATGAATGAAGCAAGCAAGTAAGTAAATCCTATAGGAAAATGCAACTAAATGAATCATCATGGAGAGCTTCCCCCGAAACTCCAACCACAGGCGCAGTTAGCAGGATGGTCTAAGTGACTCTACAACCAGAGATGGTCCCCAGAAAAGATCCAACACCCTTTACGCAATATATGTCAGAGAAAGAAGTTTGGATATGGACAAGGCGGAGGATGTTACTAGGCTGCCAAGTTGGGGAATAGGGTGTTTGGCCGGGTATTAAAAGTGGGACAGAGGGCGCCTGGGTGGCTCAGACAGAGGTTAAAACCTCTGTCTTCGGCTCAGGTCATGATCCCAGGGTCCTGGGATCCAGCCCTGCATTGGGCTCTCTGCTCAGCAGGGAACCTGCTTCCTTTCCTCTCTCCCTGCCTGCCTCTCTGCCTACTTGTGATCTCTGTCAAATAAATAAATAAAATCTTTAAAAAAAAAAAGTGGGACAGGAGAAAGGACTTTTGGAGCAGAAGCAGGAGTTAGGCAAAGGCTCTCATGTCTTTGGTATGGTCTTCCTTCTGGAAAGTCTTTTGTTCCTTTAGAATGTATCTTTTTCTCCTTCCCCATACTGAGGGCTACGGCAGCAAAAGGGACCAGAAGGAGAAGAGGCTTCACTCACCTGAGAGATGTTTAGCAGGAAACAGCCGTAGGGGCAACACACAGCTCTTGGACAAACCTCTGTGGTCTAAGGGACAGAGGATCTCTTTGTCATCAAGCTGGATTGGGCTACATGGGGTTCATAGGTGCTCCTTTGGACCCAGTCCAGCTCCTCAGCCCTGGAATTTCCTACAGGGGACCAAAGCCAAACAAGTCACAAGTGGAGATTTTTTTCACAAAATCCTAGCCCCCTGTTTCTCATATGACTCTTTACATCTGTTGGCAGCTGCAGGGGGAGGTGGGAGTTTGACATCATTTGAATACATGTCCATCACATTCCAAGGAACCACTACAAAATCATTAATCATAAAGGGATAGTTCTGTGAATGTGTTTCTGGGGGCCTCTTTCCATCTAGGTTTCTATAGCTATAGAATCTGTTATGGTGCCCACAAATAATAGAGAATCAATAAAGCTGTAAGAAAGAGAGTAGAGGGAAAGCTTCATAATAAATAAACCAACACTCACTGGCATTTTGCCTTAAACTTTCCTTTCCACTGTTTTACATTGAAAATAAGCACAACATGGCTCTGTCTAACCCTGGGCAAGTCACTTCTCATTCTGAGGTCCCATATTTTCTTCTATAAAAAAGGCACAATCTGTATTATTGCTTGTATCCTTCATATCTTTATTGTTTAGTGGATAGATATGATTCAATTTCCTAGATTTCTGATTACTAATTGTTATCTCCAGTATAAAACTCCATGGGTCCACTCAGAGGTCTTATATCTCCTGGGATGAGGAGGATAAGTATTTTAGAGAAGGGAAAGCTTTCCAATAGTCCTCATTTTGCACTGGCTAATTACTTTTACCCCTGCTCCACCGCACATAAATTCTTATGTTTTTAAAATACCCAAATGAAACATAGGACTTTTCTTTAGACTTTAAGCTCTGTGGTCCACTCCCTAACCACAAAAGCTGTATGTGACTCAGCGTACCAACTAGTGGGGTCTGTAAAGCAAGGAGAGAATAGGTGCACCGGGTCCTCAAGTTTGTTTTCTTATGTCCAGGCTTTCTGTGTTCTTTCTGCTTCTAGGGTTTCTTTCCCAGCTCTGCTGTGCCCACAGCATAAAACCACAAGGCTTTAGCTTGCCTTGAAATCCCATCACCCTCCAGTCTCAGCTACACCTTGCCAGTCACCCCCTGGCATTACTGCCCTCCAGATTCTCAGGGCTGCAGCCAAACTCCCTTCTGAGAACAAACACGGAAAGAATGGGCAGTTCTGCAACAGACTGCATGTGACAGGCCAGGGTGACAGGAGAAACCAAATCAACTCTTGAAGATGAAGCAAGAGGAAGGGTGTTATCACTACCAGTGCAGCACTCCTCCCAAACAAGACACTTAAACCGAGAGAATAACACATTACCCCTCCAAGTGTGATGTGATATTTCCCAAACTAGTAGTTACTTTATGGGGACACACTGATGTAACAATGTTAAGGCCACACCTGTTCAGGAGAAGATCTGATATACAAACCCTGGGAGGGCCTTGCTATTTTCTTTGCTTGACATATATCTGTCAGGATGAATTTCAAGGAAGATCTCCATGAAACAGATCATAGATCAAGTACAGAGATCTAAAGACCACCCTTGTGTCTGAGAAGTTAACATCATTGTAAATTTCCTCACCAGCATTTCTCCAGGTTAATAATGTTTTCCCCATTTGACAGATGGACAAATCAAGACAAGCCTAGAATGATCATTGACCCACTCCAGTCAGAAGATCATTTGGGTCTGTTTGTTTTTGCCTTTGGTACAATGCACCAGCTGCACAATAATGGATTCCATATGTATCCATTAGGGTTGCTTTGTCTGCAGGTAGTGGAAAACCCAACAAAATGAGGCTCTGAGCAGTAAAGACATCAAATTACCTCATGGAACCCAAAGACCAGAGTTTTTGTTCTGGGGTGTAAGTAGGCCAGCAAACACTCAGTCTCCTTCTAATCCCCCTGGTCAACTAAACTCAGAGCCTCAGCCTTTCCTTTTCCTTTGTTCATTGTCTTAGGGTCACACAAAAACTTGAGCTTCAGACAAGTCTTTTCAATAATATCTGTCTCAGCAGAACAAATAGCATGGAGGACAAGGGGAGATGGAGAGGAGAAGGGAGTTGAGGGAAATTGGAAGGGGAGGTAAACCATGAGAGACCATGGACTCTGAAAAATAATCTGAAGGTTTTGAAGGGGCAGGGGGTGGGAGGTTGGGGGAACCAGTTGGTGGGTATTGGAGAGGGCACGGATTGCATGGAGCACTGGGTATAGTGCAAAAACAATGAATACTGTTCCTCTGAAAAGAAGTAAAAAATTAAAAAAATTAATAATATCTGTCTCAGGAGAAGGGGAGGAGGGGCTAAATGTTTTCTCTCTTTAGACTATGATTTTTTTTTATTTATTTTTAGTGTTCCAGAATTCACTGCTTATGTACCACACCTAGTGCTCCATGCAATATGTGCCCTCCTTAATACCCACCACCAGGCTCAGCCAACCCCCCACCCCCTTCCCCTCCAAAACCCTCAGTTAGTGCCTCAGAGTCCACAGTCTCTCATGGTTCAGACTTTTATTTGGAAACAAAGTCCCTCCCACACTCTCTTTTATATCTCACTGGGCAGAGTTGGGTTCTAGTACGCCAAACACTGGCAAAGACTATGACATTTCCACAGCAGTTTTAGATCAATGAAGATTGATTCTTGAGGGGCTAGGGAGGAATGTCCTTTCTCAAAAGTCATCACACAAATGCTGCTGGTCAGGCTGAGACCAGAACTCAGGTCCCCTAACCGCTTCCTGCAAGGACTAGAGTCCTCACCATCACCCTCAGAGCCTGATAAAGAACCACCACCAAATCAACAGCTAAACACACATTATTCAGTAAGGTATTTTTAAGTCCATGTTTTAATACATAAGCAGGAATGAAATATTAGTCATGACTTATTTTTAAAGTCAAAGACCATCAACAGATCGTCTCTCCAGATGATCCAGAAAACAATGATTTGGAACATGACTCCTGACCTAAACATCATTTCACAGAGCTTTGACTCTGACATGAGAGCCCCAGGCTCCCTCACCATCCAAACCAAACCTAGCCAGGCCCAACCACAAGCTACTCTTTCTAAATAGATCCAAGCTGAGTATCAACACAGGGGATACTGAAGTGGAATGAAGAGCTCAAATCTGGAGTCAGGACTGGGTTCCACACAAAGCTCTGCTACTTATAACCTCTCTGAACTACAGCTGTTCTGCGTAAAGACACAGAGCCCCTTCAAGGGAGGAGTTATGCTAGGATTACCCGTAACTTCAGCTTACACCAAATGCCTAGCACACTGCTGAGACTCAATAAATTCATTCATTCATTCATTCATTCATTCATTCATATCAGGCCCTATCCAGGTGGCGGAGACATACCAGTGGATAAAACAGATCTATCCATATCTCCAGCACATACAGTCCAGCCAGCAGTGATGCAATGAAATAAGCAGTTACTGTAAAGTAGGATCAGTGTCTCTATGAGGGGAGGGGTCCTGCGAGAGCGCTTTTAAGGGCAGCAGTTACAAGTTCAAGAAACCCTTATTTATTAGGGATGTATCAGCTGGGTTCTGAAGCATGAGTGGAAATTAGCCAGGTGAAAAGGGAGGGGAGAGGAAAAGCACCCCCGGGGGATGGAACAAAGACCTGAGAACAGGAGAGAACTTGATGGCTTTGAGGAATTAAAAGCAATTCCAAACAACTGAAGTACAAAGTACACATGCATTTGGGGTCAGGCATATAGGAGACAGTTGGCTGCTGGTGTCAGCAGTGTTGAGAATAGAAGACACGAACCTGGACCAGCAGACAAAAGCCAGATCCTAAAGGTTTCGAGAAACCCTGCAGTAATGTTTGTTCAATATTCCAAATGCAGGGAAGGGCTTTACACAGAGGTATAAAATGATCATATTTACATTCTATAAAATACCAATTTGGTTGCTGTGTAAAGAATGGATTAGAGGAGGCCAAGTCTGGTGGTGTGAACATTAATTAAAAGGCTATCAAAGTAGTCCAGGCTAGAGATAACAGACACAAACAATGGGACAGAAATGATATTACTTGATCGATCTGTCTCCTAGAATGTGCATTCATTCATTCTCCCATTCACAGACTCACTCATTCACCAACCTTCCCTGAGCTGCCACTCATGAGTACCTTGTCCTCCTATAGGGCAGGGCAGGCTCCCACATGGCCATAAGGATTGCTGCCTTAGTAGACGAAAGAAACCACTGAGTTGGCACAACAAACATTAGAAAGTAGAATAGTAATCGGAGGGTCTTACCTGTAGCTTTGTTTTTGCTTATCCAGTCTGCTTTTAACCTTTTTCCTGATACCAGAAGCTGTCTTTCCTGTGGGAAACACATTCTGTATGCTTTGGGTGGAGATGAGCAAGCAAACCTGAGCTCCTGACCATATAGTTCTTTAAATTTGGGTGTATCAATCTCCCAGACACAACCAGGTCCCCACCATGAGATTTAGCATGTAGACACTGAAAGAGGGAAGGTCTCTCTTCTTTGGGATCATGAATGTGCAGACAATGAAGACTCAGTATTGCTGAGGGCCACCTTACGTCCACACCCAAAAAGCAGCTGAGATTGAAGTGGAGGTAAGAGGGATAGAGAGAAAGGACACAAATTCCCTAACTGCAACATTTAAACCTTAGAGTAAACTCCATCATCTCCCTTTCCTATTTATATGGGCCAATAATTTCCATCTTCTGACTATGCAAGTTTGAGTCAGGTTTCTTGACAGAAGTTTCCTAGTATAAATAGATTAATGGGAATACAGAAGAAGAGGAAAGTAAAGCCAGTTGTAGAAAAATGAGTTCCCAGAACTTGATTTTGAATGATAGGAGTGAATCCATGAGGTAGGAGGGGAAGAAGAAGGAGCCATCCAAGCAGGGAGGAATGGACTGTGCAACACTTAAAGGCAAGGAGGAAATGTCAGGGAAACCCATGTGCTTTAATGTTGTGGAATTCATGAATGTCTGCAGGCATATGTATATGTGCAGTAAGTTAGGATGGAGATGGGGCTGGAGCCTTAAGGAAGGTCCACAGTACCTCCTTCTTCTGCCTACATATCTCCCCAAATTCACACATACCTGGACTGAGAAGAGGGAATGCTCTAAGCTGTTCTGGCCTGATGGGGACTTTAGGATCACCTGGGTTTATTATTGTTTTTCAGAGTCCATATCTCTCATGGTTCAACTCTCCCTCCAATTTCCCCCAACTCCCTTCTCCTCTCCATCTCCCCTTGTCCTCTATGCTATTTGTTATGCTCCACAAATAAGTGAAACCATATGATAATTGACACTCTCTGCTTGACTTATTTCACTCAGCATAATCTCTTCCAGTCCCGTCCATGTTGCTACAAAAGCTGGGTATTCATCCTTCCTGATGGAGGCATAATACTCCACAGTGTATATGGACCACATCTTCCTTATCCATTTGTCTATTGAAGGGCATCTTGGTTCTTTCCACAGTTTGGCGACCATGGCCATTGCTGCTATAAACACTGGGGTACAGATGGCCCTTCTTTTCACTACATCTGTATCTTTGGGGTAAATACCCAGTAGTGCAATTGCAGCGTCATAGGGAAGCTCTATTTTTAATTTCTTGAGGAATCTCCACACTGTTCTCCAAAGTAGCTGCACCAAATTGCATTCCCACCAACAGTGTAAGAGGGTTCCCCTTTCTCCACATCCTCTCCAACACATGTTGTTTCCTATCTTGCTAATTTTGGCCATTCTAAGTGGTGTAAGGTGGTATCTCAATGTGGTTTTAATTTGAATCTCCCTGATGGCTAGTAATGAACATTTTGTCTCTCTTTTTTTTAATTTATTTTCAGTGTTCCAGAATTCACTGTCTCATTTTTATATACAAAACCTGTGTTATTTCCCCAAGCCTTGTTCATGGCATCCTTTACAGTCTGAGTTCTCCTTACTCTCCCTATTGCCTAAAACCTTTTAAGACTTAAAACACACACACACAAACACACACACACACACACACACACGTGTGCACGTGAGTGCCACTATCTTGAGAAGTCTCCTTTGATTTTACCAGGCAGAATTTACAGCTCTGCAACTGAGCTCCCACACCCTTGGTGTGTGCCACTTTTAAACACTCATTTCATTCTGCCTCATATGAAACTAATTTCTGTATGGCCCAAGTATCATGAGATTTTTGAGAGCAGGGACCTTGGCTCACTCATCTTTGAGGAGTCTAGCAGTGTTTGGCCACAAGTGTTGTCAAATATGTACTTTTTTAAATGGTGCCAGTGATAAATTGTTGCCCACTACATCTGAGACTAATGTTGTACTCTATGTTGGCTAATTGAATTTATGTTAAAAAATAAAAATACATAAAAATGGTGGAGGTGTTGACAACAGAATTTTAACTGGCTCAAAGAGTACCCGTTTCAGCTCAGTTGCAACATCTATACTGCAAATCCAAACCAGAGGACATATTTGAACTTTCTGGGTTGGTTACAAATCTTCACCTACTCTACAAATAGTTACAAATCTTCAAGTTCTGAAATTTTCTATTAAACTAAAGGAAAGTGTGAGACCGGTTTTGTTCATAGTATTTTAGCTTGACAATTTCTGGGCTCAGTTGGAGTCAATGAAGAAATGTGAATAATGGAAAAATTCCACCCACATGGCCTTTTGGAGCAAGAAGAAGAGAAGTGGGGGAGCCTGACCACCTCACTTCTATGCTTCTGGGACAGTTTTTATAGTGCCAAACAGTCATGTTGAAAGACAAAAAAAATCCAGTCATTCTGCTCCAGGTTTGTAAATAATACATCTGGAAACTTGGCATCATAAAGTCCCTCACTGGAAAGCTCAGGTGATTTTTCATCATTTATACAAATGTTGCAATGTCAAGCAAAGTCAACTTATGGAGCACATTTCTACAAATACGGCTGCACATTGACAGTTCAGAAGGAAATAAACATGAAACCGATTCTTTGGGTATAAAGGAGTCTGAAAATACTCATCTTTAATCTGTAGGATTTGCGACCCATGTCCTTTTTACACAAGATGTAAAAATTGTCCAGGTTCAGTAGAGCACCTTGATGACCTGTTAGTCCCTGAGGGCGGTCCAAGGTAGTGATTGGTCTGAGTCATAGACACTGTACTCACTAGGCTGCCCATCGAGGCAAGTTCCAGGGCCAAGCCACAGAGGCCAAAACATAAGTCTTTATGCACTAGAAGTCAGGCTTTACAAATAATGCCTATAAAACTTTCATACAAATATATAATATGCTTATTGCAAAGTTAAGTTTAAAGTAATGATTCAAGTGCATGGGAGACCAACTACACACATGCGCGCGCACACATACACACACACACACACACACACACACACAGGTACATATGTTCATATATGAATTTGTAGGTTTTGTGGATATAGACAGGAGACATTGTCACAAGAGAAAGACTACATTGATGAGTTTAGTGCATTCCAGGTTCTGGGCTTGTAGATCCAGCCTTGCAAATCCAGAAGAGAAATAATCTCAGCCTACTCAGAGACACTCAAACATGAGTGATAGTCTGATGCTGACTAAATTAGCAGAACAACAACGTATTAATTCACGATACCGACTCACTTCAGTAACCCAATCCTTATGTCTCTTATCCAAGACATTGTTGAGACATAGGGAAAGCCACCATAATAATTAGAAGGTTGATGAGTCTCTCATTTAGGACTTTTCCAGTTGCAAGTGGCAGAAATGTGGGTCACTTTCTCTTCATCCCTTGGCTTTGTCTTCCTCTTTGTTGCTTTCTTCCCCAGGCAGGATCTCACCTTTACACACACGAAGGCTGCCTCAGCTTTGGATTTTGCATCGTCTTGAATCAAATACTGCAGTTAGATAGTGAGTTCCCTTTCCAGAATTATATCTGGAATTCTGTTGCCTTTGATTGCATCACGTGCCCATCCTTGAGTCTGACAAATCCAAGAAAAAGTAATGGTGAGCTGTGCTTAGTCCCAAAAGTGGGGGGATGTAAACCCCCAACCAAACCACTGGACTGCAAATAGTAACTGTCACTAGAACCAAGGATGCTTGGTGACCGAAATCAATGAATGCTAGGTCACTGTGACCGAGCATAGAATTAGCATACGAAGAGGTACATGGTTCTGAACACTTGTCTGCAAATGTTGATTGCCCCTTCTCCTGACAGGCTTCTCCTGTGCATAGATGATTATCATGAATCAGCCATAAACAAGTCAGCATTCAACTCTAGAAAGATCTACGGACTGTGCTGCCCCAACCTGATCACTTATAACGTTGACATTAAGCATGTAAAAAATCAATACTGGGAAAAAAGAAAATCTTTCTTTTATTTAATTAATATTTGTTAAATACATGTCATTTACAGACATTGATAATACAGAAGTAAGTAAGAAAATTGCTACCATCTCATTGTGTATAATCTAAAACAGGGACAATTAGAACAGAAAAGCAATTATAATTTACTGTGGGAGGACTCATAAGCAAATGTAGAGCTACTCTCTTCTCCTCCTGACCTGCCTTTGCCTTTTTCTTCCCAACCCAAAATTCTCTTTCTTCCCCCATTCAAAAATAGAATATTTTACTTTTTTCAATGGTAATAAATAGATACTGGAGGAAGGAGGGGAAGGGATTGTGAAGTCTAGGAAGCATGCCTGGGTCTACCTGGCCAAAAGATTCTGCTTCATATAATTAAAATATCAACCACCCTGTGACACCCACCCATCAGTTTGGTTATGCTTGTGAGAAGTTTGATTTCCTGTCCTTGTAAAGCTTTGATTTCAATATGCAAAGTATAATTCCTCAAAACAGGGGGGAAAAAACAAAAGGCTACTCCAAAGGCAAAAATCATGTTAACTAATTGCTACATACCAGAACAATTAAACAATATAGAATATATTACAACAACAACAACAACAAAAACTCAAAGAACAAAAAACACTGGCACACACATATTTATCCATTACTAACGCATACAACTTAGGACACACTGTGTACAGGGGCTGCATGGCACAGAGATGAGACGTGCAGGAAGCTGCTGATGAAGACAGCAGGGAACTCGGGACTTCCTGTCACCAACTTGGTGGGCACTGTGGTGGAAGTGTGTATGAGGTACCAGAGAGTCTGGGGGGAGGCAACAATTTCCAGGGAAGAGAAGCGAGTTTGAGAGAGATTCAAAGGAAAGGATGTCTGGGCTGCATTATCACAAGTTGGATAATCAAATTTCATCAGAGGAGTGGGCGAGAGGACAAGGTAGGCACACATGTGTGAAATGGAATCCTGCCATGTTTGTGGAGTGGTGAAGAGCCCCTTGAGTCTCTTCTCCTCGATTTATAGAATGCAACTGGAAGGACGGGATTATACTGACCAGATATCTTGGGATCTTATTAGGGGCTGACCCAGCAAGTCAGCACCTGGTAGCCATCTGTTGGGGTGGTAAATATCACAGGAAATGTGAGTTAGAGGAAAGGTTGTTTATCAAAATGCTCTGAGAGAAGTATTCCGGTAAGACATTTAGGGGCCAATGAAGAGTGAACCTTCCCCAGAGAGCTTGAAACTACAGACGGGGAATAAATAGACCTCCACGGAGAACAAAATTGGCTCCTTCTAGAACTTGCTCTGCAGGGTGAGAGCTAGTCTGCTGGGCTGAATCTTCAGTGGCCCCACCAAAGAACAGGACTCTTGAACTGTAAATCAGCCTCTTTCTCCAATGTTCCTCTATACAAGATTAAGCTTTTTCCTGATAATTGCTCAATAATTGTTATTATGTTGCAGCTCTGTTGCATAATAGCGGTTAGGCCTGTATTCAGTGAATATCAGCTTGGGGGGTACTGAGTTACAAGTCTGCCCAGAGGTGGACCTGTCTTGGTGTTTTCTGGTGACTTCCCTGTCTGTCTAAGACAGATCTCAGGGTTTTCACCTCACTGGCTGGTTCATCCTCACAATTTACTCCTAGGAGTTTCATCTAATATAGGCCAATTTTCCAAAATGAGCAGGCTGAGGCTCAGAAATGGGAAGTGACTTTTCCAGGGTCTCAGAGCTGGAGATATGAGATCTAACAGGTGACTGCTTTATCTGGATTCAAACAAGGGATCTTGCCATAACCTTCACCCCATGCCACTTTCCCTTCCTTCTTCCTCCTCCACCAAAGGGCACTAATTATCCCAAACTTTCCTCCATTGGGGAGCATCTGCAAGGATTTCATGTGGTATCAAGGTAGGCAATCTCTGTGTTCCAGTCCTAGTAATTAACCAGGAGACTGCCCCAAAACGAATTGATTACAGTGCCCAGGAACTAATGCCAGCCTTACCTACCCAACTGGCTTTCCTTAGGGCTTCAGGGTGACACGGCTTGTTAGGTGATTAATGAGTTAATAATGAAGATGAAGGTTTCCGGGTGCTTGAGCAGAGGCTAGCTGTCCACCAAAATGGATTAGCCTCATCCGGCAGGTGTGGCCCTGAGGGGAGCCTTGCTTTATGCTCCTCTAGGGACCTTGTTTAGCACCAGCCATCTTGTCATAGGGATATATTAAAGGAAAAGTAGTTTGAGCCGCCTGCTTGGAAATGCTGGCTGCTCTGGCTGCTTGATGATTTTAGGTTTGCAGAGGCAGTCCTACCCCAGAGGAGGGGGAACAGAAAGGGAGACAGAAGCCCAGCTTCTCTGACTCCTCTGGAGGTAATTTGTATGTGACCTTGCAGAAGTCACTCCCTCTGAGCCTCAGGATCCTCATGTATAAAGTAAGAGTATAGGAAAAGGTGATGGTCCAGACCCTTTCTGGAAAAGATGATGCATGATCTTATTATTTAAGCCACTGAGTAAACCGTCAGGAAGAACAATTCACTGTCACCAAGAATAGCATCTGCTGTGAAATGGAGTCAAAGTCATCAGTTCAAAGTTGCCTCCCAGTAGGACACAATATAAGAATCATCTTAATTCAAAGCATTAAAATCTTGGTCTTAGCTGCCACCATAGAAGGAAAAGATTATAATCTCCAGGGGAGGATCCTGAAATCAGTGTTTTTAACAAACACCTTGGGTGATTTTGATGATCACACGAGCTGGGAAACACTGGGATCCAGCAGTGCAGCTTTGATGGAGCCACATGAGCCTGGGGAGATCCCAGACCTATAGCTATCAGGCTTGGGAGCCTGGGGAACAAGCAGGAGCTTTACAAAGCCTGCCACTCTAGTGCCATCTCTGACATTCAGACTGAATTGATCTGGGGTGTGCCTGGACTTTGGAGATTTTAAAGATTCCGCAAATAATCCTTATGTGCGACCAGGACTGTGAATCCCTGTCCCAAACTCAAAGTGAGTGATTCATATGCCCTCAGCATTCATCCTCTAGGACCAATGGGATAAGTGACCATCCAACCAAGCTCTGATGTTCCCATAAGGACTACTGGCCACCTAGGACCCAGAGAGACTCTGAAGACTAGAGGATCAAATCATGTTCCACCACAAACCAGCATGGAAGCAAAGGATCGGGATCTCGTCTTGCAAAATGGAAGTGTCCACTTCTCCTGCCATGTTGCCTAGAAGGTGAAACTCAGGCAATGTCTACTGGTCTCATGTGTATTCAGTGAGTGCTCATTGGACTGAAATCTGGGAAGGATCAGCAGGGACCTTTCTCAGTACTAGCATACTCTCAAATAGCTGCCCATAAGCATGTTAATCATTTTATTTAATTTTTAAAATCAGAGATATTAGTAACTTAAGCTGACATATTTTGTGCTCCAATGACGTCCTCGGCACTGGGCAAGACTCCACAGTTGGTGCTGCCAACCCTCACAGCAACCACACAAAGTAGGAGTGTGACCCTTCGTGTCTCAGGTGAGAACACTCAAGGTCAGAGATGAAGGTCACACAGCCAGCACAGAACAGAGTTCCAAATCCATATCCACCCATTCCCCATGCCACACCAGTCCTGTAATTTGTTTGGTAGATTGTTTTAGCTCTGAGTAATAAAGTCTCCCCCTCTGCCCATCACCTAATTCCATATAATTTACATGAGAGCTCTGTCACTGGAGTATTGTCTCTGTGGGAGATGTCAGCCCATCTCAGCCTTTTGAAATGTCTAGAGCAGGAGCCAGGAGCCTATCTGTGGGAGGCATTGTAGCATTTAAGTGATCAGCATGAGTCTATTAAGGGAGGAGCGTCCATTTTGAAAGTGACTTGACATTTTTAAAATGTCTATTTGTCACCAACAATATCCTTTCAAACCTTTCAAAATCCTCTAAAACCAACAAAATCAGCCACAATGTGAATCAGCCTGTCTTCCCTGTCACTGCTGAGTAGTGGTGTTTCAGCAATGAAGGAGATGCATGTATATGTGTTTATATGTATGTGTGTGCATATGTACGTGCATGCATGTGCCTCTGTGTGTATAGGCATGAGTGTACATGGGTGCATGTACACATGTCTATGTTTTGGGATGTGTGTGCGTGCACATGTATGGTCATTGTGTGCACTGCATGTGTGTGCATGTGTGTGGGCACACGTATGTGTGTGCATGTCTTTTGTGCATTGGCATGCCTGCTGCAGGCATGCATGTTTGTGTGTGGGTATATGCACATGTGCATGTCTATGTGTGTGCATGTATGTGTATTGTGGGCACATGTGTGCATGTGCATGAACATATGAGTGTGTGTGTTATGCAGAGATACACATGTGCATGCTTGTGTGTGGGTTGAATCCTGTTGAGGTTGAGGAGGCCACAGGGACTAGCATGTATAGAGAAGACAGAAAACTGAAAGTGAAGCGGACATAGGATGGCACTAGAAGCCCAGCATTCCACTCACTTTTGCCAGCCAATGCAAAGACAAAGACACAGATCTGAAGGCATCACCAGCCAATGGATCCTAGCTCACACCCAGGAATTTAGCAAACAGACTGGGGACCCAGACCTCTCATCTGTAAAAGGAGAAAACAGTGACATACGGGATTGATACCCACCTTGAGCACCTGCAACTCCCAGCAAGTCATTTGATTTTTTGGTGCCTCAGTTTCCCCATAGGACCATAATGATGGTTAAATGAGCTAATAAATGTAAAACAAAATAAATGGCATATAATAAACATTGTTATTATTCCTAATTCAAAAATATTATTGTTTCATTCTGCTTCACTATCTTGGGGAAGAGATTAAAGACATATTTCCTTTAATATTCAAATTAGAAGAACTCCCACCTCCGTGACTGTAGATCAACAAAGCATCCACTCTTTCTCTTGGGGTTTCCCTCTCCCCAAATTTCCCTGACTCTCCAAACACTGTTTATAAGTTCTACTAAGCCCCTCTTGTTACAGATCTTTTTGTTCTCTAGCTATCCATGCTCCAAGTTGTCATTGCCCCAGAATTTCTTTAACATAGGGTGTCATGGTTTGCTCTAATCTTAAACAAAATATCTCCCTAAACTTCTGTCCCAAATATCTCAGTATTGTATGGGGTACAGCAAGCCTTACTCCATGCTTGAGGAACAAAGAAGAATAAAGCAAGGAATGGCTAAGATGGCTCCCATGGTGGTCCATGGACCTCATAAACTGCTGACAGGACCTCTGGACTTCATTTCACACTTGGATGGCTTCCTAGTGGAGGAGTCATCCAGCCTTCACTGATAAGACATCCCCGGCCATGCACTCCTTCAGAAACCAGGTGGTCATTCCTTGGAGCACAGAAAGAAGATCCCTTCTCACTCCCTGTCCACATCCTGCACACACTGGCTTCTTTTTTACCCAGAATTAGAAATAGCAAGAGGATCCATTTTTTCTTCAGGAAACACCCTCCTATTTTCCACCCATAGCCTGAGTGCCTGGGACAGGATGGTTGCTCTCTTGCTGGCATTTCTTATAGAATGAGTTGTTCAATCTTAATTAACACTTGTTGAGAGCACTGAGTTCGGTAGAAATCCAGATTTAGGAGGAGTACCCCTTCAAGGGGTACTCTTGGACAGGAGAAAAGTACAGTCAAATTAAATCAGAATTCCAAATGCTCAGTTCAGCAGACTAATAGATGGTTGGTTTTACTGATATGTAAAAGGAATCAGCACTAATTCTCCAAAAGATAATTGATGTTTCCCAACTGCAGGAAGCAAATGTTATCTGTGACCCCAAAATGTCTATATTCCAACGAAAGAAAAAAAATTAAAGACTTCTTCCTTGGGCATCTCATCAACAGGGATGTGGTGAAGACAAAATGAAATGTGCTTTGTGAATTTTAGAATGTTTAGCAAATGAGGGCACAGAAAGTGTCTCAGGAAGATACCAATTTTCCTGCAAATCAGGGTAAATAGATCCTAGAGCAGTAACTCAACGAATTTAAGAAACATCAATGTTTTTGCCCCAAGCTGGTGACACCAGCCGTATCTGGAGCCTGAGGGCAGCTGCCTACCTTACAAGCTGATGTGTGGAGTAAATAAAATAATGGATACGGCATTTCAGTGTAAATGTCCTCACTACCTCTCTTTGTATGGCTTCCAGACTGTACTGTGTCCACTGGAAAACATCAAATTCTTTTTATACAGCAAGTGATGAATACAAACCTGGAGTCTGGAGAGGAGGTGAAAGGCATGCTTTGTTACCCCAGGGTCAAAGGAAGTGAGGTCTCAAAGGGACATTAGAGATCATGCCAGCTGAACCTCCTGCTATACAGTTTAGGAAATAGATGTCCGGAAGGGCTGAGGAGCCTTTCCATGGCCACGGGATAAGCTTCTTCATTTCCAGAGGGGAGGTCCTCCATGATGACACATGTCTTCCTCTTCCTTTCTACTACACCACACACAGCCTCCAGCTTTTACTGCTGTGCATCAGGACAAAGTACCAGCACCTAATTTTCCACCTGCAGATACATGCCTGTCCAGATAAATTAAGTTGTCCCCCTTGCTGAGTATTTCCTTAGGAACAAGTGTGTGGGCTGCTAAGAACGGAGAGACAGGTGGGGATGTACAGGAACTGAGAAGGGGTGTGAGAGACATTTCACAATTTATCAAAGTTATGGCCATTGACACATCATCTTTCACAATAGAAGTGCTATTTGCATAGACTACACACATGTGTGTGTGAAAAAGAGAAAAAAATGATAAACTCTCTCAGGTTTCCGTAGCCAAGGGCATAGTTGCTACTGCAAATGAGTATCAAACCCTCACCCTGGATCATTCCAAATGCCTTTTTATCAGCCCTTTTCCACAGACTGCCTGGAATGGATAGAGCAAATCACACCATCACACAGATTGGTATCGCTATGAAGGAATGGTCATAAGTCTCAGACAGCTTTTGTCCTTACTCTGGATCCTGGGAAGAGAGCAAGGTAAGAGGCTGGGTACCTTCTCCAAATGGGCACCAGGAGAGTACTAGTAAGTTGTTCCCTCATCTCTTTAGTCTGGCCCAATCTGGGCAAAGAAGAGGATATTAGGGCCAGTGGTTACAATGATCTCATGCCCATTGGGGCACCTCCATGGCATTAGATGGGTCTCATGGATGGAGGCAAATTATGCAGGCTTCTCTAAACCTCAGAGACACAGAGGCAAGAAAGGTAAACACCTGTGAGTTCCAAGAATGACAAATCACTACTCTGCAGAGTATGAGGACTTTGATGGAAGCAAGCTCCCACCAGTGGCTGGTGATCTCTACTTGGAACCATGTTATAGCATGAGTTCAGCATTGGTCTTTGCAGTTGACAGGTGAGATTTGTCAGCAAGAAAACCCAGGTTGGCCTTGGTAAGAGGGAGTCTATGTTGCTGGGTCCATGCATAGCAGTCCTAAGGCTCACTCTGGAGGCACCAGGCACTGAGCTAGCTGAGGACAGAAGACATCAAACATCCAGGAAGGGTCTTGGCTGCCTGTTGTTTGAGTGTTTCTGTTGTGGTGTGTGAAGCCTGGTGGACAAAAAAAGAGCCTACAGACAGAGTCTCATCACCTGCCTCTTTCTCAAATGTCCTTGACTCTGTTAGACAAATCATGCTCCTTTGTGGCCTCTGATCAACCAACCAATCCAGTCTCCTTGACTGGGATTCCATACAGTCCTGCAACTTGAACCTCATTTTCTTCATGCCCATTTGATGTGCTGCATGAAGCCTGGCCTCCTCACTATTCTTTTTCAGGGCCTCTCACCCATTTTCAAATGACATGAACATACAGTGCTGACCCATCCATGAACCAGGCCAGAATAGTTCTCTCTCTTCTGTCAGTGAGTTGCTGGGAACCACTCATGAATGAAGCCATAGATGGGAACTTAAGGAATAAATGTTCATAAAAATAGAACAAGTGATTGGGACCTGGGCCACCTCTCCAGGAATTTCCTTTTGCCCTCTGGACCTGCTTAATCTTGATCCCAGTTGTATCATCTACATAAAATGGTGGATCACTGATGTGCCCACCCGGCCTTATGATTGGGTGGGGCTGACTATATCCAGCTCATAAAGGGGGGCTTTGGGTGGATACTTCCTATTCCATAATGTCTCATGATCAACCTCTCAGTCTTCCCTAGAGATCAGGAGCACAAGAGTGGCCACTTGTTCAGTTGACAGTGGTAGGACTTGCAGCCCCCCCCCCCCCCACTGCCTGAATTCCCTCAACCCTACAAGTAATCCCAAGTCACTTCTAGGGAACCTGAAGACTCAGTGAATCACTATTGGCAAATAAACAAATTGGGTATTTTTTTCTGATGCTTTCCGACTTGGCTCTGCTGTTTGTGATACACTTCTTGGGTCAATCTCTACTGTAGAAGTAAAGCAAATAGAGCCATCCCTGGTTTCAACAGGTGACTACTGTGTCTCTCCCCTCACCATCCTTGCCCCACTATCAGCTGCAGGAGACCAAGCACGCTGCAATATTCTTCCCATTATTGCAGTGTGAGGTCTCATGCATCACACTGCCAAATGTGACCACAAGTCTTAGCAAGCAAATGCCCACTGGTATTTGCAGTCTGAATGCCAAAGTGGGCAGTACCTCTTTCCTGAGGGAATCCTGTCTTTCTAAGAATTCACCATGTCTCTTTTCACCTACCAGCCCCCTTCCAAAATTACATTGGAAGCCTCTGATTTAACCCATCAGTCACATGTTACAGAGCAACATTTGGGGAGAAATGTAGATGACCTCGTTCCTGGTCCTCAAGAGCAATACCAACTCAACATCCTGCCATAATGCATTAACTTCACTCATTAAATAATGTCCTCTTTTCTGACAGAAATATTTATGTCTTAGGTTCTTTGAAAAACCCATGGATAAACTGCAGAACCCAAATGAGGCACTCGGAATGTACCAGGGAGAATGTGACCCAGAAAGGACATCATGGAGAAGAAGGTTTGAATAAGGGAATAGTAATGGGTTATGTTGACTGAGCATAATTTTCTTACCTCAAAAACCAGGGATACGGAAATAATCACCCAACTTCCTCAGCTCAGAGGAGGAGGAGTGGCCAGGCTTCAATATGGGCCGCTGCTGAAGGCATCCTGGAAAACACGAAGGAGCGCCCCCTCCCCAGCATTTGTGTAGAACTGTGGTGTCACTAATAGGCAAAGAGCCTTTGAAAGACCCCAGATGCAGCCACAAGCCTTCCAGTTTGAACTTTAAGTCACTGCAGAAGAAGAAGGATTTTAAAGTCTTGGGGCACCAGCCCAGTTATAAGGAAGCCTGCATTTGCTGTAGACCAACAGAAGCAACAGCAGAGTCATACCCTCAAGGGGAGTATGAGAAACCTGCAGGAGGTAGAATAGGCTTCAAAAGCAAAATGAGAACCTGCCAGAACCAGCAACTCCTCTCGCAAGACTTGTGTCAGACTCTTGAGAGGAAGGGTTATTAGTTAGCACCTGAGGGATACCTTGGAAAAGCTGTGATCTGAGAGAGAGGTTTTGGGGTCATGACAGACCTTAGTTTGTCCCATTATAAGCTAGCGTATGACCTAAGGGAAGTTCATTACCACTGCTAAACATTCACTTCTGGAAATGTGAATAATGTTTAATTCACAGGGTGACTGTAAGAATAAAATGGTGCCTGTAACTTTCTTAACATATGTCTGATATAAAACAGGTGGTTAAAAATGTCAGTTCCCCTTTTCCCTCTCCTTGCATACAATGTGCTTAAACATATATATTTGCATCTCAAAAATATATATGATCTCATGTGAAAAAGTTGTCTGCATGGAGCCTACTTTGTCATGGTGCATGACACATAGAATAATTATTCATTATATTTTCATTGAAGTGAGCACCATTGCCATCATCATTTAGTGAAGACCCACTGGGCTGGCCAATTCTTGAAAGACTGTATCTATACACTTGTATCTTTCTGCTTAGCTCTGCCACCAACAGCCTGTGGGATTTTAGGCAAGATAATTAAAAAATCGAAGCTTCAGTCTGCTATTGTGAAATGAACATTTAGCCAGGTGACCCTGTGAGCCCATTACCAATGGGGACAAAGCAATGTGGACAAAGTATAAAGGGAGTTCTGGAAGAGATGGGAACTTGGGCTGGAGCATTGTGGGGATGCTTCCTGTTGGAGGCAAATATTTGGATGTTCCACTGAACCATTCAGGTGGGAATCGACCCAGAAAGTAAAACAGCTGCTTGTGAAAGTCAAGCATTTCTGACAATAAGAAATGGAATAAAAGAAAACACATGTGCA
The DNA here is from genome assembly GCF_010015895.1 of Lontra canadensis. Lineage (NCBI taxonomy): Eukaryota > Metazoa > Chordata > Mammalia > Carnivora > Mustelidae > Lontra > Lontra canadensis. The sequence goes on from NW_022631043.1 coordinate 5,038,317, forward strand.
GATTCATTACATGGGATGTACTCAATCGTGTTGGAAAAAAAAAAAAGGTTGCCTGTTATGAAGGTGAACTCATTTTAGTTTACTCTAATTAATTAATAAAAATACAACCCTTAATTCTACTGTTTTCCACAGTGGCTGCACCAGTTTGCATTTCTGCCAAGAGCTTCTCAAAGAGTTAATACAAAAACTACCCTATAATCAGTAATTGTACCACCACACATTTACCCCCCTCCAAAAACAAAACAAAACAAAACAACAACAAAAACAACCAAACATTAAAGAAAAGAAATATATAAAAGCACTAATTGAAAGGGATGCCTGCTCCGTATGTTTATAGCAGCATTACCTACAACAACCAACTTAAGGAAGCAGCCCAAGAGTCCAGTGATAGGTGAACAGATAAAGAAGATGTAGTATGCATGCACAATGGAATATTACTCAGTCATAAACTAGAATGAAATCTTTCCATTTGCAATGATATAGATGGAGCTAGAGAGTATAATTTTCAGTGAAATAAGTCAGTCAGAGAAAGACAAATATCATATGATTTCACTCACATGGAATTTAAGAAACGAAAAAAAAATGAGCAAAAGAAAAAAAGAGAGAGAAAGAAACAAAGAAACAGACTCTTGATGCTATAGAGAACAAACTGATGGTTACCAAAAGGGAGGTGGGTGGGGTTGGGTAAAACAGGCAGTGAGGATTAATGAGTGCATTTGTCATGATGAGCACCAGGTGATGTATGGTATTGTTGAATCACTACTATACGCACCTAAAACTAATATAAAACTATTAATTATTCTGGAACTGAAAATTTTTTTAAATTTAAGATTTATTTATTTGTTTATTTTGAGAGAGAGAGAGTGAACATGGGGGGAAGGACAGAGGGAGAGGAAGACAGCAAATCTCAAGCAGACCCCCCTGAGCAGGGAGCCCAACATGAGGCTTGATCCCATGAGTCTGAGATCACAACCTGAGTCAAAACCAAGAGTCAGACAGATGCTTAACCTGACTCAGCCATCCTGAGGTGCTCCCCAAATCAAATTAAAAACAAAACAAAAGAAAAACAAAAACAAAACCCTATTCATTATACCCTCAAAGTGGCTCAGCTTTATGACTTTTTTATGCTTAATACTTGTCGTAAGTGACATGACCATGTCACCAGTCACAAGACCAGAGAAATATTAGAGTTACTATGGCAGCTATCAGCATGGTGCCCTCCTTCCCAAATCCCTACACCATCACAACTCTCTTCTCTAGATAACCAGTCCCACACTTTCCCCATTTTCTCTTATACAAAAGGTACTAAATTCTGCTGTTTGTGATATCTTTCAAAAATAGACAAAACAAATTTGATGGTTCACCATTGCCTACTGAATGCAAGATGAACTCCTGTTTGGTCATCTCCCTTAGAATCCTTGAGCGCCCACCTTGGGCCAGGAGTCATTCCAGTTAGAGGATAAAGGGATGCATGGAGCCTGGCCCCTGCCCCTGAGAATCAAACATTCTGAGAAAAGATGAAACCAACAAGTCAACAGAGCATATTAACACTGTGTTTTGTGTGTCTCTGCAGGAGAGCTGCCTGATGAAAGAGTACTGGGGGAGGTAGAGGGAGGGAATGGCTTGATTTTAACCACATCTACATTCTCGTGTTAAGAACATGGGTCATTAGACTGCAGTCCATGGACTAAATCCAGCCCACTATCTATTTCTATAGGCCTTCAAGACAAGAAACTATGTTTAAAGATGACCATTTTGATCAATTTGATGATAGAAAACCCTAACTTGAAACCCCTGTTAAGTGAAATGTTATCCACCTGTATTAGAGTTCTTCAGACAAACAGAACCAACAAGCTATTTTACATTAACCTGGCTCTGTATGACCTGGTCCAGCGTGTAAAAGTCTTCTTATTATCTAAGTTGTGACTACAGCTGTGTCCCTCCTTCTGCCCCATTTTTAGTTCATATCATGTATCAGTGTCCTAGGCCTTGCAATGATGTCTAAACTTGAGCTTTTAGGTGACAAGGGCAAGAGTAGAAAGTTCACCAGGAAAAAACACAAGTGGATAATAAGTATAGGAAAAATATTTAACTGCAACAATTATAAAAAATGTCTTCATATAATAACACTGAAATAGGATTTTATTCATCAAATTATCAAAACCTTTCTCAGTTAACACAGCCACTGATGTTCATCAAAACAGAGTCTCCAAAGCACAAGAATGTCCACCCCCACCCATGACCCCGTTAGATAGAAGTAATCTCTATTTCATATTCAGGGAAATGAGTCTCCAAGAAGATAAAGCCTCTGACTGAATCCCAAATCCTCTTCATCCCTTAAGACTATTTTCAGGCATTATCTCTTTCAGGAAGCCTTCTGGGATATGGCATCTTAAGCTGGCCTTGGCACACCCCATGAGCTCCTGTGCATCCCTCCATCTCTGAATTTGTACAGCATTCTGTATGTATTTGCTTAGAGATCGTCCCCCTCTTAATAGACTGTGATCATCACCAAAGTCCTGAGTGCTCCAGTTAATTTCTGCATGCCCCTCCCGCATCTGCTGCTTCCCCCCTTGCCGTGATGCTGGCTTCAATGAATGTGTGTTAAATTAAGCCTGGAAGATGGGGAGCCAGATCCTTTCTGACCTCAACACTCAGGCTCTTCCTGATACATAACCACTGCCTTGCTGAATTTCCTGAAGTCTAGCTTCTGATGGGTTTGTAAATGCAGACTGCAGGGCTGGCAAGCCGGGACTCCTCTCCTTTGACTGGTACAAAGGACACACCTTGCCTGAAAAAAGCTTGCTTCACGTAGACAAGTATCCAACAATAAACATGGCATTCTCTAGGGAATCCTTCCAGGAAGCCTTACCTGTCCACCTGCCAGGCAGCCAGGGTCTCTGAAGACACACCTTACGCAACGTGATTGACAGCGTACTCCTGTTCTTTCCTGGCTTCTGGATAAACAGAGTCCAGGATCCCCTGATAAATGAACTCTAAAATGGTTGATTCCTTGAGCCTTTATGTGCTCCAGGCAATAAGCTGTTTTACTTGATTTATCAAATTTGACCTCAAGCTAATTTGAGGTAGACTTTAGAATCTCTATTTTTCAGCTGAGAGTATTATGGTTCAGAGAGGTGAGAAAGTTGGTGCATAGTCACCCAGAGCATGAAAGACAAGAGTTAGAGTAGAACCTGGTCCATCTGACTCCTGACCATGATGCTCTGTGTGGTCTAGGACTCCTGCCTTCCTTTTATGCTTTATAGTTTGGTCCTGCAGAGCCCCCTCTGGGGAGTCCCACTGACCCAGATAATTTGCAGTGACAACGTTTTGTGTGTGTGTGTGTGTGTGTGTGTGTGTGTGTGTGTTTTAAGATTTTATTTATTTATTTATTTGACAGAAAGAGAGATCACAAGTAGGTAGAGAGGCAGGCAGAGAGAGAGGAGGAAGCAGGCTCCCTGCTGAGCAGAGATCCCGATGTGGGAGTCGATCCCAGGGCCCTGACTGAGATCATGACCTGAGCCAAAGACAGAGCTTAACCCACTGAGCCACCCAGGTGCCCCTGCAGTGACAACGTTTTATGCCTGCTACTTCCAAGTCCAGTCACTCACCCCTCTGCACTGCCATGTGACAGTGACCTCCACTCCTCAAAGTCACACTCCCCCTCATCCCCACTCACCCAGAACTTTTCTGGACCTCTCCAGATTCAGCACAATCAAATTTTCCCATTATATTAGCCAGCTACAGGTCAGCTGCTCTCTCCAACTGAAGATTATTATAGATAGGCCTCACACAACTTTATTTTTCTTCCTCTGTGTGTCCCTTTCAGAAAATAGAGATGCTTTATTTCTCCACCTTCTCATCTTCTTTGGCAGCTGAGGTGGACAAGTGGTTTCTCTTCTAGTTTCCTCCAGGCAACATCTTTCCTTCAATGTCTTTTATTCAGTCGAATTTAAAACCCAAGATGAAAATAAATACATGGTAGGCGGCAGGCAATTCTCAAGAAGAAAGGAAGGGAATCTGTCAGGTAGATGAGATACTTAACAAAATTTAACTCAGTTCAACATGTCTTTATTGGTTGTCATCTCCAGGGAAAAGAGGGAAAGAAATACAATAACTGTTTACTAAGCACCTACTATGTGCCAGGACAGCGCTAGGTGTGTCACAGCTGCATCCTAAGATATTTTCCTCATTTTTAAATGACAGACCTAATATTACTCCAACATGTGTCATAGACAGGGACTTATCAGAAACTAGGTTCATAGCAAATCATGGACAGTTAGAGAGATCAGAAATTGTTTCTGCAGTCATGGGAGCCAGCCAGCCACAGACACCCACAGGCCCCACCATCAGGCTAAGATTCCCAAAGCTCAAGACAGAGCCAGAAGTGCATCAGCAGCCTCCAGATGGCAGCAGGAGAGTCTGGAGGTCCTAGGTCTTGGACTTGGTGACCATTAGGATCCATCCTACTCTTCTGACTCAGTCTCTGGGATTGCACGCTGCCTCTCCTACGGACCATTCATGTTCCCTGTTTATAATTTGAAACCTCTATGGATACCTGGACACCTGTCTTAGACCAGGTCCAGTCTATATCCTGGCCTCCCACTCTGCCTCTGCCTCCCCAACACCTGGGGGAACCCAGAACCCAGGCCTGGGTTCTGCCTTGATATGAACTGTCTGCAAACACTCAGAACATAATGAGCACATTCTATGCTCTTTGCCAAGGTGATATTCCTACATGCTCTGGGTGTGTTTTTCCCTACACTCTGGAGAAACCCATAAAGTGGGCATCTGTGTGCTTCCCAGCTGGAAGGAGAGCTCTTGTCCTGCTTCCCCATCCACATCTCCACACTAGCTTTTATCCCTCTTATGCAGTCTGGTTGTCCTACATTGGGAGTTGGCTGTATGAGCTTAGTGGTAATCTCAGGGTACAAACCTGGCAGACATTTCCCTGGAGACTTCAGGCTCTTATGCTCTGTGGCTGGGCACCAAGTTCCTTAGTTTCCCCCAAATCCTTCTCGGGAGGAAGATTGAGCAGAATGGCTTTAGACATGGACTTTCCCAGGGGGCCTGTCCAACAGGGATGATTGTTCAGTTAACAGCATCTGCTCTGCTCCTGGGAAGTCACTGAAGCTGGCAAACACAACCCCAAGTTCTCTATTATCTGTGGTTATCTGTAACTCCCCCAAAAAGTTTGAGATGGATGAAGGTTAGCTACTCCCCACCAATCTTGTTATTGGGTTGTATCAAAAGCATGTCTTATGTCAAATTCTATCACAAAGTTGGATATTGTGAAATAACACCTTGGTAGGAAAGACAGCAAAAATAGTTCATAAAATCTATATAAATAGGCCTTCCCTTCCAGGGACCATGAACGCTCCTTGCGTGAAAGTCTCAAGAGAGGCAACACCAAGTTTCCAGGTCCAAGGCTCTGTTTATGTGTAGTCAACAGCATCCAGAACTCACAGTGGGATGCGGATCCTTAGGGGATTAGCACCAGGTATCCCTGACAGTGAAGGGTATAGGATTTGTTGGGCTTTAAAACCTATTCATCAAAGGCAGAAGTATCTCTAAGAGTTAGACATATATTCTGAATCCCTTGATTTTATCAAAAAGTTTCCTTTGTCATCACTTACCAGGCTAATAAATAAGTCACTGGTCTCACCAATAAGAATTTATCTTTAGTTTTAGTACATTCATTAGCCACTTCCCCCTTAGGGTGAGGGAGATCAGATGTTTGTCGTAGCTGTCTCTGGATTTTAGCTCTCTGGATAGGTTAAAATTCCACATTATCTTGTATGAACTCTAGTGAGACCATTTATGGCCTTGAGAATCCAAATTCACCTGAATATTAACATTTTACTGCAAAGGGGTTATAGGTATTATATGACAGGGTACAGCCTCAGACCCCACTGAGCGATAATGCCCAGGGTATGCACAGTGTCACCTTCCTAAAGTCCAGAAAACAATTTTTAACACATTCCCAACATCCTCAAAGGGTTCAGATAAGAGATACTGGATCTGCAAAGTACAAGGCAATCGTCCCCTAGACTTGCAGGGGTGGGGAGGCGTAAGGAACATGCAGACTGACTACCTCTGTTTTTAACCCTCCATTCCCCCTTACCCAGACTTCTAGGGCCGAGGAGTTAACATCCAGGAGTCCATCCCTAACTGTCCCTTCCTTCAGGTTTAGAGGTAAACCCTGGCCTCAGAAGTGCTTGAGGGAGGAGAGAAAGAAGGACCTGAGCCCTTGGCCCTCCCCTTCAGCTCTGAATGGAAGAATAAGACTAGAGTCTGGCCTCAGACCCTTTCCCAGCACCAACTGCCTGAGTAGCAAACACCTGCAGGAGATGATGAGCTCAAAATGCAAGACCCCTACAATCACATCAAAAACAAAACCAGAACCTGGCAGATACACACCAAAAGCTAAAGGAGAAATGGTCCAAAAATAGAAAATAAACATTCTCAAGATACTTCAGGAGCAAGGGAAGAGGTTAGCTATATGAAACAAGTTTTTCCTTAAACACTCATCTATGAAAGGATCTGATCTTGCTAATCTTGCTAATCACATATACATATGCATATGCATTGATAGCAGATCCTCCCATGCTACTTCCTAATTTACTCTCGTCAACTGTGTTCTAAACTAGAGGTTCCCCCCTTCCTGCTTTCCTTCTCTTCCCTCTCTTTTCCCTTCCCATCACCCCAGGAGGCCCCTCAATATCCCAGCATGATTTTCCCCACATTGGGTCTCTGAGGTTCCCAGTAGGAGACAGTCCATGTCAGAGGAGAAGGCAGGGCATGGGGATACCCCAGGGATGGCATGGTCCCAGGCTTCTAAGCACCCATAGGCCTGCAAGGATTAGGGGAAGGAATAATTGTCTGAATCCAGAAGATCTTCCTTCTAAAGACACAGCCCAACGGCGGTGTGACCGTTCAATGAGAGGGTTAGTGAAACTTGAGCCACTTTCCTTCCTTTCAAGTCTTACTGGGGTTCCTGTTGGCTGAATCCATTAGATGTTATTGGACCTAATCTATAGAAGTCAACTTCCCCTGGCAGCAAGTAAACTGGATAGTTCTCCGGCATACCAGACCTCACCCAAATCCCTGAGGAAGAAAACGAGGTGGTTTACAACCCTCCTGGCAGATGCAGTGCACAGCATGAGGCACTGGGAGCCAGTTTGGTGCACTTGTCATCACTGGGTCTACTTGCTTGTTCGGGGCAGCTCTTGAGGAACAGAGTGGTTTGCTCACTTTCCTCTTACCAGCCCCAAACCCAGGCTGTGCCAGGTGCTCAGACAACTGTAGATGGATGAAATTCTAAAGACAGGGCATGAGCCTGAGGGAGTCACGTGATCTTTCAGATCTAGTTGGTTTTGTTTTATCTGGGGAGATGGGATGAGCACTTGGACTGGATCATCTCTAAGTTCCATGAGAACACTGGTCATCCTTGTGGCCATGACTCTAAGAGCATTCCATTCATCTTTGTCAGTGAACTTTGAAAATGCCTGTTGTTGTTATTCAGGCCCTGGGGATTCCGGTCAGCCGAAAAAAACTGTGAACAGGAACTGGAGCCTTTGGGTAACGTTAACAAGTGAGCCCAGATCCTCCACCGCCGACCGCCCTCCCAGCTGCATGGCTCATTCATGCCTTTGTTAATTCATGGCTGCCGTGTCCCATCTGCCCTGCTGTGGCCTCCACGGCCAAATTTCCTGCTATTCAGCAAACCCCAGCTGCCTCTGCCGCATGAGCACAATGGCTTCTCTGGAAGCCAAGCATATTATATGAGAAAGACGCTTTCGGATTCATCTCATCTGGTGCTTTATTGGTTTACAAAAAGTGCTCTGTGCATACACCTAGTATGGAGGAAGGAACTAGAATATACTAAGCACCTGCTCCATTGCCTTATTTAATCCCTGCAGGCCTCCTTAGACCCTAAGTCCACTGCCATGCAAGGGGAGACAGGTCCAGGCTAGATGAGACCCCAAAGCAGCAAGTCACTGTCAATGTCTCCCAGAGAATGAGTGGCAGAGCAGGGAGAAATGGTAAGTCCAGCCTTCCTGATCCCAATCTAGCACTGCTTTCCAGAAGTGTTTGTCCAGTGATTACTATGTGGGTGTCACCCATCTGCTGAGCCAGTTTTAGCACGCTGAGCACACCTACTTGAACCATAGTTCAGAAACCTCTGCTCTTGTTGCCTGAGAGCTAACAAATCTAATGCACATGCTCTAATGGGACTGCTAGTAACGTTAGCATTATTAATACCATTTAGTTCAATGCGAATAATAGGAGGAGGAAATATTTTAGCAGTTACTCTGTGCCTATCTACCCCTCACCAAAAACTCTATTCACAGAAATTCATTTACCTCTTACAATCACCTTCTGCTGCAGGGATCAATATTATTCCCCATTTCACCTGTGAGGAAGCCGGGACAGAGAGAAGTCAAATCCCGGGGCTGAAGTCTGGAAGGCAGCAAGGAAGGAAACTGAAACCCAGCACAGGCTCCGTGTGCTTTACTGTCTAACTTGAAGGGACTTTGCAAGGAATATAGGGTGAGGCTTTATTAGTAGTATTTTATAGATCAGGAAACCAAGGTGAGCAGAGGGGACTTGCTAATAAACAGAATACTATTTCAGGGGTTAGTGGGTGGTTCTAAAGTACTTTTGAGCCAGGAGTGTCTCCTAGGTCCCTTACCCTGAGAATATATGCCCATTTCTACATCTTTAGGTACTTGTGGGGATTACATCAGATAATGGACGTGGAAGCATCTAGTAAAGAATTAGTTCCTCAGCTACGTTTTGTTTCTTTACAGTTTCTGCGCATGCTCTCTCTCTCTCTTTCTCTCACACACACACAAAATCTGAAGTCCTTTTAGCAAGTGGTAGATCCAGCAGTTCTGATGCTTTGAAATATATACACGAGAGAGAGAGAGAGAGAGAGAGATTTTAGAGAGTAAGAAAGGTATAAGCCTCATTCTAAGGCTAGCTTAATATGTCCTAAACCCCTAAAGATGGTACCAGGAAAGAAAGTTATTAGAAGTCATCTCATTCATGAATATAGGTGCCATGATTTTAATCAGAGTATTAGCAGCCCTAATTCAGAAATAGATAGTAGATAGATAGATCTGCATGCCCTTAAGACTCTGTCCACTGCTCTCAGCTTTATGTGAATGAGTTCATCAGCTTCCATACAAGATGAAATTTGGGGGAGCAGAATTCTGGAAGGGGACATAGGGTAACCTTGATTGGAGGCCTTGGGTACTTCAAGCTAAACTGAAAGTCCAGATGGCACCTAGAGATGGGGTCAAGTATCAGATGAAGGAGGGAGGACGCCGAGGAAAAACCCCAGAGACTTTAGCATGGAAAGTCTGGATAGCAGTCTCATTGTGGGCATTAGAGAAATATGTCACTCTTCATCATTCCCCACACTTTTGACAGATATTTATTGAACACTCTATATTATGTTCCAGCTTCTGTCCATCCAAGATGAGTACAGTGTTTGATCCCTTCCCTCAGGGAACTTACAGTCCAAGGGAGGGTACAGATAAGTTAGCAGGGTCTTGAAATATGAGATAAGAAGTGTCAGAGTGGGGCAATGGGCCCAAACACGAATCACTTAAAAATCCCAGGAAACTTTTTTAAGAAATTTTTCATTTGAATTTTCATTTTCATTTGGATTCAATCCAATTCAATTATAATACTTGTATAGTGTATTATTAGTTTCAGAGGTAGAATTTAGTGACCCATCATTTGCTTATAACACCCAGTGCTCATTACATCATGTGCCCTCCTTCATGCCCATCCCCCAGTTACCCCATTCCCTCACCCACCTCTCACAGCAACCCTCAGTCTGTTCCCTAGAGTTAAGAGTTCTTATGGTTTGTCTCCTTCTCTGCTTTCATCTTATTTTACTTTTCCTTCCCTTGCCCTGTGTTCATCAGTTTTGTTTCTTAAATTCCAGATCATTAATGAAATCATCTGATATTTTTCTTTCTCTAACTGATTTATTTTGTTTAGCATAATACCCTCTAATTCCATCCATGTCATTGCAAATGGAAAGATTTCATTCATTTTGATGACTGAGTAATATTCAATTGTATACATTGGCTGTGTATATAATATATATTCCATGATGTGTGTGTGTATATATATGTGTGTATATGTGTGTGTGTGTGTGTATACACACACACACACATACATACCACCTCTTCTTTATCCACTCATCTGTCAATAAACATCTTGGCTCTTTCCATATTTTGGCTATTGTGGACATTGTTGCTGTAAACATTGAGGTGCATGTGCCCCTTCAATTCATATCCTTTGGGTAAATACCCAGTAGTACAATTGCTGAGTCATAGAGTAGTTCTCTTTTACTTTTTAAAGTAAACCCCCATACTGTTTTCCAGAGTGGTGCACCAGCTTGCATTCCCACCAACAGTGTAAGAAGGTTCCCCTTTCTCTGCATCCTCTCCAAAATCTGTTGTTTCCTGAGTTGTTGTTTTAGTCATTCTGACCAATGTGAGGTGGTGTCTTATCAGGGCTTTGATTTGTATTTCCCTGATGCCAAGTGATGCTGTGCATCTTTTCACATGTCTGTTAGTTATTTGTATGTCTTCTTTGGAGAAATATCTGTTCATGTCTTCTGTCCATTTCTTGACTGGATTATTTGTTCTTTGGGTATTGAGTTTGATAAGTTATTTATAGATCTTGGTTACTAGCCCTTTATCTGACATGTCATTTGCAAATATTTTCTCTCATTCTGTATGTTGCCTTTTAGTGTTATTGAGTGTTTCTTTCATTCTGCAGAGTCTTTTTAACCTGGTGAAGCCCCAGTAGTTCATTTATGCCTTTGTTTCCCTTATCTTTGGAGACATGTCTAGCAAGAAATTGCTGTAACTGAGGTCAAGGAAGTTGCTACCTGTGTTCTCCTCTAGGACTTTGATGGGCAGCTTGTTAAAATCAAAGGTTCCAGGGGCTACCCCACACTGTGTGAATCAGAACCTGTAGAAGTAGGACCTAGGAATCATTATGAGAGCTCTCCAAGGGAAGTTCTGAAGGGAAGTTGGGGCAGTCAGCTGTGACTCACCAGTCAGATTTCAACTCAACCATTACTCCGTTCTAGCTCTCCTGATACACAAGATGCAACTAAATACCATACACCTGCACTCCTTCTTCATGGTGTTCATCACATTCACAGATGTTTGGTCAGCATCTGACTCCCTGAAGGTCATTCATGTCATCACAGTTGGGATCATATGTCTTGGTTACAGTGATATTCCAATAACTTAGCACCATGCCTAAGACAGCTGAAGCTCAACAAATATTGATTGGGTAAATAAGTGAGTAGAACCTTGAATGAATGGACAGGTGGATGTTGGAGTGAAAGAGCAATAAAATTGGTGGGATTCCTTTCACCTTGAGGTATAGCTAACTTCTAACATCTAGCTTCCAAGAGAACAGGGTTCTACTGCTGTGTTTCACTATTCTTAGGCCTTATCCTGGGATTAACTTACCAGCTAATGCAGGCTTGGATACCTACAGACAGGCTGGGATTCCTCTGTACCTTCAGCAGGTGACATAAAGTCACTGGGCCTCAATTTCCCCCCGTTAAACTGGAAATAGTAACACTGCCTTGTAGGGATTTCTAAGGAGGAAATAAGCAAAGCACCATATAGACTGTTGTGTACTCAGCTGAAATGCAAGAGAGAGAAGTTCTCTTCCTTCCCCTCATCTCTGTTCCTTCCTTGTGCTAGTTGCCTGTTCAGTTTTGGCACTACAGTATCAAGATGCAGGAAGAGCGACATAGAGTGCTCTTTCCTTCCTCTCCTGAGTTCAAAATCTATTAAGAAATAGAAAATAGAGAAATGAAGATCAAAACACCAGTTTAATTATGGATCCACCTGTATCAGAGGAGGTGGCTTAGATATGTGGCCACACTGGGTTTGCTAATTAGATCTGTTCTGCAACTGGCACAGCTTAACCACACAGGGCAAGGTCTCCCACCCCAACTCCAGCACACTGTAGGAATTTTCAGAACTATTTCTGGCCCTGAGAGAGGTTTATAATGCTGTATTCCTTTGACCTCAGGCTTGGCCATATGACTTTTAGGAGTAATGAAAATTTAAGTGATAAGTAAAATTTCTGAGTACAAGTTCTAATGCCAGAGGGCCTTTGCCACAGGACATTGGTCCTATATGGCTTGGTTGGCTTGGGCTGCCATAGGAAAATACCATAGACAGGGTGGCTTAACCAACAGAAATTTATCTCTCACAGTCCTGGAGGCTGAAAGCCCAAGATTACAGTGCCAGCATGATAGAGTTCTGGTGACAGCCTTCTTCCTCACTGTGTCCTCACACGGGACAAAAAGAAAAAAAGAAGGCTCTCTCTTGTGTGTCTTATCATAAGGGCACTAATCCCATCATGACAGTCCCATCTTTAATGACCTCATTGAAACCTAATTATCTCCCAAATACCATCACACTGGGGTCAAGATTTTAAAATATGAACTTGGTGGGGTGGAGGGGTGGATAGAATTTTGTCCATAGCAACCAATAACAGTCCAGAAAGAGGCTTTTCCATAATCCTGAGCCCAGGTGCAAAGACCCTGTGGAGTGGAAACATACCTGACGCCAGTGGACAAGTGTCTTAGTACCTGTAGCCTTTGAAGCTTTGTGGTATTTGTCACATCAGCATGCCCTAGCCCACCCTGACCAAAATACCACACTACTCCCTAACATCTGTCCCAGCTGAGCTTGCTCCACAGGTGAATGGAAAACTCACCCTCCCTCTGGACAGATTTGAAAGCAAGGAGGGGGACACAGAGTTAGACATGCTCAGTTTCTTTTCCCAAATTCATGAATCATTTATTTCTGCATCAGTCTGGGATTGTTCACTTCATATTTTCCCCTCCTGAAGAAAGAAGTAAAAATCCCCATCTTATTATGGAAGCATATTCAGTGGCAAAGTTAAGTTATTTCCACATAGGTCTTGTACAGTATAGGACACTGATACTAAGCACAGAAACAATATAAGGCTCACCCATCCCCCACCCCCATCCCCTCCAAACGTGGTGGTGAGTATTAAGGAGGGCACATATTGCATAGAGCACTGGGTGTGATACATAAACAATGAATCTTGGAACACTGAAAAAATAAAATAATAAAATAAAGTAAAATGAAACAATATGAGATTGTTTAAGAGCCACATGAACACTATCATTTTAGTATTCCCATTTGGAACCCAGACGTTGGAGTGTTCTACAACATGTCTTGTCCTTAAAATTGATTTCCAATACTCCATTTTTGCTCCCTCCTTTGCTGTCTCTACCGTAAGGTCCTTGCATGGTTGGTACCAGGTCTACTTCAGATCATGTTCCTCACATAGCCTCTAGCCTTCCATCCAAGGTCAGTAAACACATTCAGAAACACATTCTGAATCCTAGGGAATGCCTACTCAGAGCCCTGGGGCCAGTGAGCAAGCATCGTCCAACACTTTCACTATGGCTTTATGTATTTCTGACAATCCTGAACCTCTTCTCATCTTGCTCCCTCCTGGCTAGGGATCCACCAGCTCACTGTCACAGCTGCTCCTGCCAAATCCCATCCCCAGGGAGTTCACTTGGCTCTTTTGCAGTGCTAGCTCCAATCCTCCTGCCAAGAATAGAGGAAGGCAAATGACACTGTGCACAGATGAAATAAATCCCAGCTACTGAAATTGTGCTGTATTTTTTTAGACCTAGATTTTTAAAAAATAGACAAGTCAGGAAAGATATTACATAACATTTGGCCCAATCTTCTAACTTCCCACATTGAGAAAAATAAAACTGAAAGAATTTGTGGGATTTGCTCATGGTTATACAATGAGGAGAGTCATGTCTCTTTCAAGCTTTGCCCTGCAGAGCACTGATTAATTAGAGTGCTGCACATCTCAGGAACATTCTCATATTATAAAGATATAAGTAAATATTTAAATTCACCTCAAAAGTCAGTGTACTGAACATCTTGGTTAATGAATGTTTCCCTTAGGCCAGATCATCTAGTAGAGAGAAACTTCCATAATCACATCAGGCAATTTTTTTAGAGTAAGCATGTCTCTCTGTCTCTGCCTCTCTGTCTTGCTTTCTCTTGTCCCCCATTGATTCAATAGTGATTCTTGGACTAATTTAATACCTCAATGAGACAATGGTGTGGTTTGATACCCCATTAATGAGGCCATCATTATGCTAGTACCTCTTTTGCTCCACCCCACCACTTTTGTCAGCTTAAGTTTTTGTTTTCTCTCCCCTAGATTATTGCAACTGCTAACTAATGGTCTCTCTGTTCTCTTTTCCATCCCTTTCTAATTCATCTTCCTCATTATTATAAAACTGATTTGTCTAAAAGTCCATTTGCCTAACTTTTCCTTTTAAAAACCCGTGAATAATAATAATAGAGCCAGACTAACTTAAAGGCATGATTGTAAATGTATTATATAATCCAACTCATTAAATTCTCCCAACAACACTATGAAGTGGATACTTTTGTTATTCCCATTTTGTAGATGAGGAAGTCAAGGCAGAGAGTGGATAAGTAACTTGTCTGCATCACACAGTGGTGAAACCAAGATACAAGTGTCCTGATAGTGTGCTTAACCTCTGTACTATCATACGTATCATTTATCTTTGTCATGAGGAAAAACCTGTTCCTTAGCATGTGGGCCTTGGTGGCAGTGCCTTAGAGGTACCTCACTGTACAACTCCAAAAGCATCCTTCATGGCCTCTGAACCTTGCCAGATGTGAATTCTCGTAACTCAGTATTTTAAACTCTTGCATATGTTATACTCCATCATCAGGAGATTACTTAAAAATCCCCAAACATACCATACAGATTCCAACATCACTTCCTTACACAGACGGATATCTCCACCTGAGGTGACCTTTGCCGTGGGCTACTTTGGAAACCTCCTCTTTGTTCCCACTCATCTTACCTACCCTGTAACTCCTCCCCTGAGATCCTGGGTACCAGGCAGGGCCTCCAAGTGCCCACAGAGGGCTGAACTCTCTCCATCTCAGAATAGCCCATCTTAACTGGAGCCCTCTATTTTATACTTCTGCTTCTCTGGGTCTGTGACTGTGTATTGACTCTTCTAGACCTTCATATATTCTAACAGAATAAACTGAGTAAGTCACTAAATGAATAGGTTCCTAGGGTGTATTGAAACAGAGGGTATTAGAGATTCCAGAGGATTAACAAGAACCATAGGGGCAAGGCTGACCTAATTCTTGGATATAGACACAGAGCCACATCCTCAGAAGTGCTGTCCTGCTGATTAGTTAAAGCCCATGATTCCACCATTAACGTTTGACTCTTCTAGCTTAAAGTTGTAACCAACTTCAGAAGTAAGTCCACGTGTGAGAGGTCACACCAAAGCTATAACCATTCTACTGTATCCGTGAGGAGAACCAATCCAGTACTTCCCTAAAAACAGGTCTAGAGAGGGCCAGAGTCCACAAAGAAAAGAGGAGTCGGGCTGGTGGGCAGCGGCAGGCAACCACTGAGTCATTTTTCTGGGCTTGTCAGATGGAGACGTGGAGTCAACACCCAGAGTCTCGTATTCAATAATTTTTGGTGACCTTCCTTCTCACAGACACAGCCTTCCTCCATGCTTTGTGCCCAGGCTAAGTCATGCCAACTTAGTCACACTATTTTTTGTGGATTTTTTTTTTTTTTTTTGCTTTTTGTTGTTGTTGTCATTGTTGTTTTATTTTGTGAGGTGAAGGGAGGTAGTGGAAAGAACACTGACTTGGAGTCAGCCTCCACCATTAGCCCTAGTTCTGCCTTTTCTAATTGTGCGTGTGTCCCTGGCTGTTGCTTTAGCTACCATACATCATATCCTTCCTCCACACCAGTCCCTCTGCTCAGAATTTCTCACCTAACATCTTCACTCAATTCTGTGAAGCCTGTAGTTCTGTCATCATGTTACACAACAGGTGAAAAGGATCCAGGGACATGGCCAAGGCCGCAGGACCAGCAGCAAGTTTACCTGAACTTCTGTCCTTCCTGGGCTCCCATGAGCCTCGCTCAGTTTGTTCATCTATAAAAGAAGGGGCTGGAACAGGTACCTTTCCAGCTCTTTCGTTATGACTTGATATTCACTCATGATTGGGGCAGGTTCGAAATTACTTCAGAGACCTAACGTCTGCCAAACTGTAATCAAATTGGCTGCCCAGTCTGAGGTCTAATGAACAGTACTGTGTCCGTCGCTCAGCCCCGCTTGATGGTGGAAGTGGCACAATTCCCAGGGTTTCTGGAGCCTGCCTGGGGGCTGGTCCCGTGTCACGTTGCCCCTCATACTCAGCACAGTAAGACACCAGCCTTTCAAACACATCAGCATGTTCCTTTTTGCTGCATCAAGACCTCTGCTTATATGATGACTCAATCACTGTGATTTATTTTAATTGAAAAGTCTACTGGCCCCCCTTTGCCAAAGCATCTGGCCACCTCCTATTTGATTTCCTACCAGAAAACTCCCCACTAGGTTGCAATGACTGCACAGGCCATCAAGGGGAGGGGTGGGTTGTGACAGGCCATTTGGCTTCAGCCTGACATTTAAGATCTTCAAATTCAGATTTTAAACTTGTTTTCCAAATGATTACATACATATAAATCATTAGATGGACTTTGGCAGCAGTTTTAAAAGCAGTTATTTTTAATAAGTAGAACTTGATATTTTACCTTGTTTTGATAGGCTATTTTCCTCTTTAAATTTAGTGAAAGCATCAAACACATGTGAGAAGCCAGGGTGCCCTCAGTGGCTGAGATGGGGGCAGCCCAGTCTTCATGCCTCTTTCCTGCCCTGAGTCTACATAAATTCCACATATGAGTGAGGTCATAAGGTGTCTTTCTCTGACTGACTTGTTTCATTTAGCATTATACCCTCTAGCTCCATCCACATCTTAACAAATAACAAGATTGCATTCTTTTTGATGACTGAGTAAGCTTCTAGCGTATAAATAGACCACGTCTATGGTCACACTACCCTGCATGCACCTGATCCTGTCTTCTCTATGCCTTCAGATGACCTACTTAATTTCTCTTCATCCTGGCTTTCTCATCTGTAAAACGGAGCAAATGCCACCCGCACGTGAACAGTTTTGTTTGCCTGTTTCCCTTATCTTTTTTTTTGTTGTTATTATTACATGCATAGTTTTGTTCTGTAATGGTATCTAAACCAAAAATTAGGAAGGATATAGTAACTGTCCCTGTTAAATCTTTTTAATTTTTTTTATTTATTTTCAACTGAACAGTATTCATTGTTTTTGCACCACATCCAGTGCTCCATGCAATCCGTGCCCTCTCCAATACCCACCACCTGGTTCCCCCAACCTCCCACTCCTCACCCCTTCAAAACCCTCAGATTGTTTTTCAGAGTCCATAGTCTCTCATGGTTAACCTCCCCTTCCAATTTCCCTCAACTCCCTTCTCCTCTCAATCTCCCCATGTCCTCCATGCTATTTGTTATGTTCTACAAATAAGTGAAACCATATGATAATTGACTCTCTCTCTGGTTGACTTATTTCACTCAGCATAATCTCTTCCAGTCCCATCCATGTTGATACAACATGGACGGTATTCATCCTTTCTGATGGAGGCATAATACCCCATAGTGTATATGGACCACATCTTCCTTATCCATTCATCCATTGAAGGGCATCTTGGTTATTTCCATAGTTTGGCAACCGTGGCCATAGCTGCTATAAACATTTGGGTACAGATGGCCCTTATTTTCACTACATCTGTATCTTTGGGGTCAATACCCAGTAGTGCAATGGCAGGGTCATAGAGAAGCTCTATTTTTAATTTCTTGAGGAATCTCCACACTGTTCTCCAAAGTGGCTGCACCAACTTGCATTCCCACCAACAGTGTAAGAGGGTTCCCCTTTCTCCACATCCTCTCCAACACATGTTGTTTCCTGTCTTGCTAATTTTGGCCATTCTAAGTGGTGTAAGGTGGTATCTCAATGTGGTTTTAATTTGAATCTACCTGATGGCTAGTGATGATGAACATTTTTTCATGTGTCTGATACCTATTTGTATGTCTTCATTGGAGAAGTGTCTGTTCATATCTTCTGCCCATTTTTTGATATGATTGTCTGTTTTGTGTATGTTGAGTTTGAGGAGTTCTTTATAGATCCAGGATATCAACCTTTTGTCTATGCTGTCATTTGCAAATATCTTCTCCCATTCCGTGGGTTGCCTCTTTGTTTTGTTGACTGTTTCCTTTGCTGTGCAGAAGCTTTTGATTTTGATGGCTTCCAGACTCTTTCTATGAAGCCAGCATTACCCTGATCCCCAAACCAGGCAAAGACCCTACCAAAAAAGAGAATTTCAGACCAATATCCCAGATTAATATGGATGATAAGATTCTCAACAAGATCCTAGCAAACAGGATTAACACACATTAAACACACAACAGCACATTAAAAAGATTATCCACCATGACCAGGTGGGATTCATCCCTGGGCTACAAGGATGGTTCAACACTCACAAATCAATCAATGTGATAGAACAAATTAATAAGAGAAGAGAGAAGAACCACATGGTCCTCTCAATTGATGCAGAAAAAGCATTTGACAAAATCCAGCATCCGTTCCTGATTAAAACACTTCAAAGTATAGGGATAGACGGAACATTCCTGAACTTCATAAAATCTATCTATGAAAAACCCACAGCAAATATCATCCTCAATGGGAAAAATGTCGCAACCTTCCCGTTGAGATCAGGAACACGACAAGGATGCCCACTCTCACCACTCTTGTTCAACATAGTATTAGAAGTCCTAGCAACAGCAATCAGACAACAAAGAGGAATAAAATGTATCCAAATTGGCAATGAAGAAGTCAAACTCTCTCTCTTTGCAGATGACATGATTCTTTATGTGGGAAGCCCAAAAGACTCCACCTCCAAACTACTAGAACTCATACAACAATTCAGCAACGTGGCAGGATACAAAGTCAATGTACAGAAATCAGTGGCTTTCTTATACACTAACAATGAAAATACAGAAAAGGAAATTAGAGAATCGATTCCATTTACTATAGCACCAAGAACCATAAGATACGTGGGAATAAACCTAACCAAAGAGGTAAAGGATCTGTCCTCGAGGAACTACAGAACACTCATGAAAGAAATTGAAGAAGACACAAAAAGATGGAAGACCATTCCATGCTCGTGGATTGGAAGAATAAACATTGTTAAAATGTCTATACTGCCTAGAGCAATCTATACTTTTAATGCCATTCCGATCAAAATTCCACCGGTATTTTTCAAAGAGCTGGAGCAAATAATCCAAAAATTTGTATGGAATCAGAAGAGACTCCAAATCGCTAAGGAAATGTTGAAAGACAAAAATAAAACTGGGGGCATCACGTTACCGGATTTCAAGCTTTACTACAAAGCTGTGATCAGCAAGACAGCATGGTACTGGCATAAAAACAGACACATAGACCAGTGGAACAGAGTAGAGAGCCCAGATATGGACCCTCAATTCTATGGTCAAATAATCTTCGACAAAACAGGAAATAATATACAGTGGAAAAAAGACAGTCTCTTCAATAAATGGTGCTGGGAAAACTGGACAGCTATATGTAGAAGAATGAAACTCAACCATCCTCTTACACCATACACAAAGATAAACTCAAAATGGATAAAAGACCTCAACAGGAAGAGACAAGAATCCATCAGAATCCTAGAGGAGAACATAGCCAGTAACCTCTTCAATATCAGCCACAACAACTTCTTTCAAGATATGTCTCCAAAGGCAAAGGAAACAAAAGCGAAAATGAACTTTTGGGACTCCTTTTTCTTTTCTCATTCTCCCTTTCAAACTTGTTCATATTTTTGGTGCAGACCAGCTTAGAAAACATCCAAACATATATTTACAAGTTAAATGGGACCGGGAAAAATTAAGAAATGTTTATTATTACCAAGGAAAGTGAATGGTAAGAAATACAAAAAAGAAAACAATGTGGAAGACAAGTAGAGAGAGAGGAGGCAATGAGAGAGGGTGCTCTGAGAGGAAGTGGGGGGTGAGAATTGTTTCTGGGTGGGGCACTGTTCCTCCATATTTTCCTAGCTTATCCTCCTTTCATTTTCCAAAAAGGATCAATGATTTCTCATTCTTACCTTACAGATGGGGAAAACCAGGTTCAAAGAATTTGAAAAACTTGTCCCAGGTAACTCTCTTGTGAGGACAGGGGTCAAGATCTAAACAGAGCTTTTCCCATTCCAGAGTCCAGGCAACATTCCCCACATGGAAGTAGTGGGCACATCACTGGAGCCTCTGCTCTGGGGTGGCTCAGAGGTGCATCCAGAGTCAACAAGGGCGTCATGAGGTTATTAAGCCCCTAAAGGTTGGCTTTGACAATAGTGGAAAGTGCCAAAAATAAACGTGCCACATTTGAATATTGGTAGGAAGCAGATATGGTTGTGGCAGTTCCCAGGAAGATACAATGGAGGGAGGGGAATCCCTTCTAATAGCTCATGAATTTATAACATTGTAGGGATGGAAGAGAACCAGTCCAACTTATGCCCAGTGCAGAAAGTCTTTATACAACCTCACAATGAATGACCTCTTAACCTTGGCCTGATTACCTCCAGCCAATGAGGAGCTCACTCCTCTAATGGCAGCACCTTGTACAGAAGCATTCTAGCATTCATAGACTGAACTGAAAAATTATATTCATTTGTAGTAGTTCTGCCCTCTAATCTTAATCTCTGTGGGTCATGAGGGACTTTACAATATAAGTTCATGTCTCTTTTGAAGACTCCTATTTAGACAAATAAAACTTATTACAATTCCTCCCATGAATGTTAGGCTGATATTCATTACCCACTATATGGCATATGGGTACAGCAAGGCCCTTTGATGTCTTCCTTGTCAGAGCACCTGTCTGTCAGGTTCCCGCTCCCTCCGTTTCTCTTTATAATATTGACTGGGTTTTCTTCTGATTAACAAATACATACCAATTGTGGTACCTTAGAAAGTAATGTGAACAAACAGGTCATTTATTAACTTCTAATTCTGAACCAGGCACTGTGTTACATACACTTTAACACACATTATCTCATTGAAAATTCACAACAGGCCTGCTGGGTCATCTTTATTTTCATTTTAGAAAAAAGACTCAGAGAATGTAGGTCATTTTCTCAAGTTCACATGCATTAAAAGAAAGTCTCTACCATTGCCCAACAAAGACAATGAAAACCGCTAGTAAGTCAGGGGAATAATCCCAATGTATTTTAACAGATCTTCCCTGTGTTTATTCTGCCCTCAGACATTTGTTCTTCATCAAATTGATCATACTGTATGTACTGGACAATGGTAGGTATAAAGACCATTCAGTGGCTATCCTGCCGATTTATTCAAATTTTCCCATTGATAAGCATTTAGATAGCTTTTTGCTCATTTGCTAAAATGAATAATTCTGTGAAACACATTCTTACAAATACATATTTCTACAATCTGCAACTATTTTGTTGTTGTCATTCAAATAAATTCCTTGGAGTAGAATTTTCTTCTGAAAGTACCTGGAGCTGACCACAATCCCACAAGAGTTACTACTATATGTAAGGTAAAAACAACTATGCCCAGAAAATGCTTTACCTTTTTCCCAGAAATTATAGGAAGGCAGCATCCTTAATTAATTCATTGGCTTTGGAGCCTAGAACAACATCTGGAATATACTAATATTTGTTGAATGACTGACTACATAAGTGAGTGAAATGAAAGTGATTTCATTGATCCTCCTTTAGTGGAAGGTCCTCATATTTCCTAAAATTCGTGGGGAATGAATGACCAAACTTATGTAACAAATACAAATATGGGAAAGCTTACAACCTTTAGACTCCAAAGCACTTGGAACACAACCTGGTTTTCCTCCATACACAAACATGTACCATTCTTCGGTATGTACCCGTGTGCATATACAAGCTGGAACAACCTGATATCTCCAGGTGGCAGGCCCTCATCACCACAGCTGGTTAGAGCACATAACTTCTAGGTTAAATTCTCTATGTCTGAGTCAGTAAGAGGATGTTTGTCTTTGAAGGTAGGATTTGGATAAAAAGAAAGTAATCTGGAAGACCTCAGCTAGTTGATAATCTGATTTCCATTTCTGCAACACTTTACAGTTTAT
Organism: Lontra canadensis; assembly: GCF_010015895.1. NCBI lineage: Eukaryota > Metazoa > Chordata > Mammalia > Carnivora > Mustelidae > Lontra > Lontra canadensis. Next base: position 5,060,492 of record NW_022631043.1, read on the forward strand.
ATCAACTTGCATGCATACAAGTCCTAAAATAAGGTATACATTATTATTTCCATTTTACAGATTTGGAAGGTAGTATCTGAAATTCATTTTCTTAACTAACTCAAGATCACATAGGTAGTAAGTGGCAGCATCAGCATCTGTTGCCTTGTCTGTCTGGAACCCAAGCTGGTATTCTCTGCATTACACTACTCTGCTGACCCTGCTACCTGCCTCCCACCTCACTTCTCCTCTCTGATAATGCTTCCTCTAACTTCTGTACTTCTCTGAGGTCTCCAGTCACACATGGACATGCTCAGATCTGCCAATAAAGGATCCCAGACTACTTTCCTTAAAGGCTAGCTCCTGATAACTGCCTCAGGGACCATGCCCACAGAGAAGAAGGGGACAGGCATGGTGCTGAGTCTTCCCTCACCATAAGAATAAGAAACAACTATTCACTAGGGCTTGGCTTGAAAACATATCATTTCTCAGACACACTGCAACCCAGCTGTCAAACAGAAGCACTTTTTATCACCAGGAATCTGGCTGTTTTCAAACCAGTGACCTCGAGGTAAAAAGATTCAGCCAAGTAGCTCATTAGCAAGCCAGAAAGACTTTGAAGCCAGCCATTCTGCCCCAACTGGATTGCCCAAATGTGGGATCATTTAGGAGGATGTAGCAATGGGTGCCATCTGTGGTGATGAATTTAACTGGTGTCATCTTTATTTCCCAGGGGGAGTTCTGTGTGTTCCAAGTTTCCTTGCCCAGCCTTGGAACAAATCAAAAACAGCAGCTGGGACCTTGGCTTTCATAGAAATGGTGCTATTTTAAAGCAAGGGACACTTCCTTGATCATTCAGAAATTAGGAATGGCCAGTTACATTTTGAAAGGGCCAGTCCTGGGTGTGGCTGAAATTGTGACTATGGACAGAGTCTGGGAAGTGGGATCTCCAGCAAGGACACTGGGAGGCAGATAAAACTGTGGGAGGATTGTGGGGTGGAAATGAGTCAATAGGTGAGAAAGCACAGTTGCATAAATTAAATTTGAGAGCAAAGGCTGAACAAAAATGGGTCCATCTTGGGAAATTCATTCATTCACTCATTTATTCATTCATTTACCAAAAGTTTGCTGAAACACCATTCTGGGACATGAAAGTCTATCACTGAACAAAATTGGTAAATATCTCTGCCCCAGTGCAGGTTGTATTCTGGTGAGGGAAGACAGACAAAAGACAACTACCCTAAGAAGTAAATTGTAAGATTTTTTTTTAATTTATTCATTTTTCAGAGAGAGAGAGAGCATGCAAGAACACAAGCAGGGGAGCAACGGGCAGAGGGAGAAGCCGGCTTCCCACTGAACATGGAGCGCAAGGTAGGACTCGATCCCAGGACCCTGGGTTCATGACCTGATCCAAAAGCAGACAGCTAACCACTGAGTCACCTAGGCATCCCAGAAGTAAATAATTATAGAATGTTCCTATAGAACAAGAATGAAATCCCAAGGAAGGGCTCAGAAGACAAGATAGGATAAAATGTGAAGGCAGGTGCAGGTAGGAATTTGGAGGTAAGACTAAACAGACTAGGGCAGGGAGTTGAAGAGCCCTTAGGGACAGATGGAGAGTTGTTTGTTTTGACACCAATCAGGGTGCTGACGTTCATTCTCATTCATTCATTCAGTTAAGGATCACGCATCACCTGGTATACAAATCACTCTGCCAAACGCACAGTTTATGAAAGATACCCACCCCCAAGGAACTCATAATTCAGGAAAGGATTTTGAATACACATGACATCATCTAGGAAAGTTGATAAAATTCAAACTTCCAGCCTTCACTCTTAGAGGGCATGATTCTATATCACTGGCATTTTCAAGAAGATTTCCAGGTGGTTTGACATATAAATAGTTAATGATAAATAGGAAGAGTAGAGGTAGACATGAGCACAGGAAAGTCATTTAATGCAAACAGAAGATTACATCTGCAAAGCCTTCCTGGAGAAGAAGTGCTCACTTAATTCTTCAAGGTTAAGTAGGAGTTGCCCAGGCAGGTATGAAGAAGGGGACTCTAGCAGCCAGAGGGGGAAACATGAGCAATGACACAAAAATAAGATGAGCTGCATGGGGAATGATCACCATTTGGCATTGTTGGAAGCCAAAGTGATTAGAGTTAGTAAGAGAAAGTTAGGGTAGGAGAAGTCATATTGAACAAGCAACTGTCCGTTAGATCTACTGGTTCTCCATTCCATAGGCTCACATTTCTCTTTGAAGAAAACAATAGACAGGACTTCTAATGTGGACTTGGCCAACCCTTGGGCATTATTCTCAGCCCCCACTTCTTTTGTTCTAACCTAGTGTCCACCCACTCTCAAGTACTGGTAAGATCCACATCAGAACATTGGGTTATTCCTGAAACAGAATAGCTAATCTCCAAATGTTTTTTAGTAAATTCATTCCACAAGCAGTTGTTGATTTGGGGAGATGTTGCACAGAGATGATTTTAAGCTGTATCTTAAAAATTTACCAAGGCTACTCACAAAAAAATGCACAGGGTATATAGGAATCCAAGCCTACTTGGGAAATTATGATGGCTTCAATAATGTTGATCAGCAATAGTCGGGGGGAAGTAGGAAATGAGGCTAGTTAAAAAGATTAAAGACAGATTTTAAGTGTCTTGAATGTTACACAAAACAGATTGAACTTTATTCTGAACATAAAGAGGCCATCTGTTTTTTATTTGATTGTTTTAACTATGGGTTGAACATTTTCTATATGCTGGTCATCATGACAGGAACTGAAGATATGACAATGATCAAACAGAGGTGGTTCGGTCTTCTTGGAATGTATAGCCTAGAGATAAAAAGAGATAACAGACCAGTGACTTGGTGTGAGTGTCTATCACTATCCCAGCCAGATGAGAGATCCTACATTGGCCACCCTGGTGCTATATGAAGGTCCTTCCTTTATGCCACCATAAACCCTCTGGTGGCCCCCGGTCCAACCCTCTATCCCTGAGGAATCATGGATGTCTTAGAGAACTGAACAAGATGGTGACTACTCAGGCAGGTCAGATTGAGAACTGAGCAGAGCACGGGATATAGACAGTATCATGTCTAGCTGATCATTCAAAGGTATTACTTCAGCTGTTGTCAGCAAGAGGCTTTCAGTGGTTGGTAACAAGAAAGAAAACTGGGTACTACTCAGGCTTGCACATTTCTCTGGTTCCCTGATGCTGGTCATGGAGACTTTATCCAGTCCACAAGTAGGAATACTCTTCACAGTGATTGACTGTTGGCATCTTTCTGCTTCATATTAGAAACAGTGCCTTTAAATCTTTAAATAGTCAACTACACCAAACAAATGTAATCACAAAATGCCAAGAAGCAAAACCCACATAAATAAATGATCATTTTCCTTCTCACTGCTTTCTGAAAGCTCATTATACCTGAACTCACTAAACAAGATTTCACAGACTCTATTTGTCTAGCTTGTAATTAAAGCACTAGTTTTCCCCAGTCTGAAGTCACGTGGGGGGGGGGGGGAAACTTCAGCAAATTGTTCTCAAAATGGCATTCTTTCTAAATTAGTTGTAAAATTTACATTGCAACCCACTCCCCATTAATAAAGTGTATAGTTTAAATTCATGTTATTCTAACTTAATTAGCTATTTGCTACTCGGGAAAAAGGTAATCAGGAAGGCAGGGGATGGAAAATGCACAATGTGTATATCTAATAACTGTTTAATAAGTACACTGGAACCTTCATAGCCAGACAATTCAAGCACTCTAAAGTCCAAGAGCGCTGGCTTTTCTCTACTGGAGGATCTACCTACAGAACAATTTCTAGGATTTATTAGAAGGAAAACAGGTGTAGGATTGTGAACTTTGTCTTTAATTCTGCTAAATGGTAACATGGAACAAGATGAGAACTGTAGTTAAAAAGTGTAGTATCAGTTAATTTAAGGTCCATCTGAGAATGATAGGGCATCCAGACTAATAGTTAAGTAAAATACAAATATATTTTATCTTCCATAAAAGAGGTATGGATACTGACAGTATTAGGCAGAGGAGCTCTTTTAATTTGTAGGAACCAAAGTCCCTCCAAAGATGCTGTTCTGGCATCTTTGATACCTCAGAGTCCAAGGTGGCTGCTCAAGGACCAGTCATCACATCCCCCAGTGGAAGGAAGAGGGTAAACAAATGGCTGCCTTTGGGAACATTTCCTCCAAATCATACGTGACCTGCTTACATACCATCAGCCAGAACATCGAAATTTAGACACACTGGACTGTATAAGAGGATAGGAAATGTATTTCTATTTATGACAAGCATGCATTCATCTGAAATTTGTTTATGAATGAAACATAAAAGAATATTTGGAGTAAAAAAAAAAAATCAGTCTCTGCTGGGGTCAGGGAGTAGGGTACAATTTCTTAACCAAAGAGGCGCATCCATCCTAGGGACTAGAGAAAAATTAGCTTGAGTACTTGCTGGATGCAGAAAGCCTCAGGGCTTCTAGAACCCATCAACTGCTTTCTCGGATGCCATAGAATCCTCTCACCTTTCATTTCCCTTGCTGAGAAAGAAGAGACATAGAAAAGCTCTGCACATTTGTGAGGGAGATTTTTGGCTCCTTTTCCCTCCACACTAACCAATGAAAGCTTCCCCTGTTTAATAAGAAAGAGTTTAAATCATTTCATATTTCAGATGGAATTTTCATAATATATTCATTTTGATCTGACAGAGATATACCTTTTACAGTTATTCATGCTCCTTCAGATGACATTGGTAGGCTGTGAGCAGGAAGAAAAAAAAAGAAGGTTACTCTCCATAGTGAGACACCAAAGTGTTTGCCAAGAAAGAAAAAGCCTGGCATGCCAGAAATCCAACTTCTGGGAAACCAACCAAGGATTGTTTGCCCATTCATCCCTGCTGTTCAGAGGAAACAGCCCCTCTTTTTACAAAAGTTCCATCCTTTTGTTCTTACAAATTCTTCAAATGCATACTGGGCCAGGGAGGGGGGAGGGATGGGGTGTGTGGGGAATGCAGCAATCAAATGTCAGATCTCATCCCAGATTCAGAAGTGGAGATAAGGGGAAAAATCAGGGTCAAGTGTGGTTTTGTTCAAAGATAAAAATCCAAGTGTTACAGAATGGTGTTAGAATCAGAAAGGAAGTGCAGAAACACTAGGTGACATCTCCCAATCCCTTGGGTATCTGTCTTGGCCTTATCTTTGTGTTTATTATGTTAAACCAGTTTTTATCATTTCAAAAAGATTCCTTGTTAATTTCACATCATATGAAAAATAAAGTACCCCAAAAACTAAATGAGGAAATAGAAATTCCCTCTTGTTTTGAGAGGTTTTCCTTTAAATACCCTGGTTGTCAGACCACTCTGACCACCAAGAAATGCTTTCTATTGCTCTTCATATGGGGTTTCCTATTCTTTTTATAGAAGATATCCCAAGGTCTACATGAACATTGTGTGGAATTCCTGGAGCTATACTAGATATAAAGGGTACCAGCAATCTGGCTAGTTTAAGATAATACAGATAAGCCCCCTCCTGATATAAAATCACATATTGTTGAAAAAATATAACAAACTGTTTAACATAGAAATTGACTTGAAAGAATTAAAGGGCTTTCCAGGCTTCAGAAATAAAGGAGAAGTAAAATCAGTGTGATAAGCTCAGACGACGCTGGGAGGATTTGGCACCATGATATGTGTCATAGGTGATGAGAACTTGAGTTCTGCTATCCAGGAAGATGCAGAAGATAGGATTGTAGTTCCATGAAAGCAAAGAGCAGGAGCTGAGTCTTTGCATAAGTTCCAGATTCCTTAAGGGTTGTCACCTCAGTGAAAACACTGTTCACTGCCCTTGGAGATAACAAGGAAGCTTGATACCCTCCAGAGAATTAACTGTGCTTAAAAGGCATTAAGGAGAAATTGACGCCCAGGACTGTGTTATTAAGATCATAAATTATAGTAAAAACTAGTCTGATAATAATGAATACCTGTCATTATACATTTGTCCAAACTCACAGAATGTGCAATACTAAGAATGAACCCTAATCTGAAGTATGGATTTGGAGTAATAATAATGTATCAAGGTAGGTTCATCAATAGTAACAAATACACAAGGGATGCCTGGGTGGCTTAGTCGGTTAAGTATCTGCCTTCAGCTCAGGTCATGACCCTAGAGTCCTGGAATCAAGCCTCGCATCAGGCTCTCTGCTTAGTGGAGGTTCTCCTTCTCCCTCTCCCTCTGCACATGTTCTCTCCTGTCTCACTCTCTCTTTCTCAAATAAATAAATAGAATCCTTTTTTTTTTTTTTTAAGTAACACATGCAACATTCTGGAAAATAAAAGGAAAAGAAAAAAAAGAATGTATCATTCTGGTGAGAGATGTTGATAATAGGAGAATCTGTGTGGTATAGAGTATATGAAAAATCTCTGTGTCTTCCTCTCAACTTGGCTGTGAACATAAAATTTCTCTTAAAAAAATAGTCTTAAAAAAAAACTTGATTCTAGTCCGTTAAAAATCTAAGACTCCCCCAGGAACAATTAAGAAGCTCCTCATAGCAAACCCACAGGGAGAAAAAAAAAAGTGGTTACAAAAAAAAAAAACTTAACCACAAGGAAACAGGCTACCACAATGGATGGTCGGCTGCAATGCATATAAGAATTAATGTTTTAAGAACTGGCAATAAGAGCAACAACCACCAAAACAAGAACTAAGACCAAACGTTAAATATATATCCTTTTAAATAAGTAAATAAATACTAAAGAGAGAAAGGAAATTGAAATACAAGCATCAAAAATAACTTAAGCAGCAACTATGGTGTGAAAAAAGGACACAAATTTGAAAATGTCCAAAATAAGATTGTCATTCATAAACAAATAGGTTGCTATAGTTTAAGTTGAATAAATTTAATTAAATCGGTATCACTGAAATAACTTCTAGTAAGCTGAACGATCTGACAGAGCTATGAAGAATGTAGGAGTGCAGGAGATGGAGAATCAGTAGCAAAGAGAGAGAGAGAGAGACAGAGATAAAGGAAGTCCAACATACATCTAAGAGGAGTTCAAAGATTCAAGAGAATGAGAGGAGTTTATATTTGAGGAAACACCGATGACAAGCTTTTCAGTATTGAAGAAAGATTTGCATCTCCAGCTTGATGAATTACAAGTTCTCAAAAAGACAAATACAAATATAGTTTTCCCATGAAAGACCAAAGAGAACTACAGAACATCAAAGTAAAAACAAGAAAAAATACAGATTAATTCCAGGAAGAACAAATAGAGAGTAGGCAGACTTCTCATCAGCAAGAATAGCTGCCAGAAAATAATGAAGCATTGTCTTCAAAGCAGCGGAGAAGGTTACGGTCAGCTCAGACTTCTAGAGCCAGAGAAATTACCAAAGATAAGGACAATACTAAGACATTTTTAGATCAATGCTTGTAGACTCTTCCTCAAAAATGTTTCATAAAAATGCGTTTCAGAATAAAGGAACATGTGAAGGCAGAAAGAAAGAGTGTAGTACAGTAAGTACAGGTGAACAAACAAAATCCGTGACCTGTAGGTTTAAAAAAAAAATGCTTTGTCTTAGGGCCACCACACATTCATTCTCACATTCATGGGATGAGCTCCATATTTATCATTCATTTCAAGGAAGTGTTTGAATCTTAGTTTGAATTTGTTGGCCTTACAGTGTTCTTTGTTTTTGTTTTGTGTGTGTGTGTGTGTGTGTGTGTGTGTTTTAAGGGTAGTTACATTTTTCTAAAAGCCTATGTCCCATATCAGATTAAATAAGCTTTAATTGTAAGAATAACATTTATGAGGATGATAATTTGGATGGCTTAAAAACAAGGTGGAGCTTGAATTGTAGATTGTATTATGAGGAAGGATAAAACTATTAATTAATTTTACACATTGTAAGAATGCTTAATACAATTGAAGAGAGCCACGAAATAATTATAATAATTATGTTTAAATTCCAAACAAGAAAAAGAAAACAGATTTAGATAAAACTCAAGCTTTCAAGCAGAAGGTGGAAAAAGAAGAAAACAAAACAATAAAAAGTTAAATACAAAATGCAAAATAAGATGTAGAAATACATCCAAATACGAGCCCAATCCCAAAAAATATTGGGTCCTCAGACTTGGTTTAAAAAGTAGGTTGTTTACTCTTCTTCACACCTAAAAGAAGATCTCTCATTTCAGCAGATGTTTATTTTCTACCCACAAGTCACTGTGCATACACCAATAAATAGAAGAGATGATTATCTTATCTTTATGGAATTTATATTCTAAGAGGGAGAAGTAATTCGTGAACAAATACATAATATTGATACAAATAAGTCTTCAGTGAGTTGAATAATGTCCCCCAAAATCCATATCCACCCAGAACCTCTGGGTGTGACCTTTTTGGGAACACGGTCTTTGCAGATATAATTAGCTAAGTTAAGGTAAAAGCATACTGAATTAGAATGGGTCCTGGGTCCAGGGACCTGTCATTTTAAGAGGGGATCACACACAGAGACACACACACACACAAGGAAATGGACTTTGTGAAAATGGAGACAGAAGCTGAGCAATGTGTCAACAAACTAAGGAACACCAAGGAGTCCACCATGGTGCCAGAAACCACATGACACTAGGAGGAGACAAGGAAGGATTCTTCCTTAAGGCCTTCAGAAGGAACATGGCCCTGTTGACAGTTTGATTTCAGGATTCCAGCCTCCAGAACTGTGAGGGAGTAAGCTGTTTGTTGTTTTAAGCTGACCAGTTGTGATACTCTGTTATAGCAGCCCTAGGGAACAAACACAAAGTCTTTTGGGTTTTGTTTGTTTGTTTTATTATTGAAGTACAGTTGACATACAATGTAATATTACTTTCAGGTGCGCAACAATTGTGATTCAACAATTCTATACATGACGCAAAGCTCACCAGGAGAAGTATAGTCCCCACCATCCAATGTTATTACAATGTTATTGCCTATATTTCCTGTGCTGTACTTTTCAGCACTGACTTATTTAATAACTGGAAGTTTATACCCCTTAATCCCCTTCACCTATTTCATCCATCTTCTGACCAACTTCCCTCTGACAACCACCAGTTTGTTCTCTCTATGAGTCTCTTTCTGTTTTTTGTTTTGTTTTGTTTGTTTTTTTTCTTTTGTTTTGTTTTTTAGATTCCACATATAGATGAAATCCTATGGTATTTGTCTCTCCCAGTCTGACTTATTCTACTTAGCATAATATATCCTCTAAGTCCATCCCTGTTATGGCAAATAGCAGGATCTCATCCTCTTGGAAAAATAAAGCTGGTTAAGGCATAAGGGGTGACTTCAGGGCAGGGACTGTTAGATATAAGTGCTGAGAATGGCCTCTCAGAGAATCAAAATGTGACTAGTGAGCCTGGAGGACAGCAGGGAGGGGTGCTCACAGTAGAAGACAAAGCAAGAACAAAGGCCTAGAGAGAAAACATTCTTGGTTCCTTCTCTGAGCAACAAGAAGGCTTGTGCTGTAAGTGGACAAAATGAGGAAGGGATTGATAGGAAACACTCAGAAATAGCCAGGGGCCCATTTTATTGGACCTTATAATCCATGATAAGGAGTTTTGAGTTTTATCATATGTGTGCCTGAAAGATCTGGAAGACTTTAAGGTAGGGAGCATTCGTAACAAATTTAATAAGAAGTAAAATGAAAGGTAAAAATGAATCAGCATATAAAGGCTTTTAAGGAAGGAACAGAAGAACAAAGTCTGGGAAAATAGAAATCAAAGGACAGCTGGTATAATCCATTAATATCTACCAAAATAAAATAAGTAAAAAGAACTAGCTAAATCATGATAAAAGAATAATACATAAAGGTCATAAAACAATCGTTAACTTCTATGTATCAAACAATTTAGCCTCAAAATAAATTTGAAGAAGGAGGAGGTGAAAGACAAGAGAATCACAATAAAAATTACAAATACACAGAATAGGAGAGTTGGAAACATCTCTCTGAGATTTAAAAGAAAGAAAATACAGACAGAGATATTGGACAAGTCAATTAGCTAGTTTGATTCATGTTAAAGTTTAGATCACTGATTAGCCCTGTACCCAAAAAACAGAAATTGTACTTTATTTGCAAGCATATATGGAATATTTACAGAAGTCGGTCACACAGTGAAAAAAAATGACATCACTTAACTCATATTCTCTGAATATCATGTAATAAGATTAGAAGACAAGTAAAGGTGGGGTAAACTCTGACTAGTCTTTCTCTTAGTCAGTATACACTGAGTACATAATAAGTGCCAGATATCTTTCTGTGTTTTGTGTATCAGTTCATAACAACCCAATAGTGCACTCATTTCAAGATAAGGGAAGAGATTGGGAGTTGGAACAACTTACCACAGGCAGGCAGCACTGTTGAGCAGAGATCTTGTTGGTTCATTCTGTGCTGCCTTTTCATTGATTTAGCCAAGTGTATATTTTTAATTTTTTATTTATTTTATTTTGTATTAATATATAATGTATTATTTGTTTCAGGGGTACAGGTCGTGAATCATCAGTCTTACACAATTCACAGCACTCACCATAGCACACACCCTCCCCAATGTCCATAATCCAGCCACCCTATCCCTACCCCTCCACCCTCCCAGCAATCCTCAATTTGTTTCCTGAGATTAAGAGTCTTTTTATGGTTTGTCTCCCTCCCCCGTCCCATCTTGTTTCATTTTTCCCTCCCTTCCGCCCACGACTGCCCTCCCTGCCTCTCAAACTGCTCATATCAGAGAGATCATATGATAACTGTCTTCCTCTGATTGACTTATTTCACTTACCATAATACCCTCTAGTTCCATCCACATCATATCCCAGCCATAGGCTGGATGGATGTTCAACTTTACACCGTGAGGCTACAGGTACATGGATATGAGTAAACCTCTGGAGCTAGATTGCTTGAGTCCGTTTCCCTCCTCTTCGTCTCCTTTACTGTCACAATATGCCAATAACATGGGGCAGGTCCCCAGATTACCCACAATTTCTGTTGAATTTGGCTACAAATCAGAGCTTCCCATGACCCGTTCTTTAGGTTTGATTAATTTGCTAAGGCAGCTCACGGAACTCAGGGAAAGACTTACATTTACCAGTTTAGTAAAGGACATGATAAAGGATATAGATGAGGAGCCAGGTGAAGAAATACACAGGTGGGGGTCTGAAATGGTCCCGAGCTCAGGAGCTTCTGTCCCCTTGGAGGTGGAGAGTGTCACCCTCACAGTGTGGATGTGTTCACTGATCTGGAAACTCTCTTGATGCTATGCAATTGAGATTCTATAAAGGCTTTCTCACATAGGCAGGATGAAATAGTAACTGCATTTCTAGTCCCTCTCCTCTCTCTGAGGGTAAATTCTGAGTTTCTGATCTTAACCTGGCCTTTTTGGTGACCAGCCTCCATCCAGCAGCCTTCCAGGAGCTCACTCAGAGTTCCCATCATTAGAATGAAAGATGCTCTGCTCCTACTGCTCTTAGCACTTGGAAATTTACAAAGGTTTTAGGAGCTTTGTGCCAGGAACAGGCAGCAGAGACCAATATATCTATATTTTTCTATTATCTCGCAGACATCAAATGAGTAATTAACTTCCTTTGACTTCATTTCCTCACCTACAAAATGGGTTTAATAATGGTACCTACTTTAAAAGCTTATTGAGAGGGTTAAATGAATTAATACATGTGATATATTTTAAGCCTTGTGGGGACCATGGTAATCATCTATTAGGGACTAGCCTTTGCTATGATAAACATTCATACCCCCAGGCTTCCATGATCTACTTTATTGTCCATAGTACAGTCTACCTTAGGCAAGTTTTAAAATTCCCACTCATTTCAACTCCTACATGCATACTGATGATGCTGACCTTCCTCTGGGTGGTCACAGTAGGGAGCACAAAGTTCTGCCATACCCTCACCATCTACCCCTACTCCTACTTGACACCCCCTTTCACAGTTCTGATCACTCCATCTTCTTAAACTGTCTTTCCATTCAGGATCATTTTAATCATTTGAGATCAAGGGCCTCATATCAAAGATGTTCAACAATTCATTTCCTTCTGTTTGGCACTCACGGCTCCTGGCCTCTTTGAATCACTCATCATTGTTCATACCAACTATCCCAATGTCCTTTTAACAAGCCCCTTATGCCTTCAGCCAGTGTCCTTCCAATCTACTACAAATTCAATTTAATTTTCCAAATAATTATCAAATTTCCCACAATATCAGTCTACTTAATATTTTCTCTTAATTCAATAATATTTATCTAGTTGTCTTCTTTGGTATGTCTAGAAAGACTTAACTTAGTAGAAATGTAAATTTAATCATGGCACTTTTCTGCTTTCCACTGTATTAAATTTAATCATGGCACTTCTCTGATTTTCATTGTATTAACCACTCCCTGATGCTTCCAAACCAACCTGAGCACCTCCAAAGGGTATCCAAAGTCCATCCTCAGGATCACAGGATCTCAGGAGCCAAGGGAATGACTCTGAGTTCCTTAAAGAGCAAATTCTGGTTCATGTTTTCATGCCATTTTAGGCAGTTCTCACTCAAAGTGTTTTCCCTCTTCTGTCTGGAGAATGCCTGTCTGTAGATAAAATGACAACGCAAACACTGTAGCTCTCGGTATATCTTTTCTACTGATTTCTGTCTTACTGCATAATAGTTTATCAACATGATTTATAAAAGGTATAATTAAATGTCCTGTAAATTTATGTTTCTGTGACTTTCTATATAAGAGGCTCCATAGATCAGAAAAGAATTTGTTGGCAGATTCCATGTCTCCATGTGGGATTTGCAGAACCCAGTGAGTGTTGAGTTTGGGAAATTTCTGAGCAGGGTGGAATAATTCCTTAAGCTCTGGAGTGCTAGGCAGGGAGTTCTGGATTGTTCCTTTCAAATCCAAACCTCAAGGACTCTGATTTTGCTGTTTGTGTTTGCGTAAAGCACATAATTTAACCTCTCAACTTGGAGGAAAGAATTATCCAACCAGGTTCTTCTCAACACAAATCTGGAGAGTCAGTCAATGAACAAATCAAAAACCTGGTTTACTTTTCCCTAGTAGTACTCAGAGGTTGGAAATCCCATCAAGGGGATTCTTAAAAAGAAAGAGTAAAATAATGAAAGTAAAATTTAAGTTCTACTCCTACTGCTTGGCATAAACTTGAACAGTGTGTGTTCAGGAAACACTAATTATTAGTTAATACACACCAGGCTTGTTTATCTAGAGTAAACTAACCTCAAAAATTCAAATCACCTGGATCTTCCTATCTGTACAACACCAAGTAAACAAAAATCAGGTCTTGTCTTCTGTATTATGGGGTACAGAAAAAGATATGAGTAAGAGACTGTATTCACGATGGCTGAGACACCACACAATGCACCATGGACGCCCCATGCCAGGGTGGCGATCCTAGACCCATTTCACAAAGGACGCTGACTGATCATCAAAAAGTCAAGAGATGTGACTCAATGGCTCGTAAACCAGATGTTGTGAAAACTGTATGAAGTAATGCATATAAAGTACTGAGAAAAATGGCTATCATATAGGATGCCTTCAATAATATTGGATGTTAATATTACAGCATATTGGGCAAAATTTGACAGTTTGTAAGGTGTGTATGGTACACGCAGTTGTGTCGGTTGAGTCAAGTTTGAAAATAACATCAAAGAAGAAAACCTATGGAAAGATAATCAAGAAACTGCTAGTGGGGGAAGGATCCTAGTGGTTTGGTAAGAAGATTTAATTTAATTGTATAAACTTTTGATAGTTTGAATTTTTTTGCTTACGCATATGTATTTTTATTTTTAAAAAGCCGTTGTATTCTTTATCTACTATAGATTAAGATGAGGACATATATTCTGATTTTAGCTCTAATGCTTTCAACGGAGAAGGATGATGTCACCTCAGATTATGATTTGGGCTGGGAGAGGTGGTAGCCTGAGAAAAGTTATACAATGACTAATCTTACAGTAACCGGTCATCTGCTTCATCTACTCCCCCAAATCCCTCATCATATCCAGATACCAGGCAGGCAGGCAGGAATTCTATCTTTCAAGTTCTCTGTCTCAAAATAAATTTGCTCACAGATCATTCAACTTGAAGATGGTCACACTGAAATTCTGCTCTGCAAGTGTTTGTTAAATCTTAGTCCTGTATATATGAAAGTTTGTTGAATTACTTCCTTGTTTTGCTTCAAGGATGGATTACTTCATCATACGCAATAAATTTCTATTTATTTTTCATGTTCCATATTTTTGCTTCTTATTTGTAAGAGCTTTATGAAAGCATAAGGGATATACCATGAACTGCACATATTAAATGTGTGTGATTTGACACTGGAACATATGCACGTACCCAGGATACCATCACCATCAGTAAGGTAATAGATTGTGCACTTCAAAAATGTTAAAAGTGTAGATCTCATGTTAAGTATTCTCACCACAAAAGAAGGAAAAAATAGGAGACAAAGAAGGTGTTGGATATGTCAATAAACTTTTATGGAATAAAGAGATACTAACACTTACGAGCATTTTCCAGCTGTTATCTCTCTCAATTTAATAATATGAAAAAGAAGTTTAGGGAATTAGTGACGCATTTAAGGTCACACAGTAAGAAAAGGAGGGAAGACCCAAACCCCATCCCACTGACTTCCAAGACTGATAACTCATTATGACAACAAAGTTGCCATAATAAATAAAAGCTATTCCTGTTTCTAGCTACTAGACATTTTCAGAGTCACTGGATTCTCTCATAGCTGTGAAAAATGTTTTAAGCATCCTAACAACAATTAAAACATCCACTTCCTTTTTTTTAACTTCATTTTATTTTTTCAGTGTTCCAAGATTCATTGTTTAGGCATCACACCCACTTTCTCTTCTTTACATGCCACGAACTTTTGACCATTACTTTTAAACACTGTGCGGATGACTGACCTTTCAACCCGTCCAGTCAGGTTGTGATGCAGCATCCCAGTGTAGACATAGACTCAGACCGCCTTTAGATTGGTTTCCTCTCTGCATCCTTCAGGGCCTCCCAGGGTAATATTTTCTATGATTTAAATTGAAATGTTGAAGGATTCTTATGCTGAAATGAGCCTAAAGCATATGCTTCCACCTATCTTCACTATATCCCTGAAATTCAGAACTGTCGCATCAAGTCTGATTTTGTCCAGGGCCTGGTGAGGTCCTTTTCTTTCTCTGTTCCCACACAGCAGCTTAAAGCCTGGCACTCTGCCCACATTGTATCATATTTCCTTTCATTTGGAGTTTTGCTTTATTCTCCCCCCTCTGCTATGAGAGTGATTCCCTCCCAGAGCTGTGGAGCTTGGGTGCCATATAAATTAAAATTTAATATGTGTTATTATGATCACTATTATTATCATTACTGTTATTAATAATGTTCTTTTTGGCAGCATTTGGAAGCCATTCCAGCAGTGACATTTGGCTCCTAGGATAATGGATCTTTTTATGTACAGGCTTGTAGACTTGATGCCTGCTGTTTTCACTGCAGAGAGAGCAATTGCCTGACATCAGGAGGCCTGAGGGAGTTGGGAAACTCTACAAGCCTTGGTTGTATTTTCCAATGTGAACCAAATCTCTCTGGATGACCAAGATGGAAACACTCTGCCACAGTCACTGAAGGAAACAATGAACCCACGCAACTATTTATTCATTCATTCATGTAATAAAAGTTCGTTGTTCACTTGTGGACCATTTATTTTATTCTTTTTAAAATCAAATAAGGGCAAACACTGTTGTAAATGCTGGGGATGACAGGGTGGCAGACTGTAGCTTTTCTTGCCATTATAGAGCTGAGGGTCTTACAGTAGAGGGTAAACCATAATTGAGACAAGTGCTAGGAGAGTCAGGAGCCTAAGAGTGACAGGTAGTACAGGTGAGAGCGATGGTGTCTCTGAGCGATCGGTGATCAAGTAAGAGTCTGAAGAATGAGGAGGAGTTCACAAAACACAAGAAGGGGCAAGGTTCTAGAGAGACAACATAACACATGCTAGAGCCCAATGCATGAAGATGAGAGCAGGTCCTAGCTTTGGCTGTGTTAGAGGAGACTGTGCCAGCAAAGGGATCTGACGAGGGCTGCCATCTGTGACCAACAGGGAAGGGATGCAGAATGAATCACCTATGGGTACTCATTGACCCCACCTTGTTTACACTATAGCAGGGAGATAAGGCATGGCTGACAGTGCACATGCTAGAAAATGTATGATTTGATTTTGGAAAAGACAGAGAGAGAGTTGACAGCCGTAGGCTATCAGGAGAGCTCCCTGAAGGAGGTAGAATTTGAACATAAGGATGACAGTCCAGCTCCCAGATCCATGTTGAGCCTAGGGGGTTTCAGACTGGACACCATCACCCGGAGTTCAGTGTGGGTGTCGGGACAGATGTGTGAGGCAACTGCAAGGCATGAAGCCAGGAAGGGTAATCAGGGAACAGCATTTGAGGAGAAAATGACTCTAAAGGGGAGGCACATCATAGACCCAAGTTGTGGTCCAGATAGAAGAGCCCCATTGCAAATCAGTGGGGTGGCATCCAGCAGGACACCTGGAAAAGAAAATATGCAAACCGGAAGGTGGTGTGTAGTGCTGGGAAAACTCCCTGGCCAGCAGGAAGTGGCTCGAGCCTGTGTTTTCAGGTGTTACAGACTCTGTCGTTAGGGAGGAGAGCGCCAGGAATGACCCATCCGGCCTGGGTGGCTTTTCCCTCACCCGGCACAAGGCCATGCTGATCTGGCAGGCCACGCTGCTCTGGCAGGCCACGCTGAAATGAGTATCTAAACCCCTTTTGTTAAACCTCATGTTACTTTATTGCTCTGCCTTGATTTTATTTATTTTCTTGTTTTTACCAAACACAACTTTCTTGGCCCAGAACAACTTGGCTTTTCCAACCCTGAGGGTATGAGTAAAGCAGCAGTTATGGAAAGAGAAGTCTCTGAGGTCCAATATGCAAATGGCCACATTTTTCATGTGCCTGAGGGTTCTCAGAATCACAACTCCCAATAGCTAAATATCCTCCGGAAAGTGGCAGAACGGAAGATTACTTTTTTTTTTTTTTTGGAGTGTTTAACCTAATTTATAGAGAATGAATTCCCTTAAACATTTTAAAGATTTTCTGATTCAGATTCACTGCTGGATTATTTTGGAAGTTAAGCCCGAAATTGTTCTTTCTTACTTTCCTGCTAACTGGGAATCCTAGGAAGACTGACCTGGAACGACTTGATGCCCTTACATTTGCCCCGGGGGGACACATGCAGCAGCTTCATGAATTCACATTTCCTTTGTATGATGTAAAAATTCTTTCAAAGATAGGCACATTCTCCAGGATAAACCTGAGGTCATATAAGATCACGCCAATTTCCCAGGTTCATGGAGACCACTTGTGTCTGTCTGATCCCAAGCCTGGTGCTCTTTCTGCTTCATCCTGAGGACTTCTTTCCAGCTGGAGTGCTGGAAGCCTCACCTCCTTTCAGTAGTCATGGCCTCCTTAGAGCATGAGAACAGTGTGGAGACAGATATTGAGAAGAGTGTCAGGTATATAAAATCAGTGGCTCCTTCCCTCTGTGGAACCAGGTGAAACACTATTTGTGACCAAACCACCCAATACTTCAGGTGACCTGTGAGGCATTTAAATTCTAGATTTTGGTAGTTGTAGGTAATTAAAAGTTCACTGGAGTGATTGAGTCCCTCATTAATTTTTTTTTTTTTGCATTTGTTTATTGCATGCCTTTTCTTAGGCAGGCACGTACCTACCATTTTCTTTCAAGCCCCAGCCTAATTTAACTAGATTAATCTGCCCCCAAATAGACTGCTAGAGGTACATTTAGTACATGCAGATTTACTTCTGGGTCTGTTTTACACAAGGGCATAAACTTAGAACAAGTAAACAACCAGTTAGTGACGTACTAAATGCAAAGTCCGAACCAGTGAAGTAGTGGCTCAGTCTTGAGTATCTTTCTTGCTCTCAGTAAAGTTGAACTTTTTCCACACTCATTCCTCCAGCTGTGGCTCTTATTATTTCCAAGATTCATCAAAATGCATTCCCCTTGACCTCTTTTGTTATATGTGTTTCCAACGTGTATAAATATCAAAAACATAATCTTGGATGCCATTATTTTTAACATCACAAAATCCCATGTTAACTAGAATACTATGACATGTGAATCCTCATCCCACCAAAAAGCAGATGAATGAAGATAATAAAGCAATGGCCATTTCTGTCACATTCACTGGCTAAATGTTTTCACAGACCCCCTTTCCCCATAAACAATCCTGAAGAGGACATGCTTCTTAAAGCATTATCTTTCTCACAAAAGGTAAGGGATATTTTAAATTATTTCCCCATGCCAAATAAGAAAGGGGAGAAAAAAGAACCAGAGTCAGAGTACCATGCAGATGAGATTGGTACCATGACAGGAAATTGAGTGGTTCCATAAAGGCTAGTGAGGAAAATTGCAAGCTGTCTCCATGGGCACTACAGGACAGGGTGCAGGTGGAAGATGAAAGCAAGTTGAAGAAAACAGAAGAAAGAATCAGTGAACTCAAAGACCAATCAATATCATGCTGGCCTTGATGAACAAAGTGGAAAATGTTTTGTTTTGTTTTGTTTTGTTTTGTTTTGTTTTGTTTTGTTTTAATGATCAGGGCATTGGTGAGATGTAGGATAATTTCAAAAAGTCAACCACAATGTGAAATCAGACTCCTAGAGAAGAAATGAATGAGGCATAAAAGATACATGGAAATTAAGTTTATGGCCAGAATTTCCCCAAATTTTTATTACTAATAATAATAACTTTAACTTACAGATTTAAGGATGCATTCAGTAGGTTTGCTGAGTTAAATGAGTAAAATGAAACTCAAAGCACTGATATGTTAAAATCCAACTTCTGAAAACTTAAATGAATACAAAGATCTTAAAAACATAAAAAAAAAGACTCTACAATAATAGAACAGCAGAGGAGGGAAGACTGCTTAGCAGAAACAACAGAAATCAATAGACAATAGAAATCCTTAAAATGCAGAAAGAAACAAGTCAACCCAAATTTCCACATACAGTTAAACTGTCCTTGAAAATTAAGGACAAACACAAGACATTTATGGGGAAACAGTATCCTAAAAACATTGTGGACAATAAACTACACTGCAAGAAATGTTAAAGGAAGATAGTTAAGTTAAAGAAAAAGGATACCAGTGGGAAACTGGATCTACCAAAAGAATAAAAGTACCTGAAATATGCCCCTGAATAAGTAGAAAAGTTTTGTTCTTCTTTTAGAGTTTTATGGTTTTAGCACTTACGTTTAGGACTTTGAGATCCTTTAAGTTAATTTTTGTACATGTTGTAAACCAAGGGTCCACCCTCATTCTTTTGCATGTGGCTATTAAAGTATCCCAGTTGACCATGTGATAACATCTACTCTTTCCTCTTTGAATGTTTTTGGTACCCTTGTTGAAAATTAGCTGACCACTGATGTAAGGCTTATTTCTGGACTCTCAATTTTCTTCCATTAATCTATACACCTGCCCTTGCACCAGGACTGTGCTGTCTTGATTACCATTGCTTTGTAGTAAATTTTGAAATCAAAGAGTGTGAGAGCTACCTTATTCTTCTTTTTCAGGATTGTTTTGACAGGATTTTTTTTTCCCATTTTATATTAACCTGAACATTTCAAACTGTGTAGGGAAGTAAATGTTATATCTATTTGTATTGAGCTATTATTGACATGTAATATTATATTAGTTTCAGGTATGCAACATGATTTTTAAAAAAATATTTATTTTAAAGCAAAACAGAGAGAGCATGAGTGGGGTGAGGGGCAAAGGGCGAGGGAGAGAGAGAATCCTCAAGTGGACTCCCCACCCTGAGCACAGAGCCCATTGTGGGCCTTGAACCCCGGACCCTGAGATCATGACCTGAGCTGAAATTAAGAGCCAGCTGCTCAACCTACTGAGCTACCCAGGTGCCCCAACATAATTTTATTCTTTTATATATTATGAAATGATCACAATGAGTCTAGTTAACATCCCTTCACACACAGTTATAATTTTTTTCTTGTGAGGAGAACTTTAAAAATCTATTCTCTTAACAACTTTTAAATATACAATATAATATTAACTTTAGTCAACTTGCTATGCATTACATCCTCATGACTTATTTATTTTATAAACAGAAGTTTGTATATGTTGACCAATAGTTGAAGATAGTTATTTGAATTTTATAATCAACTCACTGATTTCTACAAAAAAGTCACCCGGGATTCTCATAGGCATTTATTACACTAAGTCTGTAAGTTAGTTTGGGGGAAATTGCCATCAAAATTAAGTCTTTTAATTCATAAGTATGGGATATCTTTCCATTTTTTAGATCTTTAATTGTTTTCAGCAATGTTGTACAGTATTGGTTTCTCACTTTTGTCTTTCTTTTTTGTTTTCATTATTGTGAATGGTCTTGTTCTCTGAATTTTGTTTTTAGATTGTTCATTGCAAATGTGTCAGAATATAATTGATTTTTTGTATTGATTTTATATCCCACAACCTTGCTAAACTCATTAATCCTAATAGTTTTTAGAGGATTCTTTAAAATGTCCTACATGAAAGATTATGTCACCTATGAATAGAAATAGATTTACTTCTTCCTTTTCCAATACAGATGCCCTTTATTTCTTTTTCTTGCCTAATTAGTCTGGCCAGAACCTCCAGTAAATGTTTAATAGAAGTGGCAAAGCAGACATGCTTGTTGTCTTTTTCCTGATCTTAAAGATATAGCATCAAATCTTTCACCATTAAGTATGATGCCAGCTGGGGTTTTTCTGTAGATGCCCTTTATATCAAGTTGAGAATATTTCCTTCTAGTCCCATCTGTTGAATTTTTTCGCAAAGCTTTTGGTTATGGCTTACACAATTCTTGTACTTTATTCTCTTTATTTATTTAATCTTGTCTTTGCACTCTCCCTTCTTACCTTGTGTTAGCAGGGAATAAAATATATACTAAAAAGTTGGTATTTCCTTGGTTAACATTCTTCCTACATTTCAGAGTTTCTAAAGGCAGGCTGGAACTGGAGACTGGATCTTGCTGAGACTCAATGCTTAAATAAGGACAGCCAAGAAAAGATGAGTATAAGTTTCTAGGATAAGTGCAAACAATGTGTAAAAAAGAGCTGATGGCTCAAGCTAGGCAAGCCAATTATGTCAAAACAAGAGGTAAGCATGAGATCAGAGACTGAAGACTAAGCCAAAAGGTTTAGGAACCAAACAAGCATAAAACTGAGCCAGGGAACAAAGAGCAAAACAAGAAGTAGGTAGGAGAGTTCTAGACTTGGTACATGAATCCAGCTTGAGTGATCAAAGTTTCCTAACTGAAGGCAAATAAGTAGCTTGTGGTAGCAAACCTGGCTGCATAAAAGGCCCAACACCATGAGGCAATGTGGAGATGAAGCAACATGACCACTCAGAAGGAACAAATGAGGTGTGTAATATGAGCTGCTTATTCTCAGACCCAATGGAAAGAGTGTCCTCCAGTAGCCTAAAGAAAGTTAGAAAAAACGTGGAAAAAAGTTTACTCTGAAAATTGTTCAGAGTAGCTGTTTTCTCCTTTCAAATTTTGTTTTATTAATTGAGTATTGTAAGACATGCTACAAAAAAAAAATTCAAATCTAGTAGACTTGCTAAAAAATGAATCTAGTTTGTATGCCTACTAAAATGATCTGTCCTGGTACTATAAGATAAAAACAAAAGAAATGAATTGCAGTAAAAACAGAATCTTGAAACAAAAGCATGAAAGAACTGTTCTCCAGAATACTTAATTAAAGTATATTCTGCTTTGAAATTAGATTACCCATGATATAAGATTTGCTGAAACTCCATGGCAGCCTGGTCTTGCAAGAATGGAATATAAGGCATGGCATCCAGAATGTTTGTGTTCCCCCCAAATTCATAAGTTGAACCCTAATCTCAGTGTGATGATATTTGGATGTGATGTCTTTGGGAGGTGATTAGACCATAAGGGGGGAACTTCATGGGATCAATGCCTTTATAAAAAGAGGTCAGAGAGCTATCTAACTTTTTTATCTCCCCTGCCATGTGAGGTCACAGCAGGAAAAAGGCCCTCTGTAAACCAGGAAGAGGGTGTTCACCAAGAACTTGACAATGCTGGCATCCTGATCTCAGATTTCCAGGTTCTGGAACAGTGAGAAAATACACGTTTGTTGTTTAAGCCTCCCAGTCTGTAGTGATTTGTTATAGCAGTCAAACTGACCAAGGCGCAGGTTATAAGGCTAGAAAGTCAAAGCACCAGGAGAAGGATGAGGATTTAAAATTATGTAATGCTTTGAGATCAGGATCCAGACATGAAACCATCTTGGACAGGGGATACAATCTCAGAGGTCAAAGTCTAGAGGCTGGAAGTTGGAGATCCGGCTGCCAGCATGGTCTTGTTCTTGGTGGGTGTCTCTTCCTGGCTTACAGAGAGTCATGTTCTTGCTGTGCTAGACATGTCTCCAAAGGGAAGGGAAACAAAAGCAAAAATGAACTATTGGGACTTCATCAAGATAAAAAGCTTGGAAACAGCAAAGGAAACAGTCAACAGTACTAAAAGGCACTGTACAGAATGGAGAATATATTTGCAAATGTCATATTAGATAAAGGGCTAGTAGAAATTATCTATAAAGAACTTATCAAACTCAACACCCCAAAAACAAGAATCCACTCGAGAAGTGGGCAGAAGACTGAACAAACATCTCTCCAAACAAGACCTACAAATGGCCAATAGACACATGAAAAGAAGTGCTCCACATCACTTGACATCAGGGAAATACAAATCAAAATCACAATGAGATGCCACCTCACACCCATCAAAATAGCTAAAATTAACAAGACAGGAAAAAACAAATGTTGGCAGATGCAGAGAAAGGGGAGCCCTCCTACACTGTTAGTGGGAACACAAGCTGGTACAAACACTCGGAAAACAGTATGGAGGTTGCTCAAGAAGTTAAAAATAGAGCTACCCTACAATCTAGCAATTGCACTACTAGGTATTTACCCTATAGGTACAAATATAGGGGAGCACCTTCCCCCCAGTGTTCATAGCAGCAATGCCCACTATAACCGAACTATGGAAAGAGTTGAGAGGCCCATCAACAGATGAATGAATAAAGAAAATGTGTCATATCTATAATGGAATATTACTCAGCCAGCAAAAAGGATGAACTCTAAACATATACATTGATGTGAATGGAACTAAAGGGTATTATGCTGACTGAAATTATCATATGGCTTCACTCATATGTTGAACATAAGAAACAGGGAAGAGAACCATAGAAGGGAAGGAAAACAAGATGGTAAGTCATCAGAGAGGGAAAAAAATCACAAGAGACTCTTAACTGTAGGAAACAAACTGAGGGTTGCTGGAGGGGATGTGGGCAGGAGGTTGGGATAACTTGGCAATGGGCATTAAAGAGAGCACGTGGTGTGATGAGCACTGGGTGTTATACAAAACTGATTAATTTTTGAAAAACTTGAGAAAGAGAGCTAGAAATTCAAATTCAGTTCTGTTCTGTCCCAAAGTAAATGTTTTTTTCCTCTGTATCAATGACTTTGTAAATTATATTCAAGATATTCAGAGCCTCATTTCTTAGTCTAGAGTGTTCTGAGGGCAGATCTGTGTCCCAGATGGAGGAGTTAAATGGTGAAATCCATGGGGAAAAGGCAGAATCAAGAGTTTTTCTGGGTCTAAAATTTTGAGTATTAAATGCAACTGATGAATTACTGAACTCTATATCTGAAGCTAATGGTGTACTTTATGTTGGCTAATTGATTTTAAATAAAATAAAAAACAAATCACTGCCTATTCATCCAAATAATTCAACTTTGTTTGGTTATCCTTAGTTGGGAGAAGAAGGGATGTATGAGAAAAAGCAGGGTAGTGGGAGGGAACAGAAGTCATTAGAAGTCATCCCACTTAGGAATTTAAGGGGAAAATGACTTGCTTATTCCACGAGAAGACGGTTGTGTTTCTGAGTGGCTTTGCTTTTCTTCTGAGAGTCCATTAGCCTCAGATTTACTGTGGGGAGAAGATGCACTGGCCCCCAGTCAGGAAAGATAAGAGGCTTCCTGGCGAGAAATAAACAAAAAAGACAGGAAGCAACGAAGAGGGCCAGAGAAAGAATAGGAGAACATGCTGTCCTAGCAGCAGTAAATAAATCATTTGCTAAAAAGGATATTTGGCTAAATTGCCTCCCACTGTCTATTCCCACTGGGCATTTTTGGTCAGCAAATGCGGAGCATCAAGAAAAGAGTTCAGATGCTGGATTATGTTGCCCTGAGAACATGGAGGTTGCAAGGGAGAAGCCATGTCTCCAAACTGCATGGGGGCTTCATTCATACCTTCCAACTTCCCTGCTATATGACTTTGGGCTAGAAATAAATCCAGAGGTTGCCATTTATTCATCTGTAATACAGAGACGATGGGGGCTGAAATCACATGGCGGCTGGTTCATGGTGCTAGTTTCCTTAACTGCTTCTTCTGACAACATATAAAAGAAAAAAAAAAGTTGCTTTTTCAGCATGATGTACTATATTTTCATGAAAGACTTACTAACAACTAAGGCTAATTAGGAGCTTTAAAAAGGGCAGCTGAAACCCTGAAGCTCAGGATTTGGAACCTGTGTTTCCAAGGCCAGTGGTTGAGTCTTGCCTCCTGAATGTTATTAACCTGTGTCAGCTTGCTCAGATTGCCTGGCTCTCTAAATATCAATTTCCTAATCTATAAACTGAGGAAAGGGATAGCCATTTAAAAAGATTGCTGTGACTTTTACATGGATGGATAAAAATTTGTTTTATAAGCCATAAAGCCCTGTAACAAAAAGTAGCATGTGTGTGTTCTGTGTTGTTTGATGTGATGGTCAGTCAGGCACAGCCACAAGAGGAGGCAGAGGAGAGGCTCAGGAAAACAAAGTTTATGGTACCCAAAGGTCCTAGAAACAGGAGAAATGGTGCATAACACAGGGCCACATAGAGAAGAACCAGTGTATTCAGGAAGCAGAAGGGCAGGACTGAGGGGCAAGACTAAGCACAGATTTTATTGGAGTTTTCACAGAAAAGGCTAGATAGGGCAGGGTAAATATTTTAAGATTAGCTAGTTTGAATGCTTTCAGAGGGTTATAATCTGAGTGGGGATGGGTGTCCATTGTTACCTGGTACCAGTAGAGAAATACTGTTTTCTGGGGTGTACAGACCCGGACAGAGAAGATATGGCTCTGGATTTGTTAATTTGCATATCAAAATCATGCTCCTAGATGAGCCCTTTGCTCTAAGAATTGGCTAGTCCCTGGAGAGGAAGCTTCTTCCCAGGCAGAAGAGTTTTTAAGATGTCACAAATACAGGAAGCAAAAGTGTGTGTGTTTGTGCACACGCATATGTCTGGGGGCACCATATAGTTTACAGAGGAAATTGGCAGTGCTTGCAATAACTCTGTGATTCAGTTTTAAATGACGGTGCCCATTTGAAAGATGAGGGTCAGATTAAACATGACTACTAATTATGGAGAAAGAATGGAAATTGCAGATGGTCCAAATCGATCTACCTGGTTAATGTCAATCAAAGTCACTAAGCAAGTGTTAAGACTGAAAATGCTTGATTTGGTGGATATGAAACCAAAGGAAAGGAGAATTCCCCAAGTAAAACCATCCATACTTCAAAACATTGTCATTCCATGTTCTTGCCTACTCACCCATTCTCCAATCCAAAGACAAAAGATGAAGTTAAGACTTAAGATGAAGTATGTCCTTTATACCTGAACAACATCCTTGTAGCTCTCAGTTTTATCCTCAATGCCTGGTCCACAACTGGTCCATATAATATGCTCAGTAAATATTGGCTGAATGAATGAACCATTGGGCTGAACATTGAAATAACTCACCCACAGTCTGGCTCCACCCACCAAACTGTCAGTTCTGGGATCTTGGACCAAACACTAGAGGAAACAGACAAAATACTTTTTTTGGTTTTCTAAGGGTGCTGACAAATGTTGGCATCTAGGGATTCAGACAAAACACAGATAAATCTTTTGTCCTGTTCAAACTCTGACTCTAGACTCCATTTCTTTTCTTTTTTGACATTCAGATTTTAGAAAAGTTTGTTGCTTACAAAGCAGAGAGCACAGAGAACTTAAATAAAATCTCTCGGTCCTTCAACTTACGATTGCATCTCTCTCTCTTCTTTTCTCTTCTTTCTTACACCTTCCTTCTCTCACATTTGCCTTTCCTTCTCCCTGTCCCCACTTTGACATGATTCTTTTTTTTTATAATAAATTTTATTTTTTTTTAAACATATAATATATTTTTATCCCCAGGGGTACAGATCTGTGAATCGCCAGGTTTACACATTTCACAGCACTCACCATAGCACATACCCTCCCCAATGTCCATAACCCCAACCCCCCTCTCCCAACCCCCCACCCCCCATCAACCCTCAGTTTGTTTTGTGAGATTAAGAGTCACTTATGGTTTGTCTCCCTCCCAATCCCAACTTGTTTCATTTACTCTTCTCCTACCCCATTAACCACCCATGTTGCATCTCCTCTCCATCATATGAGGAAGATCATATGATAATTGTCTTTCTCTGATTGACTTACTTCGCTAAGCATGATACCCTCTAGTTCCATCCACGTCGTCGCAAATGGCAAGATTTCATTTCTTTTGATGGCAGCATAGTATTCCATTGTGTATATATACCACATCTTCTTTATCCATTCGTCTGTTGATGGACATCTAGGTTCTTTCCATAGTTTGGCTATTGTAGACATTGCTGCTATAAACATTCAGGTGCACGTGCCCCTTTGGATCACGACGTTTGTATCCTTAGGGTAAATACCCAGCAGTGCAATTGCTCGGTCATAGGGTAGTTCTATTTTCAACATTTTGAGAAACCCCCATGCTGTTTTCCAGAGTGGTTGCACCAGCTTGCATTCCCACCAACAGTGTAGGAGGGTTCCCCTTTCTCCACATCATCGCCAGCATCTGTCATTTCCTGACTTGTTAATTTTAGCCATTCTGACTGGTGTGAGGTGATATCTCATTGTGGTTTTGATTTGTATTTCCCTGATGCCGAGTGACATGGAGCACTTTTTCATGTGTCTGTTGGACATCTGGATGTCTTCTTTGCAGAAATGTCTATTCATGTCCTCTGCCCATTTCTTGATTGGATTATTTGTTCTTTGGTTGTTGAGTTTGCTAAGTTCTTTATAGATTTTGGACACTAGCCCTTTATCTGATATGTCGTTTGCAAATATCTTCTCCCATTCTGTCAGTTGTCTTTTGATTTTGTTTACTGTTTCCTTTGCTGTGCAAAAACTTTTGATCTTGATAAAATCCCAATAGTTCATTTTTGCCCTTGCTTCCCTTGCCTTTGGCGATGTTCCTAGGAAGATGTTGCTGCGGCTGAGGTCCAAGAGGTTGCTGCCTGTGTTCTCCTCAAGGATTTTGATGGATTCCTTTCTCACATTGAGGTTCTTCATCCACTTTGAGTCTATTTTCATGTGTGGTGTAAGGAAATGATCCAATTTTATTTTTCTGCATGTGGCTGTCCAATTTTCCCAACACCATTTATTGAAGAGGCTGTCTTTTTTCCATTGGACATTCTTTCCTGCTTTGTCGAAGATTAGTTGACCATAGAGTTGAGGGTCTATTTCTGGGCTCTCTATTCTGTTCCATTGATCTATGTGTCTGTTTTTGTGCCAGTACCATGCTGTCTTGATGATGACAGCTTTGTAATAGAGCTTGAAGTCAGGGATTGTGATTCCACCAACTTTGGCTTTCTTTTTCAATATTCCTTTGGCTATTCGAGGTCTTTTCTGGTTCCATATAAATTTTAGGACTGTTTGTTCCATTTCTTTGAAAAAAATGGATGGTACTTTGATAGGAATTGCACTAAATGTGTAGATTGCTTTAGGTAGCATAGACATTTTCACAATATTTATTCTTCCAATCCAGGAGCATGGAACATTTTTCCATTTCTTTGTGTCTTCCTCAATTTCTTTCATGAGTACTTTATAGTTTTCTGAGTATAGATTCTTAGCCTCTTTGGTTAGGTTTATTCCTAGGTATCTTATAGTTTTGGGTGCAATTGTAAATGGGATGGACTCCTTAATTTCTCTTTCTTCTGTCTTGTTGTTGGTGTAGAGGAATGCAACTGATTTCTGTGCATTGATTTTATATCCTGACACTTTACTGAATTCCTGTACAAGTTCAAGCAGTTTTGGAGTGGAGTCTTGGGTTTTCCACATATAGTATCATATCATCTGCAAAGAGTGATAGTTTGACTTCTTCTTTGCCAATTTGGATGCCTTTAATTTCCTTTTGTTGTCTGATTGCTGAGGCTAGGACTTCTAGTACTATGTTGAATAGCAGTGATGATAATGGACATCCCTGCCGTGTTCCTGACCTTAGCGGAAAAGCTTTCAGTTTTTCTCCATTGAGAATGATATTTGCGGTGGGTTTTTCATAGATGGCTTTGATAATATTGAGGTATGTGCCCTCTATCCTTACACTTTGAAGAGTTTTGATAAGGAAGGGATGCTGTACTTTGTCAAATGCTTTTTCAGCATCTATGGAGAGTATCATATGGTTCTTGTTCTTTCTTTTATTAATGTGTTGTATAACATTGATTGATTTGCAGATGTTGAACCAACCTTGCAGCCCTGGAATAAATCCCACTTGGTCGTGGTGAATAACCCTTTTAATGAACTGTTGAATCCTGTTGGCTAGTATTTTGGTGAGAATTTTTGCATCTGTGTTCATCAAGGATATTGGTCTGTAGTTCTCTTTTTTTATGGGATCCTTGTCTGGTTTTGGGATCAAGGTGATGCTGGCCTCATAAAATGAGCTTGGAAGTTTTCCTTCCATTTCTATTTTTTGGAACAGTTTCAGAAGAATAGGAATTAATTCTTCTTTAAATGTTTGGTAGAATTCCCCCGGGAAGCCGTCTGGCCCTGGGCTTTTGTTTGTTTGGAGATTTTTGATGACTGTTTCAATCTCCTTACTGGTTATGGGTCTGTTCAGGCTTTCTATTTCTTCCTGGTTCAGTTGTGGTAGTTTATATGTCTCTAGGAATGCATCCATTTCTTCCAGATTGTCAAATTTGTTGGCGTAGAGTTGCTCATAGTATGTTCTTATAATTGTCTGTATTTCTTTGGTGTTCGTTGTGATCTCTCCTCTTTCATTCATGATTTTATTTATTTGGGTCCTTTCTCTTTTCGTTTTGATAAGTCTGGCCAGGGGTTTATCAATCTTATTAATTCTTTCAAAGAACCAGCTCCTAGTTTTGTTGCTTTGTTCTATTGGTTTTTTTGGTTTCTATTTCATTCATTTCTGCTCTGATCTTTATGATTTCTCTTCTCCTGCTGGGTTTAGGGTTTCTTTCTTGTTCTTTCTCTAGCTCCTTTAGGTGTAGGGTTAGGTTGTGTACCTGAGACCTTTCTTGTTTCTTGAGGAAGGCTTGTACCGCTATATATTTTCCTCTCAGGACTGCCTTTGTTGTGTCCCACAGATTTTGAACCGTTGTGTTTTCATTATCATTTGTTTCCATGATTTTTTTCAATTCTTCTTTAATTTCCTGGTTGACCCATTCATTCTTTAGAAGGATGCTGTTTAGTCTCCATGTATTTGGGTTCTTTCCAAATTTCCTCTTGTGATTGAGTTCTAGCTTCAGAGCACTGTGGTCTGAAAATATGCAGGGAATGATCCCAATCTTTTGATAATGGTTAAGACCTGATTTAGGACCGAGGATGTGATCTATTCTGGAGAATGTTCCATGTGCACTAGAGAAGAATGTGTATTCTGTTGCTTTGGGATGAAATGTTCTGAATATATCTGTGATGTCCATCTGGTCCAATGTGTCATTTAAGGCCTTTATTTCCTTGTTGATCTTTTGCTTGGATGATCTGTCCATTTCAGTGAGGGGAGTGTTAAAGTCCCCTACTATTATTGTATTATTGTTGATGTGTTTCTTTGATTTTGTTATTAATTGGTTTATATAGTTGGCCCCTCCCACGTTAGGGGCATAGATATTTACAATTGTTAGATCTTCTTGTTGGACAGATCCTTTGAGTATGATATAGTGTCCTTCCTCATCTCTTATTATAGTCTTTGGCTTAAAATCTAATTGATCTGATATAAGGATTGCCACTCCTGCTTTCTTCTGATGTCCATTAGCATGGTAAATTGTTTTCCACCCCCTCACTTTAAATCTGGAGGTGTCTTCGGGTTTAAAATGAGTTTCTTGTAGGCAACATATAGATGGGTTTTGTTTTTTTATCCATTCTGATACCCTGTGTCTTTTGATTGGGGCATTTAGCCCATTAACATTCAGGGTAACTATTGAGAGATATGAATTTAGTGCCATTGTATTGCCTCTAAGGTGACTGTTATTGTATATTGTTTCTGTTCCTTTCTGATCTACTACTTTTAGGGTCTCTCTTGCTTAGAGGACCGCTTTCAATATTTCCTGTGGAGCTGGTTTGGTGTTTGCAAATTCTTTCAGTTTTTGTTTGTCCTGGAAGCTTTTTATCTCTCCTTCTGTGATAATCTAGCTGGATATAGTATTCTTGGCTGCATGTTTTTCTCATTTAGTACTCTGAATATATCATGCCAGCTCTTTCTGGCCTGCCAGGTCTCTGTGGATAAGTCGGCTGCCAATCTAATGTTTGCCATTGTATGTTACAGACTTCTTTTCCTGGGCTGCTTTCAGGATTTTCTCTTTGTCACTAAGACTTGTAAATTTGACTATTAGGTGACAGGTTGTGGACCTATTCTTATTGATTTTGAGGGGGGTTCTCTGAACCTCCTGGATTTTGATGCTTGTTCCCTTTGCCATATTGGGGAAATTCTCTCCAATAATTCTCTCCAATATACCTTCTGCTCCCCTCTCTCTTTCTTCTTCTTCTGGAATCCCAATTATTCTAATGTTGTTTCATCTTATGGTGTCACTTATCTCTCGAATTCTCCCCTTGTGGTGCAGTAGCTCTTTGTCCCTCTTTTGCTCAGCTTCTTTATTCTCTGTCATTTGGTCTTCTATATCGCTAATTCTCTCTTCTGCCTCATTTGTCCTAACAGTGAGAGCCTCCATTTTTTATTGCACCTCATTAATAGCTTTTTTTATTTCAACTTGGTTAGATTTGAATTCTTTTATTTCTCCAGAAAGGGCTTTTATATCTCCTGAGAGGGCTTCTCTAATATCTTTCATGCCTTTTTCGAGCCCAGCTAGAACCTTGAGAATCGTCATTCTGAACTCTAGGTCTGACATATTACCAATGTCTGTATTGATTAGGTCCCTAGTCTTTGGTACTGCCTCTTGTTCTTTTTTTTTTGTGGTGAATTTTTTCGCCATGTCATTTTTTCCAGATAAGAGTATATGAAGGAGCAAGTAAAATACTAAAAGGGTGGCAACAACCTCAGGAAAATATGCTTTAAACAAATTAGAAGAGTTCCCAAATCGTGAGGGGGGAGAAAGGGGATAAAAAGAGGTTCAGAAAGAAAAAAAAATTAGCAATTAAAAGAAGAAAAGGAATAAAGAAAAAATATAAAAAGGAAAAAATATACATATATATTAGATAAACTAGTTAAAAATGTTAAAAAAAGAAAAGGGTAAAAGTTTAAATAATTTAGCAGAAGAAGAGAAAAAAATTGAAAAAGAAAAAAAATTTAATTAACTGCAAGGCTAAAGAATCATGGGGAGAAAGCCATGAGTTCCGTGCTTTGCTTTCTCCTCCTCTGGAATTCCACCGCTCTCCTTGGTATTGAAACTGCACTCCTTGGTAGGTGAACTTGGTCCTGGCTGGGTTTCTTGTTGATCTTCTGGGGGAGGGGCCTGTTGTAGTGATTCTCAAGTGTCTTTGCCCCAGGCGGAGTTGCACCGCCCTTACCAGGGGCAGGGCTGAGTAATCCGCTCGGGTTTGCTTTCGGGAGCTTTTGTTCCCTGAGCGCTTTCCGTAGAGTCCGGAGGACGGGAACGAAGATGGCGGCCTCCCAGTCTCCGGCCCAGAGGAGCCGAGAGTCTGGGGCCCCACTCCTCAGTGCGCCCTCAGAGAACAGCGCCCAACTGCTCCTGTCACCCTGGCCTCCGGCCGCGCTCCGAGCTGACCAAGCCTGCGACAAGTTCAAGGTAAACCCAAGCTGTGAGCTCACTCCTCGGCTCTGTCTCTGTAGCTGGCTTCCCCGTTCTAATACCTGTAAGCTCTGTGACACTCAGACACCCCCGATCCTTCTGTGACCCTGCGGGACCTGAGGCCACGCTGACCCCGCGTGGGCTTCACCCCAGTTAAGCCTCTGGAGCAATGTCCCTCAGTGGAACAGACTTTTAAGAGTCCTGATTTTGTGCTCTGTTGCTCCACCGCTTGCCGGGAGCCGGCCCCTCCCACTGCGGTCTATCTTCCTGTCGCTTTGGATTCACTTTTCCGCCAGTCCTACCTTTCAGAAAGTGGT
This sequence comes from Lontra canadensis, assembly GCF_010015895.1. Lineage (NCBI taxonomy): Eukaryota > Metazoa > Chordata > Mammalia > Carnivora > Mustelidae > Lontra > Lontra canadensis. Next base: position 5,092,988 of record NW_022631043.1, read on the forward strand.
TGATTTTCTGTTTCCAGAATTGCTGTTCTTCTTCTCTTTGATCTCTCATTGGATTTGTAGGTGTTTGCAATCTTTAGATAAGCTATCTAGCTGATCTCCCGCTACCTGAAGTAGTCTCAGCCTGCTACTTCTCCGCCATCTTGACTCCTCCCCTTTGACGCTGATTCTTACTGAAAGATGGAAATAATTGAGATTTTGTCTCTTGAGGATATAAAGACTTTATGAGGATTAAATTAAATAATATGTGTAATGAGATTATCACAACAATTACCACATAGTAAGAGCTCAAGAAATGGTTTGTCATTATCCCCATCACATTTAACACTTAAAACAATCTTAGCAGGTAAAGAAGTGACTCACCCAAAGCCAATTACTAAAATTGGATCTGGATACAGGTCTTCTGATTATAGAGTCTATAATGGCCCATCTTCCCAGGCTGGAAGAGAAGACGGAAAGATGCATGGGACTGAGCTTGCCCCCTGAGACATATAGAAAAGTTGCTGGAAGGAACCAATCAAACCACATAAGGTGAAGCCTGGTGCCATGGATAAGGCACAATACAACTACTACTTACAATAGAAGTGGACAACGGACCTCGGAGAGCCACGTTGTAGGAAGTATCAGGACTAGAGATTAGGTTACACTCAAGTCAGAGGGATTTCCACAGGCTAGAACATTTAGAGATACAAGTCTGTAAGAAAAGAGAGGAAATGGTAAGTCTGAACTTCATTCACCAACATGAACTGGGGCCAATAACTTGGGGAAAGAGAACAACCCTGAATGAAGCTCTATCATATACACAGGCCCTCCAAGGGTGAAGATCAGAGGAAATGTGAACTATTAATAAAAGATATATTTTATTGATTTTTTCATATTTTTCAGGTGCCTTATAATGTGGGGTTTTGTTGTTGTTGTTGTTGTTGTTGTTGTTGTTTTTAAGATTTTATTTATTTATTTATTTGTCAGAGAGAGAGAGAGAGCGAGTCAGTGCACAAGCAGGCAGAGTGACAGGCAGAGGCAGAGAGAGAAGCAGGCTCCCTGCCGAACAAGGAGCCCGATGTGGGACTTGATGCCAGAACCCTGGGATCATGACCTGTTCTGAAAGCAGTGACTTAACCGACTGAGCCACCCAGGCATCCCCTTATATTGTGGTTTAATTTTAATTTATTTCTAACATCATCTCCTTAATGTGGGTATAATTATTTCTGATAGCCAAAGATACTTAGACTTGAAGAAGGTAAGTAATTTCTCTTAAATTGTCAATAAGTATATGAGAGAGCTAGAAATTCCAGTTGGCTTCCCAGGGGAATTCTACCAAACTATTAAAGAAGAACTAATATCTATTCTTCTGAATTTGCTTCAAGAAATAGAAATGGAAAGGAAACTTTCCAACTTGGTCTATGAGGCCAGAATTACTTTGCTCCTAAAATCAGATAAAGAACCCATCAAAAAGGAGGATTACAGACCAATATCTCTGATGAACGTAGATGCCAAAATTCTCACCAAGATACTAGCCAATAGGACTCAATGGCACATTAAAAGGATTATTCACCACGACTAAATGGGATTTATTCCTATTCTGCAAGGTGGTTCAACATATGCACATCCATCAATGTGATACATCACATTAATGAAAGAAAGGACAAGAACCATATGATTCTCTCAATTGATGTGGAAAAAGCACTTCACAAAATACAGCATCCTTTCTTAAAACTCTCCATGGTATAGGGATAGAGGGAACATACCTCAATATCATAAAAGCCACCTACAAAAGCCCACAGGAGATATCATTATCAGTGGGGAAAAGCTAAAGCTTTTTCCCTAAGGTCAGGAACCTGACAGGAACACAACATGCCCACTCTCATCGCCATTGTTCAACATAGTAATAGAAGTCCTAGGCTCAGCAATCAGACAACAGAAAGAAAGAAAAGGCATTCAAATTGGCAAAGAAGAGTCAAACTCTCACTCTTCACAGATGACATAAAACTTTATGTGGAAAACCCAAAAGACACCACCCCAAAATTGCTAGAACTCATACAGGAATTCAGTAATGTGGCAGGGTATAAAATCAATGCACAGAAATCAGCTGCATTCCTGTACACTAACAAAGAGACAGAAGAAAGAGAAACTGAGGACTCAAACCCATTACAATTGGACCAAAAACCACAAGATACCTAGGAATAAACCTAATCAAAGAGATAAAGGATCTGTAGTCCAAAAACTCAGAACATTTATGAAAGAAATTGAGGAAGACATAAAGAAATGGAAAAACATTCCATGTTCATGGATTAGAAGAATAAATATTGTTATAATGTCTATGCCACCCAGAGCAATCTACACATCCAATGCAATCCTTATCAAAATACCACCAACATTTTTCACAGAACTGGAACAAATAATCCTAAAAATTGCGTGAAACAAGAAAAGACCTTGAATAGCCAGAGGAATCTTGAAAAAGAAAACCAAAGCTGGTGGCATCACAATTCCAGACTTCAAGCTATATTACAAAGCTGTAATCATTAAGACAGTATGGTACTAACAAAACAAAACAAACAAACAAAAAACCCAAAAACAGACACATAGATCAATAGAACAGAATAGAGAAATCAGAAATGGACCCTCAAATTTATGGTCAAATAATCTTTGACAAAGCAGGAAAGAATGTCCATTGGAAAAAGGATAGTCTCTTTAATAAATGGTACTGGGAAATTGGACAGCCACATGTAGAAGAATGAAACTGGATCAGTTACTTATATGATACACAAAGAGAAACCCAAAATGGATGAAAGATTTAAATATGAGACAGGAATCCATCAAAATCCTAGAGGAAATCATAGGCAGCAACCTCTTTGACCTCAACCACAGCAACTTCTTGCTAGACACATCTTCAAAGGGCAGGGAAACAAAAGCAAAAATGAAATACTGGGACTTAGTCAAGATAAAAAGCTTCTACACGGCAAAGGAAACAGTCAAAAAAAAAAAAGAAAAAACTAAAAGGTAATCTACATATTTGCAAATGACATACCAGTTAAAGAGCTAGTATCCAAGGTCTATAAAGAACTTAACACACAAAAAACAAATAATCCAGTCAAGAATTGGACAGAAGACATGAACAAGCATTTCTCCAAACAAGACCAACAAATGGCCAACAGACACCTGAAAAGAAATGTTCAACATCACTTGATATCAGGGAAATACAAATCAAAACCCCAATGCGATACCACCTCACACCAGTAAGAATAGCTAAAATTAAGACAGGAAACAATAAATATTGGCAAGGATGCAGAGAAAGAGGAACCCTCCTACACTGTTGGTGGGAATGCAAGCTGTTACAACCACTCTGGAAAACAGTATGGAGGTTCCTCAAGAAGTTAAAAATAGAGCTACCCTATGATCTAGCAATTGCACTACTACTACTACTAGGTATATACACTACTAGGTATTTACCCCAAAGATACAAATGTAGTGATCCAAAGGGGCACCCGCCCCCCAATGTTCATAGTGGTAAGGTCCACAATAGTCAAAATGTGGAGTGGTGAGGTTCATCAACAGAAGAATGGATAAAGAAGATGTGCCATACACATACACACACACACACCACATACATATATACACACATGCATATACATACATGCATATCTACGCAATGGAATATTACTCAGCCATCAAAAAGGATGAATTCTTACCATTTACATTGATGTGGATAGAACTAGAGGGTATTAGGCTAAGAAAAATAAGTCAATCAGAGAAAGAAAATTATCATATGATTTCACTCATATGTGCAACATAAGAAACAGGGCAGAGGACCATATGGGAAAGGAAGGAAAACAAAATAGGAAGTTAGCAGGGAGTGGGGGAACCATGAGAGATTCTTAACTGTAGGAAACAAACTGAGGGTTGCTGGAGGGGACATGGGTGGGGGATGGGGTAACTGGGTGATAGTCATTGAGGGGGGCATGTGATGCTATGAGCACTGGGTGTTATATGAAACTGATATATTATTGAACACTAATAAAGAGAGAGCAAGAGCTAGAAACTCAAAGTCAGTTCTGTTCTATGACATAGGAAGTGTCTTTTCCACTGTATCAGTGACCTTGTAAATTATATTCAAGATATTCAGAACTTCATTTCTTAGTCTAGAGTATTCTGGGGACAGATCTGTGTCCCCAGATGGAGGAGTTAAATGGTGAAAACCATGGAGAAGAGCTAAAGTCAAGAGTTTTTCTGGGTCTGAAATCCCTTTTGGGATGACTGACCATTTTTCTTTCCATTCCGGCCCTGGGTAGGCTTCTTCCCTTGAATAACATTAATTGTATAAATGTCACTACAAACATATGTTCCTTATTTGCCCCCAAAAGCCCAACTTTTGTCATCCAGCCCATCTCCCTTCCCACCTTGACTTTCTGCCCTTCCCGTCTATGAAAGTCAAGTCCTGGTCCCACTTGAGTGCTTCTCTGAAGACAAGCCACTGGACTGTGTTTCATCAAATGAAGTCATCCAAGCAGAGTACGGAATCATATGCTATCTGGGAAATGTTCCCCTGGTGATGGTGTCAGGGCAATCCATCACCAGGAGGGAGGCTCATGACAACATAACTTACCTCATATGCATGACCTGGACTGCCATCTTCCCAAGTTCTACTAATACCCATTGTTCTTATTGATAAACCCCCCTTTATATACTCCAGTGGACTTTGTCAGACACAACCAATCACATTCAGAAAAATGACTGAATATTTACCCAATGTGTTGACTATGTAGTCTGAGAAAATTGATACAAGTAAACTTCTGTAACAAAATAAATCAGAATATTACAAACCAAAGCCTTCACCTGGTTTTAGTGAAAGTGAAGGAGATTGAACTGTGAGAAAAAAACAGTCTCATTTAAGCCTTACAGTAGCCCCATGAACTCAATATCAGTATCCTCATTTTGTTAGTGGAAACACCGAGGCACAGAGAAGTCTATGAAAATTAACCAAACTCCAAATAACTTTAAGTGACAGAAAAGGATCTAAAACAGGTGTAACTGACATCTGTCCCTTGTTTTCTATTGTTTCATCTCAAGAAAATAATTCATGAAGTTAAAAAAAATCATTTAATTATATTTTACAGAGAAGATACTTCCTTAGATATTATCTAACACAGGTTCACAAACACAGAGCTTCTGCTTTATGGCTGAAGAAGCTGAAATCCAGAGAGGCACAGTAATCTGCTGAGGGTGTGAGCCCATGCCAACCTGGGAACAGAATTCACAGCATGCAGTGCTCATTGTGCTGTGCTGCCCAGAGTCCTTTTCAGGACCAAGGCACTTGTTTCCTGTCTTGGGAGTATGGAATACTGTGCTTTTTCTAACAACTAAGCAATGAAGAGAACCATCTTGCCCAAAGCCCTCCGTGGGAGTAGCCAACACCCAAAGACTGTTCAATGAGTGGCCACAAAATCCTGACCACCTTGTTTCAAATATCAGCTCCAGACCCTCTACATGATCTACTGATCCCCTGGTTCAATAGCATCATAGTCCAACCTCCTCCTCTGTCTGATTGTCACTCCCTTACTTCTTGAGAACAGGAGTGTTTCTCAATAGACTTCCTTCACACAAATTTCTGTCTCAGAGTCAGTTACCCACGAGTCTACTCTAAGACAGCTGATATATGGACCAGGGCCCGAAAGCCAACTCTAAAATGGGGTTTGGGAGCATATGGATCACTAGCTGGTCAGCAATGAGGGCTCCATCTCTCACAGCCAAGAGCTACCTGCATTCTGGAACAGCACAGCTGCTGAAACTTCTCAAGTGGGACTGGGATTCGGTAGCCAAAGAAGGGAGTTCACTGGCTGGTTTCCAGATAAAGTAGTGATTTTAAGGATTATGGTCACTGATAGGTATTGTTGAAGGCAACAGCTTACTTATGGATGCATTAAAACAAGCTAGTGAAAGCATGAGGATGACTAATCACCAACTTAAGAAGACCACTTTGACAGCATATAAAGGGACTTTAACTGCTCCAGACAGAAGGCTTAATTACAAGGTCCTCATATTCCCTAAGGTTAGCTTAAAACCAAAAACTGGTCAAAAATGACCTTGATTCTGGGGCGCCTGGGGTTCAGTGGGTTAAAGCCTCTGCCTTTAGCTCAAGTCATGATCTCAGGGCCCTGGGATCAAGCTCCGCATCGCATTGGGCTCTCTGCTCAACAGGGAGCCTTCCTCCCCTGCCGCCCCCCCACCGCCTGCCTCTCTGCCTACTTGTGATCTCTGTCAAATAAATAAATAAATAAAATCTAAAAAAAAAAAAAAAAACAACCTTGATTCTGGACAACTCTAAGGACAATGCCATCTCCAGAACACCCTACAAGACTGGGGTTGCCACTGCCTCCTGGGGCAACCTCTCCTTGGCTCAGTCCTACTTCCCTCCCTCACCCCACCCCCATGGCAGAAGTTGTTCTCAAGAACATTCCCCAACAGACTTACCATGCACACCTCCTATCATGCCTGAAACCCAACCTAAAATGGCATATGTTTTAATGATAAAAGCCAGACTTCAGCAATAGACAGGTATGGATTCAAACTCCCTCCAAGCTGTATAACCAAGGACATGACTGAACTTGTCTGAGCCCCCAGCTTCTCAATAAAGATGGATGGGACCAAGTCACTCAAAAAAAAAAAAAATGTGCAATCATCTTGCCATGTGTTGTTCTTCCCAGTCGTCAGTCAGCATTGTTGCAGACCATGAAGGCGGAGACTTTAGTGGGGTGTCTACAGACCCTAGGAGACATTCTCACAGCATTAGCGATGGAGCCAAAAGTCTGGCATGAGCTCCAGGGTTCACCATCTCATCTCAATAGAGGAGTATGGAAGAGTGAAGGCAAGAATCAGAGACATCATGCTTTGAGCTTCTTTGCTGTGATTTTGGATAAAGTGGAATTTGTATCTTCCTCTTGCTGCTGACATACTCCAACCAGTTGAATTTATCTCAAATTAATCCATCATATCTTTGTAAAAGTGATTTCATAATTTCCCAAAAGACTATAAATTGACTGCTAGCAAGTCACATTTGGACTGCCACCCCACCCTTCAGGAGATGAAGCACGGGAATGAGAGCCATGAACACACCCGCCCCTGAGCACGGGAATGCTCCCCGGACAGCTGCTTCCCCAGCCTTCTAGGCTGCCTATTCTTACCCCTCATCTTTCCCCCACCTACTGTAGCGTATTTTTGGAGACATTGCAAGTTGTTTCAACATTGCAATAATTAAAGAGCAATCACTGAGAAAAAGCAAACAAATTAAATCCAAATGCATGTGGGATGTGGCACATTAGGAGGCTGTTTCTAGTTGGCAGACAAGAATTTATTTTTAAAGTTACAAGAATGTGTTTTCCAACTTGGTTCTCTCACTACCCAAAGGCCCTGGGAGTCTTGCAACGAAGGCTGCATTTACCCCCTTGTAGGAAATCCCTTGGGACAGATGCTGGCTACAAACTTCGAATGAACTCATCAAATTAATCATGCCACATGGTCTTGAGACAAGTACAAATGCAAAAATATCACTGTGTTCTCAAGAAGTCAGACTCGGCTCAATATACCAGAGAGGTCATATTACCAGTGCAAAGGATTCCAGCTGGGAAGTCAGGTGAGCTGGAGGCAGTGTGGTAAAGCATGAAAAATCTAGATTTCAGGGTCAGGAAGGCATAGAGCTTAAAATCAGACTTTATTCTCTATAAAACCTTTTTTTGTTTGTTTTTTTTACACTAAGCCATTTGCTATATCTGACCCTCTTGATATTTGCCTGGAGAAATACAGACAAAACAAATTCTAAACCAAAGTTTATAAACTTGGTGAGTTGTGCATCATGATAGTAAAAGCAACTAAACTAGTAATTATTAGCATTTTTAAAAAATTTGTTTTCTGTTATGCTGATTTCAATGCACTAAATATGTATCCAGCTATCCTTAAAACAGGGACAAGAAAGATTTTTTTAAAAGTTCATTTAATTCAAGAGAAACGGGGATTGTAAGTAACACTGTAGTGTATGACATCTTAATTTTCCTCTATGACTTGATGGACTTGAGGAGAAAGAAGACCATTGGTGGATATGGTTGAAATAGTAATCTATTATATTTTTTTAAAGTTTTCCACTAATTAAAATGGAAATGGATATTCCAATGCTGAAGAAAAAAATTACTTTCCATTATAGGAACCAGAGATCAATTGTCAAGTTAGCATTTGCACCTGTCAAAAGCCACTGAGGGCCAGATGACTAGAAAGTCACAGGGTTGCAAGAAACCAGCACACGAAGGACAGTCCTTCCTTTACAAGTATGTTTTCTTGACTAAGAAATAACTTGTTCAATGTCACGTTAATGCTGTCTCTCTCCCCCACCATATGATGGGGGAACAGTATAATTATTACAGTGATAGAAGTAAACACAGATAAGGAGATTAAGCATAATTATTTTGACTATGTAAAATGTGAAAAGGAGCCTATTTGATGTTAATAAGTCAATGAAGAAAAACTGCCTGTTCGTTTTGAGCCGAGTGTCTATAACACGGAATTGTGTGTAGTAGGTTATATTTCTCTCTGACTGACATACTGTATTTCATTAGAAATTGAGGAATTCAGCAAAGGCAAACTGTATTTGCAAGTGGCTAACACATTCTCTAAAACGGAACAAAACTTCAGTAATAATAATTGAAACCATTAATAAATGTATAATGTAAATGTTTTATTAAGGTAGTAATTATTGACAAGTAAGGTGATCCTGTCAATAATGAACAGCTTTATGTAAGGCATGGGGCTGAGTAAGGGACTTTATGTCATTTGAGCCCGCTAACAAATCCAAATGAGGGGGTAAAAAGGAATTATAATCTCTAGTCTACAAATAAAAGTGATGGGGCAAAGAGTGAATAGGTAATTGACACATCAGCTCATAACTCACAAAAGACGGAGCCGGTGTTCAGGCCTGTGCGGACTGACAACCCAGTGAGAGTGCTAGTCTGAAGGTGGGTGTGAATGGGGGGTGTTTGTGGTTGAGCCTCTTGTTGTACCTAAATTTGCAGCTTCCTGTTCTGCCCTTTCTGTAAAAACCCCTGGGTTTAGCTGGGCCCATAACCACCCAAAGAATGGACATCATGTCCAACTTCCCTTGCAGCCAGGTATGAGCATGTGATGAGTATCTGGGCACAGAAAGTCATGGATATGGTGTGCCACCCTTCCGGGCTAGGTTGTGCCTTCGGAGAGAAAGGATGGTCTGGCCCTAGCCTTCCCTCCCACACTTCTCTTCCCATGGCCCTTGCACACCCAAAACTTTTAAATCACTCCCTTCTGTCTTTCCGTGTCCACAGAGCTTCAGACCCCTAGGTATGACAGCTGCTGGAAGTCTCTGCCCAAGCATCCTCTGTGAACATCTTATTTCAGCCTGTCCCAAATCAGCTGATGAGACATCAACCAGCCCGCCTTTCCTCCATTATCCTCCTTCATAAAGCAGCCCTTTCTGAGGGTGCGGAGCAGGGAGGGCTGCATGCAAAGAAAAGACCTGAGGAGTGGAAGGGGTGGTGGGACACCAAACTTCCCAAATGCAGAGTTAGCCCCAGAAGCAGGCTACACCTGAGAGACGAGCAATGGCTCTCTGCTTGGGGTCAATTCCAGTTCTTACACATTATGCAAGTCACTGGCTTCCCAGTCTGAGAGGCTGATTACCTGTCTGCTCTCCCTTTGGAGGTTGTCTCTCCCCACCTGTCAGTGACCTCAACCAATAGAATCACTCATATCTGCAGTATGATTTAGCAATTTACATAAATAAATAAATAAATCGTGCACATTTGTCTCTCTCTCTCTCTTTTTTAATGCCTTTTTCTTACAATTCTGAATCTATTTCAGGCCCATCAATGAGATCCTTTGGTGATGTGAATTTTCCAGTCATTACGCATGAGTAATGGACTCAGGTCTACTTCCATTTTATTTTCTTTACACTAGGTAAAATATCTCCCAGTGTAGATCAAAGTCCTTTTTCCTGAGCTGGTATCTTTAGCTGTGCCCCATCCATCAGATGAGTGGATGTTGTTAACACAGATATTACCAAAAACAAATAAGCAAAAACACTTGCAGCTATGTTATTTCATCAAAGTACATGATGTTCCTTAGGGAACCCTTCAAAATTATCTTTTTCTTGCCCACAGTCTTCTCTCTTTTTTTATTCTCAACCATCTACTAAAACACTTGCTGCTGTTTTTTTTTTAACTGATCAGAAAATGATCTTCTTCTGTTGTTATCTCACCTTGAACCTTGCTGTCTTCACACCTAGAGCTCATAAAGGAGATCCCTCTATCACAAGAGAAAGCCATTTTGATCATTTGAGAGATGAAGGAGGTGGCCCAAAGCAAGATGGGCCAAGACCATGAGAGGGACAACATGGTGTCGCAAGACAGAGCATTTTATTCCCATTTCAGGGGCCATCATTTCTAAGTGCGCAATAAGGGGTGGCCAGGAGAGGAATGGCTTGTGCAGCCATGGCCCTGGAAGGTTCCAACTCTGAACTTCCCCCTGATGTCATCCAGCACATCCCTTCCCCGCTAAGCTCCAGGGGCTGAGTTACTGAGACAGGTTATCACCAAGGTCCCCCGGTACCTTCACATGTGTGAGCCCCCACTCTGCCTAGACCTTAAGCATTCTAGTTCCTCACTAATTTGCCTAAGTGATTCATATTTATTTCCCTAAAGATCCACTTTCTCATCTGCACAAAAATTAGATAGTTGTTAAAATCCTAGGTATAGGGAAGTTGCAAGGAGCCCTGAGTGCTCTAGAGGCCCCCATGGGAGAGGTGGCCTATAACACACGGTTTTCAACACACTGCCTCACAGTCGAGCTTTGTGACCTTAAAACACTTAATGTATCTGAGCATCATGGTTCTTATCTGTAAAGTGGAAATAAATTTTAAAAAAAATAGTAACTTGGGCATCTTAAGGACCAAGCAAGCTAATCTTTGAAAAATACTCAACACAGAGACCCCTGGCTATCTCAGTTGTTGGAGCCTGTGACTCTTGATCTTGGGGTGTTGAGTTTAAATCCCACATTGGGCTTACAGCTTACTTAAAAACAAAAAACAAAAACTTAAAACAGGGCTTGGCATACAGTCAGTGCAAATTAGTGGAAGTTATGACCAGTGAATGATGAGCATAATGCTAACATTATTTATGCTTTCCTAATTAGAGATTATTCCAGAGAGAATACTGGCTAGGGTAGTTCAGAACAACAACAGAAACAAGACACACACACATCATTTATAGACACACATATGTTACATATATAAATACACACCCACTCACATCTACTCTAATCATATCATTCCAGTTGCCCTCCTAATGGTATTACTGTTGTCCTCTTTGACCCCCACAGTAACTTCAGGGTAGAGGCAAACATGTCTTTCCTGACTGACAGATCAACAAACTGAGGGTGGGGAAAACTGCATTTCTAGCTATTCCCAACGACTAGGTTGGCAGCAAGATCCTGGCAAACTTTCGATCTCTCAGTTTTTCCTCACCATCAGACAGTAGTACCGAGACAAATTTCCAAGAGCAGCAATTCATTCATTGGCATATAAAGGAAAAGAAAGCCGCAGTGGCAGCCTATCTTCTTCCGAGGCAGGAAAATTGGACGCACACACCCTCCATGACTAACCTGGGCTGGAGGTTAGAGAAGTAACTGTCCTTCATCATTCACACGCAGAAGTGATGAAAAATAATCCCTGATTATCTAGAGCAAAGAAAGAGAGTAATTTATAGCCAACCATGAATAGTTAATCATAAGGCCCAGTGACGTTGCTCATATTAACACAGCCAAAACAAATCAGCTGTAAATCACAGCCGACTTCAACATGGCATCGGGAAGATGAATCAGGGGGGCCTGGCACGGAGAGTCTGTCTGTGAAGCAGCGCTATTAATAAGTGGCAGCCCTCCACCCTGCCCTTCCCGCCGCACCCAGGCCACAACCGCAGCCGCCCAGTAATGAGGGTAGCAGGACTGCACATTTTATAACCGGCAATTAGAGCTCCACAGCAATCCCAAACACATTAATTACTCCTAAAAGGCCCCAGGTTGTCTTTCTGTTCATTTTCCAGTGGATAAATTCTCTATGAGGTGACAAGTCAAGTAAAACTTCAGTAATTGACACTGCCCAGGGACCAGAGTCTGAGTTAGTGAGAAGTGCACATTTCACGTCTACGATCAAGGAAATGTGTTGCTTGTGCTTCTGAGAACACAGGGTAATTGGAAGTAGATTAGCAAAGGCTTTGAGTCACTGTGTATATTGGAAAGCAAAAGGGAAAAAAAATCTATTTATACCTAAATATTATTTTACCATAGTTATTTAGATCTGTTTTAATAAGAAGGTAAGATTATTGTTTATAGGGGGCAGAGCAATTATTTGCAAATAGTACTACAAATGATTAGGAAATTTTTTTTATAAAAACTTTTTCGGTGTTTTTTTTCCAAATTTACCTCTAAAAGTCTTTCAACATTATATAATCTGCTTAAATTAACCAGCTTCTATGTCTCTGGTAACCATCAGAGCAGGCTTTTTCCAAATTAGTTCTTCCTCCATAAGAACATTCTAACTAATGTGATCAGACAGTGTATATTTCTCCTCTCTGCCTTTCTTTGCCCTGGTCTACACTTACTCTCTCATCATTTTGATTAAGTCCTGTGGGTCATGACATAGTTGCTTCCTTTTAAGATCTGTTAGGATATATTTATTGTCTGTCCATCCAAAAAGTTCCCCTGCTTCTTCTCACCTACTTGTGCTGCATATGAACCCAGCTCTCTTTAAGTGAGTATAGTGGCAATTGCTTGCTGCCTTTTCTTTCAACATCCTTCATCCAAATACATCACACATGGTAAGGCAGCACGCAGAGGTCCTCACTCTCCAGACGTCCCATTTATCCTCTACTGTTGCACACGTGGGTGGCAGCATCTGTACCCAGAAGACAAAGAGAGCACTGGGAGACAGCTTGGTCCCCTTCCCCAAGGTTGCACAATCCTCAACAGACAGTCAGATGCATCTCAACGAACTAGCATGTATGGAGCATGGGCACCAAGGAGGGAGCCAGGACATCAGAACATTTATACCTCAAAACAATCCTCCAAACCAGGTAGTTCCAGCATTTGGCAGATGAGTAGTTGAGAATTACAATAATGGCCCACTTACTCAAGATGTCATGGTTAGTACCCAAGTTGGGATTTAGACCCAAGTCCACCTGAATTTAAACCCCATAAGGAGAGAGACATTTAATCTGCTGAGTGCCCATCAGAAATCCAATTATATTTCAATTATCATGGGAAATCTTTCTGAAATATGTCAGGTAACCTTTGCTCACAAGGAACTAAAGAAGGGAGAGCACAGGTGGCCCTCTTTTCAGGCTGAGGACCCAACTAGTGTCAAGGAGTCACTCATTACCAGAGGCTGTAGAAGGAGAAGGTATAGGAGATGTAGGCTGGCTCCCAACAATATGAAAATGGCTACTTTAAAATAAATTCCTAAAATCAGTTTCCTATGTTTTAATTTTTTTCCTTAGGGTAAAACTTCAGACAGAATGAATGAAGACTTTGCTGAGTATCCCATATAAAGACCTGTTCCTTTAAATAAGAAAGAATAAAAAGATAAAGTTATATATGATCAGGAGCACAGACTTGGAAACAAAGTAGTTTTGTTTTCAAAATCTGTATCAAATTAAAATTTATCAAAATTTTATCAAAATAAAATAGACAAGATTGCTTGGGCTCAGCCACTCCTTACTAAAACTTTGAGATAATAGTACCCATTCTATGTATGTTGTTGGGTAGATAAAAAGAGATAATGTATAGGAAATGTCCCCCCTCTCGCTGGCATAGAGCTTATGCCTAGTGAATAAATGCCTTATTCTTTATGAACAAATTATTTCCTCCTTCCTCCTTTTTATTTCCCTGCAACTAAAAAGTCATAGAAACGTCAATAGACCCAGATTCAAATCTTGTTGGGAAGGAATAGACACATGTTATTGTGGAAAGATCTAGATTTTTACTAGCTCTGTCCCTTAGGACATCTATTCTCAGAGAAAAAAATAAGATTGTATATATAAAATGTCTGGTATAGTGCCTGGCAAACCATTTCCTACCTTTCTGACTTGAACAAATGATGTTAATAATTCACATTCAATTTTCTTACATTTATTTACTATACAGATTATTAAGCAGCTTCTCTGTGGTGATGCTGGGAATATAACCACATGCAGATGGGTAAGGTTCATGGCCTCATGAAATTGCATTCTAGTGGGATAAGCCATAAGAAACAAGTAGTCAAAATGACGTAAGGCAGTGATTCAAGTTGGCAATAAAATAATCAGAATGAGGTAAGAGGAGTCAGTTGGGAGCAATGTTGCTTGAGGATCCCTCTGATTCTGATCCTGGGGCTGTCTCTGGATCTTCCATTGGAACTTGAACCCCAGGATCCTTGGACCATGGGGGTGTTCTCAGCCCACACTGCCTGCCCATTGGCCCTGGACAGTGAAGGACGGCAAGCTGGAATGAAAGGAGCCCAAGCTTTGGTGGCAGAAGTTCAAGGTCTCATTTTGTTTCATCCTCTCCACACAGCAGGAAATGAAGCACACAACGCCCATGCTGGGCCTCCCTTCTCTTGTCTGTGTGGCAAATATTTTTGAAACCCCAAGTTTTCAAAATTCAAAAAACCCCAGGTTTTAATGGATTTTTTGTTGTTGTATTCCCATCATTTATCTTCCCATAATCAGGTGGCTACAGAAATGCTTCTTAAATTTTGTGTTTAAGATTAGGTTTAACAAGGAATCTTGTTAAAATGCTGATTTTGATCAGTAGGTGTGGGATGAGGTCCAGTTTCTAACAAGCCTTGGATGATGCTAATCTGCTATTCCAAAGACCAAGCCCTGATAACATGGAGCCAGACTGTTCTCCATGTGTATTACTTAAGGAAGGGGATGATGGCCTAGAGAGCAAAAGGTGGGGAGATGGTAGTAGGAATGGTGAAGACTATGGTGCTTATTGTGGTGGTCATAGTGACAGTAATGCCTGCGGTGGTGATGATGTGGATGGTAATGGTGGTTGTTGTTGGGAGGGAGGTGGTAATGATAGTGGTGGTAATGGTGGTGACAATAATGCCCATGGTGGTGATGGTGGTGATGCGGACAGTGATTGTGGTGGTGGTAGGGATGGGGACATTGATGGTGGTGGCACTGGGGACAGAGACGGTGGTGGTGGTATTTAGAGTATTTATTCCTGGTAATGGTTTGGCATAGAAAGCCTCTGGACCATCCTTGGACAGTCTTGACAAGAACCAGCTTAAGATCCCTATGTGGCCAAAACACAATAAATCATATATCTGTTGCATCCATAAAATGGGCACAATGAGCCCTTATACTCATAGATATATTTTTGCACATTATGGGAGCTAATGCCTATTGCAGAACTTGAAGAAATAAAAGTCTGTATAGAGGGGTGCCTGGGTGGCTCAGTCAGTGAAGCTTTAGCTCAGGTCATGATACCAGAGTCCTTGTGGAGCCTGCAGGCTCTCTTTCCAATAAATGAAAAAATAAAATCTTTTTAAAAGGCCGTATACATGATATTATAATAAATCTATAAGCCAAAATCATGGAGAATCTTTGCTTATTTCACTGATATTTTCCTAGAACCCAATAATCTCTGCCTTTAACTCTTCAAACTAGAACTTTCTGAGTGCAGATTCTCTGACACTTGATTTTTTTTCCAAAGGAAGTATTTTTGGGCCTAGGGCTCTGTTCAGAACACCCTGAGATCACACAGCCCTAGTCACTACCTATTCCTCCCACTTTCTTCACCAAGCCTACTTAAATTGCAGGTCCAATTATTCCTCCCACTGGACAATAAAAAACTCTCCTCAAAGTTTCATCAATCAATGTTCAGTGAACAAAAGGTGTGAAGAATTAATTATAAACACTTATATCTTGCCTCTCTAGAATGAGAGGAAAAAAAGAAAAGATTTTTTAAATGCTTATTTCAAATAGAGCTTTTTTTTTTCCCACTAAAATCTCTCCTGACCCAACCCCAAAGGATCTAAATGCTTCAGACTGAAGTCATGAAGAAAGGCATTCTCTAGAGGCAGTTCTTCCTGGAATTAGGGATGGCTATCAGCTCCTAAGGCTTAGGGAGCTGTGTCTTTGGAGCCAGTAGTTGACAACCAAACATGGTAGGGCCTTGCTGCTGTCCAGGATAATAACCACTCCAGCCTCAGGGTTACTGACATCATAATCAAGACAGAAAACACAACACCTGAGGTGCCTGGGTGGCTCAGTTGGTTAAGCACTTGCCTTTGGCTCAGGTCATGATCTCAGGGTTCTGGGATTGAGACCTGTATCCAGATCCCTGCTCAGTGGAGAACCTGCTTCTCCCTCTCCCTCTGCTCCTCCCCCTGCTTGTGCTCTCTTCTCTCTTTCTCTGTCAAATAAATAAATAAAATATTTTAAAAAAAAAGAAAAAACACAAGACTTATGATGGGTGATTTTTATTTTGGTGAGGAAAGAGTTTTGACCTTCTTCCATGCCCCATCATACTAGTTCTATTCTCAGACACAATTTAATCATTCCTTCTTCCATTCATCCATCCATCAATAATTCTATTTGTTATTCAATGTACATCAGTATGTTCTAATGAATTTTCCTGTTCTAGAGCATATAAAAATTTTTAAATGGTACAAATATGCCTCTGCACCGACATTCAGAGAGATTATAAGATACTAGAAATTTCACATTGTCTCTCATCTTTAATTGTTACCAAAAGACACCAGAATATCTTGAGTCTCCATTCCAGAGGGAAGAAGCAAGAGTTTCCTCACTCTGCTGAAACACTAAAGCACATTTTTTTAGTTAGGATAGAACAGGTAGGTTATACTGAAACCATAATATCCTGCCATCTCTCAGTGTGTCAACACAATCAAAGCTTGTTTCTCCCTCACATCACAGTCCTGCACGGGTTGAGTAGCTCCTAGTGACAGTCTTTACAGTGGTGATTTTAGGCACGGGCGACTTCCCTCTGGTAGCTACATCACCTGACTCACATGGCTTCCAAGGAGACTATAGAGACTACGTTTAACCAGCCAGATCCTAGTTGTAATGCCCCAATATAACCAGAAGAATGGCTGGGAATAAAGAAGGGCCAAGTATTCAGTGACACCAAGATTCTTGCCACACCCATGGTCCAAGAGTCCGATCCAAAGCTCTCCTTCACACTCTGAACTTTATAACCTGAGTCCCGCTTTGGCCCTGTCTATTTTCTATGTGACCTATACTTGCACACAAGAGTTCCATGAGAATGCACTGCAACACACCACAAAATTCACCTGCTCTTCACATGAACCCACACTTCTTTTTTCTTTTTCCTTTTTTTCTTCCTAGTTTTTATTCAAATTCAAATTAGTTAACATATAGTGCAGTATTAGTTTTAGGAGTAAAATTTAATGATTCATCACTTATGGGTAACACCTAGTACTCATCAAAACGAATGCCCTTCTTGACACCCATCACCCATTTAGCCCATCTCTCCACCCACCTCCCTTCCAACAACCCTCAATCTGTTCCTTATAGTTAAGAGTCTCTTGGAGCATCAGGGTGGCTTAGTAAATTAAGTGCCCAGTTCTTGCATTTGGCTCAGGTCATGATCTCAGGGGTCGTGGGTTCGAGCCTCACATCTGGCTCTATGCTCAGCAAGGAGTCTGCTTCAAGTTTCCCTCCCTCTGCCTTTCCTTCCACTCTCTATCTCTCTAAAATAAATAAATACATCTTTTCTTTAAGGTTCTTATGGTTTGCCTCCCTCTCTGTTTTTATCTTATTTTTCCTTCCTTTCCTCTATGTTCAACTGTTTTGTTCCTTAAACCCCACATATGAGTGAGATCATATGGTATTTGTCTTTCTCTGACTTAATTCGCTTGACATAATCTACTCTAGTACCATCCATGTAATTTCAAATGTCAGGATTTCATTCTTTTTGATGGCTAATATTCCGTTATGTATATACATATACCACATATTCTTTATTTTCTTTATCCATACATCTGTTGATGGGTGGATATCAGAGTTCTTTCCATATTTTAGCTATTGTGGGCATTGCTGCTATAAACATTGGGATGCATGTGCCCCTTCAAATCACTATATTTGTATCCTTTGGATAAATACATAGCAGTGCAATTTCTGGGTTGTAGAGTAGCTCTATTTTGTAACTTATTGAGGAACCTCCATATTGTTTAACAGCGTGGCTGCACCAGTTTGCATTCCCACCAACAGTGTAAGAGGGTTCCCCTTCCTCACCAATATCTATTGTTTCCTGAATTGTTACTTTAAGCCATTCTGACCTGTGTGAGGTGGTATCTCAGTGTGATTTTGATTTGTAGTTCTCTGATAATAAGTGATGTTGAGCATCTTTTCATGTATTTGTTAGCCATCTCTATGTCTTCTTTTGAGAAGTTTCTGTTCGTGCCTTCTATTTCTCTTTTTTTTTTAAGATTTATTTATTCATTTATCAGAAAGAGAGCAGAAACAGAGGGAGCAGCAGGCAGAGGGAGAGGCAGGCTCCCTGCTAAGGAGAGGAGCCCAATGTGGGACTTGATCCAAGGACCCTGGGATTATGACCTGATACGGGTAGATGCTTAACCAACTGAGCCACCCAGGTGCCCCTTTTCTGCCCATTTCTTAACTAGATTTTTTTTTGGCTTATGATTTTGATAAAAGCTTTATAGATTTTTGATACTAGCCCTTTATCCAATATGTCATTCACAAATATCTTTCCCCATTCTATAGGTTGCCTTTTAATTTTGTTGATTGTTTCATTCACTGTGCAGATTTTCTCTTGAGGAAGTGCCAATAGTTCATTTTTGCTTTTGCTTTCTTGCCTCTGGAGATGTGTCCACACTTTTGAAAAGGGGCAGAACAAAGTGGTTCCAGGCTAACCTGGGATGACCTCCCATCTCCCTGCCACTTGTTAATTACGTAAACTTGAGCAAGCCTCCTGACTTCTTTGAGCACCATTTTGTCTTCTATAAAATGGCAATGACCATACCTCTTCATAAAGTTGTTGTTAAGAATAGAAATAATATTAGTAAAAAGCTCAACAAGGACTTTTATACAGAATGCTAATAATATTGCTTAGTACCTGGGACAGTTCTCCACTCTTCTACATATTAGGAGTAGACATCCAAGGCAAAGATATGTTTTGCCATTGCTGCTCTTACTGACAAAAGGATATTTTTTTTTCTTGAGCAGCACAATAGTGAACCTTATCCCCAAGCCCACAGGTTAGTGGGATGGTTGGGAATGATCTGCTGTACATGTGTTCATTCTGGGGTCCAGACTAAAGGTGTAACAGCTATGTCCAGTAGCATGTTCTCATGGGTGAGGTTGGAAACACAAGAAGGGAAGCCTGCAATGCTTTGTATGGTCTTGGCTTAGAACTGATATTCTGTCCACCCACCCACATATCAAAGATTCAGGCCACACCCAACATTGATGGGGTGGGGGGAGCAAATTCCTCCAATCCTAGCAAACAGCAGTATAGGGTCTTAGGGAAAAGACACAAGAAAGGGACAATATCAGAAATATTAATGCAATCTACCACATTCCATCACCCACTTCTCCCCAAATTCCTTTTAAAAAAATACAATTTTGGAGGATAATATAAAAGCTAGAAATAGTTGCATCTAGATTTGCCATTCTGTAGATAAGGAACTGAAGGAATTGAGAAGGCATCACCCCGTTCAATGCTGCAAGGCCTGTGCCTGATCTAATGAACATGTCAGCTTTCATTTTTTAAGGGATTGGCCTCAGAAGGGATCAGATGGTTGAGAATCATTTCCTGAGCCCTGAGTCCATCACGGTCAGAGGTTTTGTGATCTAACTAGGTAAATCCTATTTCCCCCACTTTACAAACAAGGCAGGGAAGTCAAATGAATGAATCAATGATTTGACATCTCATTTTCTTTTAAAGAGAAATTTTCAAATCACATTTATTATTTGCATCAGTGGGATTATGCTATATCTTAAATGAATAGAAGAATATATTTAGACAGCACTTCAGCATGAAATGATACATACAAAAATATCCAAAAGGGATTTCTGTGGGGTAAGGCAGGATGGGGAAGTCAATGACCAGAAGAAAAAAAGATGCTTTTTTCACTATCATAACAATTTACTAGCATTTTATTATGGCTTGATTGTGTTGATTGCAACTAGAACACTTTCTCTCTTGGGGGAGGATATCATATCAGAGTTCCAATCTAGGTTAAATAGACACTGCCATTAATAAGAAACTGATGGAAAAAAAAAAGAATTGAATACTCCCCCACACTACAAAGGTAAGGGGCAGAAGAGTGGGGCACTACTGTATAATTTCCTTAAGTAGAAATCTTAACCCTCTCAGTCAACATTCTTCAATTAACAAACCTTCCCCACCAGAAAGACAAGAAAACAGAGACCCAAAGAGTCTGAATAACTAAAATCCAGGTCACCCAACTCAATGCTCATTCCTTCATTAAACATATACATGGAGATTTTTTTGTATGTGCCAAGCAGTTCATTTGTCTCCAGGTCAAAGAGATAAATGAACTAGAAGTCTTTGCACTCAAATGTTGGTTTAAAGGAATAAACAGAATAGAAGACAGATGGACAGAATATAAATAGATAGTTATGTGGAATACTATATCTAGTATTATTGTTATATATTAATACTCTTCCCACTTATGTATGTCATAAGGCAGTGAAGTCATGTAAACTCCAGCTACACATGTGCACACTCTAAGCGACAAGGGTATGGTGCCTAAATAGACACATCTACATCTCATATGCTCGACAAAAGACATGTTCATAACAGCATTATTCACAACAGCTCCAAAGGAAAAATTGCTCAAATATTCATGAGCCAAAAATATGTAAATAAATTGTAACACATTCACCCAGTGGAACATAATATATCAATAAGGGTCAAACGTTACAGCACAAGTAACATCATATGCATCTCAAAAACTATGCTGAACCAAAAAAAGCAGAGCAAGAGTGCACGCATGCCATTCATACAGAGTAATGTATGAGCAGATAAAATCCACCTCTATTCTGAGAAGTCAGGACAGGAATCACCTACAGAGTGCAGAAAGCAGGAGATGGTGAACAGAGAGCACTGAAGGGCTCTGGGCAGGTGATCATGCATGGTTCCTGGATCTGGTGGTGCTGGTGACAAGAGTGATTTTAGCTTATGGAAATTCATTAATCTGTGCAAGTATTGTGTTTTCCTTTGTGAATATTGTACATGACTTAGAAGATTGTTTGTTTTGTTTTGTTTTGTTTTTAATGCAGTGAAGATAGAAAAGAAGAAAACTGAGGCTGCATGGAAAAAACAAATTGAAACCCAAAGAATCAAACTGAGAGAGATTAGTGACTCAATGGAAATGTTCCAATATCAGAATTATTGGGGTCCCTGAGGGGGTGGAGAGAGAGGTCTAGTAGATATATTTGAGCAAATTATAGCTGAGAACTTCCCTAATCTGGGAAAAGGAACACATAGAGGCAGAGAGGACCCCTCCCAAGATCAATGAGAACAGACCAATACCATGACATATAATAGTACAATTTGCAAATCTTAGATCCAAGGAAACAATCTTGAAAGTGGCAAAGGGAAAGAGATTTCTTATGTACAGAGGGAGGAACATCAGAATAATGTCAGACCTACACAGAGACCTGCCAAGCCAGAAAGGGCTAGCAAGACATAGTCACGGTACTAAATGAGAAAAACAAGAAGCCAAGAACACTTTATCCAGCAAGGCTGTCATTCAGAATGGATGGAGAGACAAGGAGCTTCCAAATCTGGCAGAAACTAAAAGAATATGTGATCACCAAGCCAGTCCTGCAAGAAATATTATGGGGGTTCTATAAAAGGAGAAAGACCCGAAGAGTGATATAGAATTCGAAGAGACAATCTATAGAAACAAGGACTTCACAGTCAACATGATGACAATCATATCTTTCAATGATCACTCTCAATGTGAATGGCCTAAATGGTTTTATGAAATGGCAGAGTCACAGACTGGATAAAAAGACATGGCTTTTTAACATCCATATGCTGTTTACAAGAGATTCATTTTGAACCTAAAGATACATCCAGATGGAAAGTGAAGTGATGGAGAACCATTTTTCATGCAAATGGACCTCAAAAAAGAAAAAAAAAAAAAAAGCTGGGGTAGCAATTATCATATCAGACAAATTAGATTTTAAGCTAAAGACTGTAGTTAGAGGTACAGAAGGACACTATGTGATTTTTTTTTTTTTTACATATGTGCATTATTTACTTCAGGGGTACAGGCCTGTGAATCATAAATCTTACACAATTCACAGCACTCACCATAGCACGTACCCTCCCCAATGTCCATAATCCAGCCACCCTATCCCTCCCCCCACCATCCCCCAGCAGGACACTATGTCATTCTTTTTTTTTTTTCTTTAAGATTTTATTTATTTATTTAACAGACAGAGATCACAAGTAGGCAAAGAGGCAGAGAGAGAAAGAGAGAGAGAGGAGGAAGCAGGCTTACCGCTGAGCAGAGAGCCTGATGTGGGGCTCGATCCCAGGACCCTGAGATCATGACCTGAGCTGAAGGCAGAGGCTTAACCCTCTGAGCCACCCAAGCACCCTGATGACACTATGTCATTCTTAAAGGGTCTATACAGCAAGAGGATCTAGCAATTATAAATATCTATGCCTCCAACATGGGAGCAGCCAACTACATAAGCCAACTGTTAACCAAAACAAAGAGACATATTGATAATAATAATTAATATTAAGAGACCTCAACACTTCTCAACAACAGGCAGATCATCTAAGCAGAAAATCAACAAAGAAACAAGAGCCTTGAATGACACACTGAACCAAATGGACCTCATAGATATATACAGAACATTCCACCATAAAACAACAGAATAGTCATTCTTCTTGAACACACATAGAACTTTCTAAAGAAAGACCACATACTGGGTCACGAATCAGTCTCAACCAATACCAAAAGATTGAGCTTATTCCCTGCATAAACTCAGACCATAATGCTTTGAAACTGGAACTCAATCACAAGAGAACATTTGAAAGAAATTCTAATACTTGGAAGCTAAAGATCATCCTGCTTAAGAATGTTTGGGTCAACAAGGAAATCAAAGAAGAACTTAAACATGGAAAACAGTGAGAATGAAAACACATCGGCCCAAAACCTATAGGATACTGTAAAGGCAGTCCTAAAGGGGAAATACATAACCATCCAAGGCTCACTCAAAAAGACAGAAAAAATCCTGAATACACAAATTAACCTTAAAGAACTGGAGAAAGCAAAACAAATAAAGCCTAATCCACAGACAAGATAAGAAATAAGATTAGAGAAGAGATCAATGAATTAGAAACCAGAAATACAGTAGAGCAGATCAACAAAACTAGAAGCTGGTTGTTTGAAAGAATTAATAAGATCAATAAACCACTGGTCAGACTTATCCAAAAGAAAAGAGAAAGAACTCAAATTAAAAATTATGAATGAAAGGGGAGAGATCATGACTAACAACAAGGAAATATAAATGATATTTAGAGACTATTATCAACAACTATCTGCCAATAAATTAAGCAACCTGGAAGTAATGGATGCCTTCCCGGAAACCTATAAACTACCAAGACTCAAGCAAGAAGAAACAGACCAATAGACCACCTGAATAACCAATAACCAGTAACAAAATTGAAGCAGTATTTAAAAAAAGAAAAAAAAAACTCCCAAAAAATTAAGAGTCCATGATCTGATGGATTCCCTGGGGAATTCTACCAAACATACAAAGAAGAAATAATACTTATTCTCCTGAAACCGTTTCATAAAATAGAAGCAGAGGGAAAACTTCCAAATTCATTCTATGAGGCCAGCATTATCTTGATCCCAAAACCAGGCAAAGACCCAATCGAAAAGGAGAATTACAAACCAATATCCCTGATGAATATGGATGCCAAAATTCTCAATAAGATCCTAGCTAATAGGATCTAACAATACATTAAAAGGATTATCCATCACTAATAAGTGGGATTTATCCCTGGGATGCAAGGGTGGTTCAACATTCGCAAATCAATTAGTGTGTTAGAACACATTACTAGGAGAAGAGAAAAGAACCACATGTTCCTCTCAGTTGATACAGAAAAAGCATTTGGCAAAATAGGACATCCTTTCCTGATTAAGAGTGTAGGAATAGAAAGAACATTGCTCAACTTCATAAAAACTATCTATGAAAAGCCCACAGTAAATATCATTCTCAAAGGGGAAAAGCTGAGAGCCTTCCCCTTAAGATCAGGAACATGACATGGATGCCCACTCTTGCCACTATTGTTCAACATAGTACTAGAAGTCCTAACAACAACAATCAGAAAACAAAAAGAAATAAAGGGTATTCAAATTGGCAAAGAAATCAAGCCCTTTTTTTCCCCAGATACGATACTTTATGTGGAAAACCCAAAAGATTCCACCCCCAAATTACTAGAAATCATACAGCAATTCAGTAATGTGGCAGGATGCAAAATCAATGTACAGAAATCAGTTGCTTTCTAATACACTAATAATATAATTATAGAAAGAGAAATTAAGGAATCGATTCCATTTACAATAACACCAAAAACCATAAGATACCTTGAAATAAATCTAAGTGAAGAGGTAAAGGAACTATACTCTAGAAACTACAGAACACTTGAAAAAATTGAAG
This sequence comes from Lontra canadensis, assembly GCF_010015895.1. Lineage (NCBI taxonomy): Eukaryota > Metazoa > Chordata > Mammalia > Carnivora > Mustelidae > Lontra > Lontra canadensis. The sequence continues at coordinate 5,117,761 of NW_022631043.1, forward strand.
AAGACACAAAAAGATGGAAAAATATTCCATACTCATGGATTGGAAGGATAAACATTGTTAAATGTCTATGCTGCCCAGAGCAGTCTATACTTTCAATGTCATCCAGGTCAAAATACTAATAGGATTTTTCAAAGTGCTGGAACAAACAATCCTAAAATTTGTATGAAGCTAGAAAAGACTCTGAATCACCAAGGAAATGTTGAAAAAGAAAAACAAAGCTGGGGGCATCACACTTTCTGATTTCAAGCTATATTACAAACCTGTGATGAGCAAGACAGCATGGTACTAGCATAAAAACAGACACATAGATCAATAGAACAGAATAGAGAGCCCAGATATAGACCCTCAACTCTATGGTCAAAAATATCCAAGAAAAAACATCCAATGGACAAAAGACAGTCTCTTCAATAAGTGATGCTGGGAAAATTGGACAGCTATATACGAAGAATGAAATGTGACAATTCCCTTACACCACACACAAAGATAAACTCAAAATGGATGAAAGACTTCAATGTAAGACAGGAAACCATCAAAATCCTAGAGGAGAACACGGCACTAACCTCTTCAACATCAGCCTCAGCAACTTCTTTCAAGACAAAGGAAAGGAAAATGACCTCTGAAAATGATCTTTTGGGACTTCATTAAGTTAAAAAAGTCTCTGTACAACAAAGGAAACTGTCAACAAAACTAAGAGGCAACCTGTAGAATGGGAGAAGATATTTGCAAACGGCACTACAGATAAAGGGCTGGTATCCAAGATCTATAAAGAACTTCTCAAACTCAACAGCCAAAAAACAAATAGTCAAGTCAAAAAATGGGCAGAAGACATGAGCAGACACTTCTCCAAAGGAGACATACAAATCGCTAACAGACATGTGAAAAAAATGTTCAACATCATTAGCCATCAAGGAAATTCAAATCAAAACCACATTGAGATACCAACTTACACCAGTTAGAATGGCAAAAATTGACAAGACAAGAAACAGCAAAGGTTGAAGAGGTTGTAGAGAAAGGGAAACCTTCTTACACTGTTGGTAGGAATGCAAGTTGGTGCAGCCACTTTGGAAAACAGTGTGGAGATTCCTCAAAAAATTAAAAATACAGCTACCCTATGACCCTGTAATTGCACTCTGGGTATTTACCCCAAAGACACAGATGTAAAAAGAAGGGCCAGATGCACCCCAGTGTTCATAGCAGCCATGTCTACAATAACCAAACTGTGGAAAGAGCCAAGATGGCCTTCAGCAGATGAATGGATAAGGAAGATGTGGTCCATATATACAATGAAATATTACTCAGCCATCAGAAAGGATGAACACCCAACATTTGCATCGACATGAATGTAACTAGAGGGGATTATGCTGAGTGAAATAAGTCAAACAGAGAAAGACAATTATCATATGGTTTTATTTATTTGTGGAACATAAGGAATAGCATGGAGAACATTAGGAAAAGGAAGGGAAAAATGAAGTGAGGGGAGATCAGAGGGGGAGACGAACCATGGGAGAATATGGACTCAGGGAAACAAACTGAGGGTTTTAGAGAGGAGGGGATGGGGGTGAAGGTGAGCCTGGTGACAGGTATTAAGGAGGGCACGGATTACATGGAGCGCTGGGTGTTATATGCAAACAATGAATCATGAAACACGGCATCAAAAACTATTGATGTACTGTATGGTGACTAATATAATATAATAAAAATTTTATTAAATAAATTTTAAAATAAAAAAGAAACAATGTAGCTTTAATAAATAAACAAAATATTATAAATTAAAATAATAAAATAAAATAAAAATGCAGTGAAGTAAATGATGGCATCCTCCCCTTCATCTCTTGAATTTTCTCTCATTTGTTTGCTTTGTCCTGACCTAGCCAGAGCTCAGATTGCTATAATATACCATAGTATCCTGGGTTAATAGAGCAAGGAGACATTTTTATTCCCATAACAAATCAGCAGGCTGATAAACAAGTATATTATTGAATGTGTATGTGTCTGTTCTTCTGGCTCTTTTATTTTTCACTCCTTTAGCATAAAGACCAACACACCCTGGGTCTTAAGATTCTGTTCCAACGAAAGCCCATCAAGTTCTGATTACTGCAATCCAGAATGAATCTTTTCAGTGAATGAAAACGAGGGAGATTTTATGGGCCTATTACCCGAGGGCATCCAGTGATATTTTTACTCTCCATATTTGACCTTAAAAATGTTTTGTAGTTTGTCAAGGATATAATTTTCACCCAGTCAGGCTGCAGGAATGGCTAATTAAGTGGTGTTTAATGACATTTGTTCCTTAAAGGAGGCCTGATTAAATGTACCATGTAATTTTTTACCAAATCAAGCAATTCACCCAATTTTCAAATGTGCTTAATAAGCCAGGCCCAAGTCATTACGGCCTGCCAGCTGTGTGACTGATGTGGCTCGGGCTACAAGGGCTCTCACACTTGCTCATAATTTCCTACGTTCGTACCTTTGTCTGGGCTGTTCCCCTTCACCTGGAACATTCTTCCACACTCCCTCTTCCCAGGTCGATCTGACTCACTCCAGACAATCTTACTTTGTTCTTGGAATTTTCTCCAGCTTAGGCCAGATATCAGTCTCCTTTCTCCAAACTCCTGTGACCCCTGGTATATATCCCTTATCTTAAAATGTCTGCCCACATCTCTGATTGTTTGCCCCTCTCATCCAGGTCAATTCAAATATAACCAGAGTGAGCTCCGGAAACCGCTTTTATACTCCTCCTCGCCCTCAGAGCATGACACAGTCCTAGCGTGTGGAACAACTCAAATTTGGGAAGAGAGGGCAAGTGCTCAAGGAGGAAATGCAGATGTCATAATCCCACCACTATTGACTTTGTGGCCCTGGGCAGTTGGTTACTAAGTGTAATAAATCTGAGGTCCCTTAGCTGTGAATGAAAAAAAATGTACATATATATATATATATATATATATATATATATATATATATATCTGTTCTTTAATACACACACACACACACGGTTGTGTGTCTCTATTGAGAATTAAATAAGAAAATGCAATGACTTTAAAATTCTGCTTTGCCTAAGAATTACTGCAGGGGTTGCTAAAAATGAACATCCTGGCCAAGCTCCTGCAGAAATTCTGACTAGGTCTAGAAAATGCTCAGGAATGCACACGTTCACAAGCATCTCTCACCCTGTCACGTGATGTTAGTGCAGGTGTCTAGAGGTACTGGCCTTTGAGAAACACTGAGGATGCAAAATAATCATAACCAGAGCAATAATGATATTTATGGTCGCTATCATTATACTAAAGCCAAATGATGTCAAAATTTGAAGTGTCCTCACAAGTAGCTCCTCAACTCTACACCCAATTCAAGAAGAATTTAAGAGATAAAGAAGCAATACAATAGAACAGAGGTCACACTGTCCCCTTCGTTTTTTAATAAAAGCTAGGAATGGACAGTGCGCCTGTATCTGCGTGCAAGCAGGTGGAATTCTGAACACTAAAGTCTGGGATTAGAAAGTACCTGGTTTGCCACTTGGGTTGGGGGACTTTCAGTTGCCACAGAAAGAGCCCTTGATGAAGACCAGGTCTCCATAAGTTTCTGCAGTTCCCCCCCACCCCCGGTCTCAGGCACACAGGCAGGACCCGTCTTCCCAGGCCTGTCCTCGCAGGATTTGCTCTTGGCCAAAGTCACCCATGTTAATATACGTGTGCCATGCACACACCAGGCAAAGCCTAGAAATACAAGAGGGAACAAGGAAGATCCAGGTCCAGGTCCTGCCTTGTCGTTGGCAGAGTCCGGGGTTCAGAGAAAGGAGGCAGCTCCTTGGAGTAGGACGTGGTAAGAGTTGTGGTGGTGGGAGCCAAAAGCACACTCCCCCATTCTGCTGTTCCCTACATCCACCACTCCTCTCCATGGGTTTGTACCAGAAATCAAAACACTTTCAAGATCACACTGCCTGCCTGGATGCAGAATAAAGGTCAGCTGAGAGAGAAGCCATATACACTTCAGTGGTTCGAATCCCTACCCTAGCTTTGTTTTTTAGCTTTCAGGAAAAAAAAAATCAACCAAGTAAAACATTTTCTTCTCCTCTCACTCTTTTTATTCCTGGGTCGCTGTTCCATGCCTCACTCACCCCAAATCTCTGTCCCTCAACATCGCTTTTAATCACCACTATTTCCCCATTGAAGCTTCATCTGGCTTTCTGATTGTCGCCCAAAGGTGAAGATTCAGAGAGGTAACTAGGGCCGTGGGTCCCTGGGGCACAGCTCTGTCCCTGGGGAGGGATTTCCTGGGAAATGATGCCTGAGGGGAGGGCTGGCACATGACTAGGAATTAACCAGAGCTGAGGAGACCCAAGGGAACCAACAACCTGCTGTGTTGGTGGCAGGCTTCCTGGAAAGGAGCCCCAAAAATGTTGTGAGAAGGAGCAATCAGGGGCACCTGGGTGGCTCAGTCAGTTAAGCAGCTGCCTATGGCTCAGGCCATGATCTCAGGGTCCTGGGATCCAGCCCTGCATGGGCTCTCTGCTCAGCAAGGAGTCCGCTTCTCTCTCTCTCTCTGTTCCTTTCTCCCTGCTAGTGCGCTCACTCTCTCTCTCTCTCTCTCTCTCTCACCCCTGCCTCTCTCTCTCAAATAAATAAATAAAATCCTAAAAAAAAAAGGAGCAATCACTGAACAGATATTTATTGAGCACCTACTATGTGTCAAGTCCTGGATTCACAAATAGAGTTGACCGTGGGAGCCGACAGCAATTGGAAAAGAGTAAGTCTTGGGCCTAAGACAGATTTGGGAGTGACAGGTTTGGGACGCACAAACCCGTCGCAAGTCTAGAGCATTAGACACATTGGATGCATGGGAAGAAAATCACAGAGGGCCTGGACAGCAAGCTTGCATCCCAGGGGAGTTCAGTCCATATAAATAAATAAAACCAAAGGTCACAGTACTTTGGATGGCAGACCTGAAATGGGAAGCCAGGTGGCCCGACTCCCAGTCTGGGGCTCACCTCCTAGTTCCAGGTGCCTTCCTTAGCCATGTTTTTCCATCCTGGAAAATAATAACAGTGATAATTGATGATTTTTGAGTGCTCACTGCATGCCAAGTGCTATTCTAAGCACTTCCTATGTTTTTATTTCTTGCAACAACCCAATGAAATAGAAACTATAATTATTCTCCATTTGGCAGATGGGTCTTTTGAGGCACAAAAAGGTTAAGTGACTCAATCAAACCTAACACAGATAAGTAAGAAGTTGTGGTAGATTCAAACCCCGGTGTTCTGGCTCCGAAATCCTCGAGCTGACCACCTACACTGTGCTGGCATACTAAGTCGATGGTCCTGGGGCTGCACTAACCTTGGCAGCTGTGGGCCACCCTGGCTCGAGACTGATCTTTGAATTTCTTGTCTACCCTTTCCTTCACGCTCAAGCCAGCAGGTCAATTGCCTGGGGACCTGTAACTCTGGCCATCTCCAAGGTGCCCCCCTGCTCACCCTCCACCGCATGCATGGGCAAACTCATTGACGATGATGTTCTACTCTGGTATGGGTTCTCACCCTCTGAGCCCAGAATGGTGAGGCCATGGCTCTTTCTCCTACTGCAATCCCCAACTGAAACCTCCTAGGCCAGGAGAAAGCTGTGTCAATGATGGTCTGAGAACAAAGGGAGAAAGGACAGTCAGATGATCAGGTCTCATCAAAAAGCTGCAGGGACCCAGAGAGCAGTTCCAACTGTCAGTGTGGGGTCCCTCTACCTAGCAGAAGGAGAGGATGTCAATGTCTTAAGTGTGTTGAGCATTTTCTTACTGGCCTGCTTGGTGGAAAGAGTTGAGTTACATTTTTTTTTAAAGATTTTATTTATTTATTTGACAGAGAGAGAGAGAGAGAGATCACAAGTAGGCAGAGAGGCAAGCAGAGAGAGAGGGGGATGCAGGCTCCCTGCTGAGCAGAGAGCCCGATGTGGGCCTCAATCCCAGGACTCTGAGACCATGACCTGAGCCAGAAGGCAGAGGCTTAACCCACTGAGCCACCCAGGCACCAAAACTACTTTTAAATACCTTCTTTCAAGACACCATTTGTAAAATGTCTACTACAGAGCAGACTCGGTTCTGAGCCCTGATAGTGGAGAGCAAAAATGTTCCCTTGCTGAGCACAGACTGCATGCCAGGCCCCTCTCAAAGGGCATTAGATATGTTACCTTTTGAACCATCTGTCATGGGTATAGCCAGCAGCCCTATTTTGCAAACAAGGAAACTGAGGCACGGGGTGGCCAGGCACTAGTGCAGCAGACTCTGAGCCCCAGGGCAGAGACCACCCATGTGTGAGTTCAGCACTCATGGCCCGACAGTGTGGCAAATGCCAGGGCTTGGGAATGGAGAAGCCAGAAACCCAGTTTCTGACTCAGTGAAATCAAGCTTATGGGGCTGAGACATGGAAGTGGACACAGACAGCTCATTGCAACACTCAACCTTCAGCTTCCTGTCCCCTGTGCCCCCTTCCATATCCCCATTAAATCACATCAAAACACTGACACCGACAATCTGGAAAGCTGACAGCTACACAACTCTTCCAGGCTCCTCCTCCCTCACGTGCAATCTGGGCCATTGTCCACACAGCTTCAGCATCTCTGTTGGGTGACCCGGCCTCTCACTGAGGTGAGCCCCCTTACTGCCCACCCGCACTAATGAGCTCCCCCACTACACGCTGACACAGCTTCCCCAGTACCGGCAGGACCCCTCCACCACCCTCTGTAAAGCTCTTGGTTGGTTCCTATCACCTGCCACGTGGAGTCAACTACAAAGGCAGATCTGAGGTCCCCTCCTCACCTATCAGACTCCCTCCAGGTGTCCGCCCCGGACCATCACAGACTGAAACACTGACAACGCAGGAGGACATGTGAAGAGTGGCTACCAGCCCCGCTTTGAGAACTGCGCAGGAATTACCTTGTTTGACCCTGACAACTGTCCAACAAGGTGGGCTGTACTTGTAGACCCATGTTAGAGACCAAAGAATGGAGGATTCAAGAAATCCAATTACATGCCTAAGCCCACAGGGTTACTAAACAGTGAAGACAGGCATGACCCCAGACTGCCTGCCTGAAGAAGCCCACGTTGGAACACAGCACACTTGCCCATTTCCTGAGCCCGCCCTCATCTTCAGTAGGTCTCAGCTCCCGCACCTCCTCTGTCCTGAGGCATCCTCTGTGCCCAAGTGGACATGTGTATTCTCCCTTGTGGTCCTCTGTTCCCATCATGGAGCCCGAATATCTCATGGGGCTTCATTCCCTACACAGCTTCTCCCTCCACTAGCCCCTAAGCCCTTCAGGGACTACTCTTCTCTCATGGTGCCTAGCCCAGTGTCAGTCATGACCCAGGGACCAAAGGACTTCATGTTTGATGAAGGAATCTATGAGCCTGGAAACCCTCTGGGCTGGTGGGTTTTGAAGGACTCATTTTCTTGCTCTCCGTTCCTTGTTTCTCTCTGATTTTAGTTGGACTTTTTCTCTGACAGAGGTAGTGGCGAGACTGATGGAAAGTTGACCCAAAGCAAAGGAAACAGAGCTCACTCCTGAGCCTAGGAAAGGCTTTGGGCTTAAAAGAGAAAAACACACATGTTTCCTTCATCAAGCAAGGAGACCTCAAAGGGCAAGTAGATGGTGGTGTGGGACCCAGACCTAGAGCCAGACCACCTGCTTTGAATCCAGCTTGGCCACACTCACCAGCTGTGTGGTCTTGAGCACTTACCTCACCTGGATCCTTAACTTGGTACATGAAAGAGGACAAGAATGTCTCCCCTCTAAGTTTGTAGTGAGGACAAGGGGACTTAGTATAGGAAACAGTCTTAGAAATACCTCTAGCTTATTATTATTTTGAAATTGAAAGTGTGTCTCAACTCTCAAGAGCTGTAGAAAATTTGATAGAGTTTTCCCCATTTTCCTTCATTTTAAATAATGCAGAAAGGTTTACAATAAAGCAGTCACAGATCCAGATAGCTGTAACTCATTTAACAGGACAGCAAAGTCGGATTCCGGAAAGCTGGATCTTCATCCCAGTTCTGTCTCTGACCAGGCTGTGTCTTTGGGATGAGTTTCTTCACCTCCCCTGGCTGCACTGTCTTCAACTATAAAATTGGGATAGCTAGAATGACCTTGATGCTTTTGGTAAGGATATTGATTAAAGATAGCTTGATCAACTTGTCAGTGCTTAAGCCAACTGAAAAATGTGTATACACTTCCCTCAGCGAGGGCAGCAGGGGCCATTCAGTAGGGAAAGATCAGACTTTCCAACAAATGGTGCGGGCACAACTGGATACTGGCATGCAAAGAATGATGATGGGCCCTTAACTCACACCATATACACAATTAAGTCAAATGGATCAAGGAATTAAATGTAAGAACTGAAACCACTAAAGCCTTAGAAGAAAATGTAGGCATCCATTCTCATAACTTTAGATTAGGCAACAGTTTCTTAGATATGACATCAAAAGCACAAGAAGCCAAATTAAAAAAAAAAAAAAAACAAATTATGTCATCAGAATTTTGCTTTGGCATGTTTTAAAGACTCAACCAAGTAGTCATGTGTTTTTTGGTGTTTCTCTTTGCTGAGAAATATAATTATATATTATATAATAATATATAATAATGTCTTCTATCATTCACCCGCTGATAGAAATTTGGGTTTCCAGGCTTGACTCTTACCAATAAAACTGCTATGAGCATTTCTGTAAAAGAAAATAAGGAGGCATCTTGCTGGCTCAGTCAGTGGGGCATGAGACTCTATCTCAGGGTCATGAGTTTCAAGCCCCACATCGGGCATAGAGCTTACTTTAAAAAAAAAAATTAAAAAATGAAGTCCCAAAAGTTCATTTTTGCTTTTGTTTCCTTTGCCTTTGGAGACATATCTTGAAAGAAGTTGCTGTGGCTGATATTGAAGACGTTACTGCCTATGTTCTCCTCTAGGATTCTGATGGATTCCTGTCTCACGTTGAGGTCTTTTATCCATTTTGAGTTTATTTTTGTGTATGGTGTAAGAGAATGGTCAAGTTTCATTCTTCTACATAATAGCTGTCCAGTTTTCCCAGCACCATTTATTGAAGAGACTGTCTTTTTTCCACTGTATATTTTTTCCTGCTTTGTCGAAGATTATTTGACCATAGAGTTGAGGGTCCATATCTGGGCTCTCTACTCTGTTCCACTGGTCTGTGTGTCTGCTTTTATGCCAGTACCATGCTGTCTTGCTGATCATAGCTTTGTAGCAAAGCTTGAAATCCGGTAACGTGATGCCCCCAGTTTTATTTTTGTCTTTCAACATTTCCTTAGCGATTCGGAGTCTCTTCTGATTCCATACAAATTTTTGGATTATTTGCTCCAGCTCTTTGAAAAATACCGGTGGAATTTTGATTGGAATGGCATTAAAAGTATAGATTTCTCTAGGCAGTATAGACATTTTAACAATGTTTATTCTTCCAATCCATGAGCATGGAATGGTCTTCCATCTTTTTGTGTCTTCTTCAATTTCTTTCATGAGTGTTCTGTAGTTCCCCGAGGACAGATCCTTTACCTCTTTGGTTAGGTTTATTCCCACGTATCTTATGGTTCTTGGTGCTATAGTAAATGGAATCGATTCTCTAATTTCCTTTTCTGTATTTTCATTGTTAGTGTATAAGAAAGCCACTGATTTCTGTACATTGACTTTATCCTGCCACGTTGCTGAATTGTTGTATGAGTTCTAGTAGTTTGGGGGTGGAGTCTTTTGGGTTTTCCATATAAAGAATCATGTCATCTGTGAAGAGAGAGAGTTTGACTTCTTCATTGCCAATTTGGATACCTTTTATTTCTCTTTGTTGTCTGATTGCTGTTGCTAGGACTTCTAATACTATGTTGAACAAGAGTGGTGAGAGTGGGCATCCTTGTCATGTTCCTGTTCTCAACGGGAAGGCTGCAAGCTTTTTCCCATTGAAGATGATATTTGCTGTGGGTCTTTCATAGATAGATTTTATGAAGTTCAGAAATGTTCTGTCTATCCCTATACTTTGAAGCATTTTAATCAGGAATGGATGCTGGATTTTGTCAAATGCTTTTTCTGCATCAATTGAGAGGACCATGTGGTTCTTCTCTCTTCTCTTACTAATTTGTTCTATCACATTGACTGATTTGTGAATGTTGAACCATCCTTGTAGCCCAGGAATGAATCCCACCTGGTCATAGTGGATAATCTTTTTAATGTGCTGTTGGATCCTGTTTGCTAGGATCTTGTTGAGAATCTTATCATCCATATTCATCTGGGATATTGGTCTGAAATTCTCCTTTTTGGTAGGGTCTTTGTCTGGTTTGGGGATCAAGGTAATGCTGGCTTCATAGAAAGAGTCTGGAAATTTTCCTTCTGCTTCAATTTTTTGAAACAGCTTCAGAAGAATAGGTGTTATTTCTTCCTTGAAAGTTTGGTAGAATTCCCCAGGGAATAGACACTTCTCCAATGAAGACATACAAATGGCTATCAGACACATGAAAAAATGTTCATCATCACTAGCCATCAGGGAGATTCAAATTAAAACCATATTGAGATACTACCTTACACCAGTTAGAATGGCCAAAATTAGCAAGACAGGAAACAACATGTGTTGGAGAGGATGTGGAGAAAGGGGAACCCTCTTACACTTTTGGTGGGAATGCAAGTTGGTGCAGCCACTTTGGAGAAAAGTGTGGAGATTCCGCAAGAAATTAAAAATAGAGCTTCCCTATGACCCTGCAATTGCACTACTGGGTATTTACCCCATAGATACAGATGGAGTGAAAAGAAGGGCCATCTGTACCCCAATGTTTATAGCAGCAATGGTCACGGTTGCCAAACTGTGGAAAGAACCAAGATGCCCTTCAACGGACTAATGGGTAAGGAAGATGTGGTCCATATACACTATGGAGTATTATGCCTCCATCAGAAAGGATGAATACCCAACTTTTGTAGCAACATGGACAGGACTGGAAGAGATTATGCTGAGTGAAATAAGTCAAGCAGAGAGAGTCAATTATCATATGGTTTCATTTATTTGTGGAGCATAACAAAAAACATGGAGGACAAGGGAAGATGGAGAGGAGAAGGGAGTTGAGAGAAATTGGATGGGAAGGTGAACCATGAGAGACTATGGACTCTGAAAAACAATCTGAGGGTTTTGAAGGGGCAGGGGGTGGAAGGTTGGGGAGCCAGGTGGTGGGTATTGGAGAGGGCACAGATGCATGGAGCACTGGGTGTGGTGCAAAAACAATGAATACTGTTACGCTGAAAATAAATTTTAAAATTTAAAAAAAAAAAGAGAGAAAAAGACAAGAGAGTATATATACTATAGGGTTCTATTTTATGATGTTCTAGAACAGGCAAAGCATATAAGTTGGTTTCCTCTTAGGGTGGTAAGGATGGACATAAACTCGGAAGAGCATAAGAAAACCTTCTGGGCTGATATTAATATACTGTACTTTCACAGAGATTTAGCTTATATGGATGAATGTACTTCTCAGAACCCAGTGATTGTCCTCAATGACCATGTCTTTGTTTGCATGTACATTTTACATCAAAAGAAAAATTACTGTAAACAAATATTGATAATTCTTATTAAAAACTCATGCTTCTGTACTATAAAAAATGGCATATTATAAAGGTTATTTTAAAAATGTGATTCAGTTAAGATTTTTTTTTATTTATTTTTACCTTGTTCACTAATAGTCGTGTGATGGGTGGAAATAGGGTGGGGGAGGTAGGGGAGAGACGGGGAGAATAATACAAACTGATAATTCAATAACTATTCACTAATACCTTGTTTAGCCCACAGAGCTCAGAAAGTGACTGTTATTATTTCTGAGTTATAGATGATAAAATGTCCAGTGAAGATAGTTGTGTCAATGGTGTGATAACATATAAGCTGCAGGACAGTCCTAATACAGGTCTATCTAATTACTTACTTCTATGGAATTATTTCTTATTCATTTATTCATGCATAAGTGATAGATAAAAATAAGATTGTAGTTATGAAATTCAAACCATACAAGTAAGCCCTTCCTCCCCATACTACTTCTCTCTTCAATGGCACCCCCGGGGGTCAGGATCAGCCAGCCCACACTTTCTCCAGGCATGTGTATGTATAGAATACTTAAGTTCACTGTATTGGGTAACTAATCACAGCTTATCAGTATAAATTAACATTCAATTTCTTCTTTTCATGTAACAGTACTATGTCTTGCAACTATGCCTCTGTACACATAGTTCTATCTCTTTAAATACTCACTGCAAACCAGCAATAGGTCTCTAGGACAATCATTTCCAGCCTCCACTCAGCATTAACTTCTGGATCTGCTCACAGAGTGGATGTCACGATTACATGAGATGATGCATACCTACATGCTTTATTTTAATTGAGGTAAAGTTCACATAACATAAAATTCATCCTATTAAAGTGTACAATTCAGTGGCTTTTAGTGCATTCACGATATTGCACTACTATTGCCACTATCTAATTCCAGAACAATCTCATCACTGCAAAATGGAAACTTGTACCCCTTAACGCTTTCCATTCTTTCTTCCTCCTTCCCTACAGGCCCAGACAACCACTGCTCTGCTTTCTGTTTCTGTCTGCCTACTGTGAACATTTCATTTAAATGTAATCATACACCATGTGGTCTTTTGTGTTTGGATTCTTTGACACAAATGACAATGTGTTCTAGATTCTTCTAGAATAATGTGTTCAAGATGCATCTACATTGTAGCATATACCAAGACTTTATTCCTTTTTATAACAGAATAACATTCTACTGCATGAATATGTCATACGTGTTTATCCATTCCTCAATCGATGGACATGTTGGACTGTTTCCACTTTGGAGCTATTAGAAATAATGCTGCTATGAACATTTGTTTGCAAGTTTTTGTTTGAGAGCTTATTTTTAAGATGAAAAATTTTTATTCATTTCAGTTAATAATTTACTCAGCATCTTTCATATCCTAGGGATTGCACTAGGTTCTGGTGTTAGAACCATTCACAGGACAGGTAAGGTGCACAACCTCAGGAGTATACATTCTATTGGGGGAAAGAGACAATAAATGAAGAAGCAAATATATAAACATTTTTATTGGAAATGGTGTCAATTCTTATGAAATGGAAACAGGGCAGTGATAGAGAAGAGGAACTGGTTGGGGAAAAAGAAGGAAGACTTTAAGCAGGATGATCAGGGTACTGATCAGGGTTTTCCAGAGAAAGAACCGGTAGAGGGTGTGTGTGTGTGTGTGTGTGTGTGTGTGTGTGTTAGAGAGAGAGAGACTTATTTTAAGGAATTGTCTCATGCAATTATGGAGTTGACAAGTCCAAAATCTGAAGGATGGGCCAGTAGGAAGATCTGTTATTACAATTTAAGTCCCTAGGTTGTTGAAAGACAACATCTCTCTTACTCTGGAGAGGGAAGTCTTTGTTCTATTAAAAACTTCAACTGATTAGACACCAACATGACAGAGCTCAAGCTCCTCAGAGTCCACCAATTTAACTGTTAATCTAATCCACAACATACATCAGAAAACATCCAGGATGACGTTTGACCACATATCTGGAAAATGTGGCCCAAACCAGCTGACATAAAATGAGCTGTCACAATCAAGGGAATTGTCCATGAAGAGATGTCAATTCTGGCCACAATATGAGAATGGACAGGAGTCCTCTGTGCACAAGTTCAAGAGAAAAGCACAAGGAACAGCAAGAGCCAAAGCCTAGGCAGGCAGAGGGTATGAAGTTAGCTTGGAGTTGAGGGGAGAGAAGGTGTGGTGTCAGAGGCAAGCAGGGCAGAAACGTAAGGGGAATCTTCCCAGGGAGGGAGAAAAGCCATTTCCTGCCTGCAGCCCCCCTCCACACCCCACTGCATCACATTACCAACCCACAAAGCCGCATTCCGCTGGGGCAGGTAGGCTGGAAATACTTCTCCAGACAGCCACACATAAAAAGAAATCATCAGGACTTTTGAAGGAAAACACAGGGAAAGTAACATCTAACATAAATATCATTTCTCTTGGTTCTTTCCCGTGCTTCCAGAAACAGACAAATTTACTTCTAAATTGTCCTGCTGAGTCTGCCTTTATTACCCGCCTTAGGAGGCTGCATCTGGGCCAGCTGGGAGGCAGGCTGCCTTCAGTAATGCTCAGGCTCCTGGCTCAGACACCACGAGGCCAACGGAAGCTTGATTTCCCCACAGATCCCAGCAGCGGCCCCAACGCCTTGATTGCTTCTGATCAAGGCAAACTGAGAAAGCAAAGCAGGGACATCTGTTCTCTTTCTGTCACTTGAAGCCAGCAAAAACCTGCAGTCAATGTGGTCACTCAAAACCCTCACAGAAGTAAATCCCAGCTACAGGAAGCCCCAGTGGCAAAAGCCCGAATTAAAACTTTGTTCCATCCTCTGTTAAGTAGGAAAACTGCAGGCTGACTACAGTCAGAATCAGAGGTCAATGTGTCTCAGTTGCTGACGTCCATCAGAAGTGTTAACTGGTCCTGCATCCTGACCTTGTGGGAATGGAAGGACTGTTGAGGGAGGCCTGAATGTGACATCTGTCTTTGGCCCTGTCCTCTGCTAGCACCTTTGCCAAATTCAGACTGACACAGTATCAGCTGGAAAGCATCCGCACCATGGCCTCTCACTGAGTTGCTGCAAAATGCCTAGTGTTCCCCCTGGGGGTTTCAGACTCTCTCTGCCACCCCAAACTGCCCTCAGAGCCCTGGAGGAAGAGGAAGCAGGAGAACTTCCCACTTCCAACTTAGATCAGGCCCCAGGAGCCACTGTCACGTTCCCCAGGGAGTCACATTCCCTCTCTTCTCGGCACCATCACACGGTTGGTTTCTCCACCCAGAATATCTGCATTCCTCAGCCCCTACCCCACGGGCATCCAGGATCCTATCCCTCCACCAGGTCTCAGCTTTAGGGACCCTTCCCTGTCCGTCCTGTCTGAATTAGGTGGCACTCCCCCAAGGCCCCACAAAACCCCATTCTAAACACCAGTCCCAGGGCGTCATAACTTTCACCTTGTATCCCCACCACATTGTGAGCTCTATAAGGGTAGGATCCATAGCCCCCATTCATCTGGGGTCCCCAGCGCCTAGGGTGCATCTAGCAAAGAGCAGGTGCCATATTATCCCTCTTGAATGAATGAATGAATGAATGAACAGCATAGTGACAGTCTCTGGGGATACAAGGGAAAAGGACAAGAAAACTGTGCTTTCCAGAAGCTTACAGACAGCTGAGCGGTAGCCACAAATAGGCAATGTCATCTGAGTGGGAAGTGGTGGAAACAGGGAGGTTATCTACTTCCTACCAGGGGCTCATGATGCTTCCAGGAGGAGCCAATGGCCGACCTGAGTGTTGCAGGATGAGTAGAAATGAACAAGCTTGTGGGGGAAGGCAGCCTAGGCTTGGACATGAATCAGAGTCAGAGCGAGCACCAGCATCCTGGTGTTTGTGGGAAACCGTCCTGCGGGAGCTTCATGTCCGCTAGGTGATGAGGCTGGAGTGTTTGGTCCACAGATCTGCAAACACAGATCTGATGGCCAGCACCTACACTGGAGGCTAAATCCCGGCGAGAAGGGGAGAGGGCGAGCACACTCACCCGCACACGCGGCAGGAAGGACAGACTCCGAGAAACCTCCACATTTAGTTACCGGGAAGAATGGGGAAAGAAGAAGAGGGACCGGTGAAGGAGAGCAGGAAGGACCAATCAGAGGCGAGAAGCACAACAAGGGGAGGGCCCTGCCTCGGAAGCCAAGGGTGAAGGAATTTGCTGGAAGAAGTTTGTGTGGTTAAATCACCAGTGTCTAGCAGAGAGGCCATGACCTACCTGGGTGTCCGTAAATTGCAGGGGAGGGGGGTGGGGTGGGGTGCGTGTGCCCAAAAGTCAGCTTTTCAGACCTCAGGCATAGGGGAGGAGATGGGAGATGAGCAAATGAAACCAGAGACGTCAGTGCTGGTCGAAGCATTTGGTGAGTCAGGGGGAGAAGGAAGGCACGGGGCAGTCTGGGGCCACACCCGCAGGCAAGGGACAAGGTGATCCAGGCCCAGAGACAACAGGCATGCAGGGATGTGGACATCCCCATTTCTAGAAAGGTGATAGAAATTGAGACAGTTTCCACCTCAAGTCAGGGGTATTAACCTCCCTGATCTACAATCTTCTTGTCTGCCAAATGCAGAAGACATCTTTCCAGCTCATGGGGTCTCAGGGATGTGAGAGCGCTCCATGATCCTTGAAGCAAGCCCCCCCACCCCCGCCGCCCACCCCACCTTGCCGTGACCAAGTGAGATGGTAGTCTGTGAAGCTCAACGTTTCTGGAGAAATTCTGACATTTTAAATCCATTTGAGGAGATGGGGAGGATTTCATGAAGACAGACCATCTTATTTTTTTTTTTTTTTAAGTCATTAGAGGAGTCTAAGTGAGTGTTCATAGGACCCTTTTGCCTCCAATTTAAGTTCCCGTAGCACCAGGCAGCTTCTCATAGGTCAAACCTGGTGAAATTGGCATTTTTGCAAATCAACACAGGTTGAATGGTGGCGATTTCTAGGGTTCTCCCTACTGGCCCCCTTTGCAGCCCAAGCCTTTTTCTTGCCCCAAACCCTGCCTGTGCTATGCCCCTGATTTCAATGCCTGCCTCTCAGCAGCACTCCTCCTTATGCACCCCTGCTAACTCCCACTCATTCTTCAGGGCACAGCTCAGGCTGCACTTCCCCCAGGAAGATTTCATCAAGCATTGTGCTGGTTAGCCACGGCTACATAGCAGTATCACCAAAAACAGCGGCATAAACCACCCACACGTGTTATCTTCTGGTTTCTCTGAGTTGGGAGCCCAGGCATGGCGTAGCTGGGTTTCCACTAAGCCACCACAGAAGTATCAGCTGGGCCTGAGTCCTCATCCCAGAACTAACCAGGGAGAATCTTGTCTCTAGGCTCATGTGAGTTTGGCAGAATCTATGTCATTGCAGACTGTTGAGCCCAAGACCTCGGTTTCTCTCTGGCGCTTGGCTCCAGGCGGCCCTCAACTCCTTACTACGTGGGCCTCTCTCTAGCGCAGGTCACAGGGCCACTTGCTTCATCAAACCCAGCAAGGGGAAGTCGGACGGCAAGACGGACAAGACACTCATGTACTGTCATCAAGCGACTAATCCGATTGGACTGCAGGAGGACACAGGTCCTCCTGGTGGAGCCAATTACACAAGGACATGTGTGCCAGGTGTGCGTGTAACTGGGGCCCGCCTTAGCCTTTGTCTACCACGGCCAACAAGACTGAATTCTGGGTCCTCCTCTGCACACCCATTGCCCCAGGCATGACTCCTCCTCCACCACCTTTGTTACATAAACACAGTGGTTTCCTATTTATGAGTCTTTCTCCCCCAAAACGTTTGTGAGCTGTTGGGTGGAAGGCATCACCCTGACCAGCCCAACGCCTAGCGCAAGCAGACACCCAGCACGCAAGTGACACACTCACTAATTACCGGCGTTGCTGCTGCATTGACAAGCCACTGGACAGCCCAGAGCAAAAGTCTATTAGAGGCTGCGTCAGCTTTCAAGAAGGCCTGGATATGCTAAACCCAATTATTACATTCCACAGCTACATTACAAAATTAAAATTGGATGGATGAAATAATTAAAGGGATTTTCAGCGCACTAATGAGCAGAGATACTAAATGAGATTTCATGACGCCACATCAAAAACAGAATTCTGGTATGCACTTGAGGTGTGCATTCCCATTTCAGAATTAAATGACCCAGCAGTGAGCCACTCTCTGGGTGCGAGTTTGGAAGCTGGTACTTCCAGATCTTGATCACTAAGACAGGGAGCGAGCAAACAATGAATAAGAGGGTATGGAAAGGGAGAGAGGTGGAAAGAGAAAACAAGAACAGAGGAGAGAGATATAAAAATATTAAAATTAAGATATTTCATGTGCAGAAGCCAAAGATACTCCATCGAAATGGGGATGGAGCTTCTAGAGGAAAGGAGGTAGCAGAGGGTCAAACGCAGCTTGTAGAACAAAATGACTAAGCCAGGGGGGAGTTTACATTCCATCTCTGCCTGGAATTGAGGCAGCCCAGTCCTATGATAATTAAATCTTCTTGTTCGTGAAACACCTATAATAAGCCAGACACAGTGCTGAACTCTGTGGATATGGTAGTACCAAGACATAGCTGTCCCCTGCACCTAGAGGGGTACATGGCACTGCTGGGGAATGCTGATCAAACATCAAAAAATAATTGACCACAATCATTTCAATCTGTGATTTTCTACCCAATAAATGGGTATGATGATAATGACAAATGTTGTTGTCTCTAATCACTAGTTTTACCATCTCAACTAGTTATTTAACCTTGTGACCAACAAGACTTTCAACTATAAAGTGTGGCTACCGATCCCTTCCTGCCAAATTAGCATAAAGATTAAATCAGATTAAATGAAAAGATAACAAGTAGCCCAACACACGGGAACCGGGAGACTTTCAATGCCTTTGCTATCACTGTCCAATTTAATTGTGCAAATGCATTTCTGGTTTGAGTGTCCAGCACTGCCCTGGACTATGAGTAGGTGCTCAGTTTCCATGGCTCAGCCTCTGAAGTGAGGCATTTTGAGGGGAAAGGTAGCATTGCTGTTTGGATGTGGACATGGGTTCCCTTGAAGAAAACCATCCTCTCTCTCTCATTTTACAAGCCCAGGGGGTTATTAAATTAAATAGTTCCCTTGTTAATAGTCAGCAATAGTATCCCTACTTCCCAGCCATCCATGTTAAAATTAGTAAAATTTTTATTGATTTAGATTCCCAAGTGGATACACAGATAAACCAACAAAAACAATGTGTCTTCATGACATTGTGGTTCAAGAAAGAAATAGATAAAGATAGAAATAAAGATAGAGATAGAGATGAATAGAGATAGAGATACCTACCAACATGCCTGGCCTCTAGGAATAATGCGCCATTATGATCTTGGGAAAATCACTTTCCCTTATTGGGTCAAGGTTTATTCCCTTTAAATTGAGTCAATTAGAATCTGTGATCGGATAGTTTCCTTACTGGGAGAGATGGCTTCTAGGACAGTCCACCTTCTGGAAAGGAAGAGTTGGTGCAGCAGGAATCATTGGTGCTGTCTACCGTACATGTCTGGCTCTTTGCTTGTGGACTTGTGGAGGGATTGCTCTCCCCCACCCCGATGAAATTAGTCTATCCACATGACCTGCTTTGGCCATGAGATGTGAGCAGACGTGAGGTAAGTAAGTCACTTCCAGTCATGAGAATCAAGGGCTTACACACAATTCGTCCCAATCTCTTTTTCCCACTGACCCGACGATTGCAGTATTTGAAGTGGTGACTGTCCCATCATCAGGCCCCTGAGTGACTGCCGAGCAGAGCCCTCCCTGGTGACATGCTTTAGGGAGTTGCTGTCACTACAGCACGACGCAGCCCGTTCTGACTGATCAGGCAAGCAATAACGAGGGAGGAAAGAACAACCTGATTCCATAGCAGAAGACTCTGGTCAGAGGAGGAGCTCACAAAATCAAGATTGGGAAGTGGCTTTGAGCTAAATGCACGGCCCAGCTCTTGCAGCAGCTCACCGGCTAATACAGGGGTCTGTAGCCTGTCTCTGGAATGCACACAGACCCTTATTCTTCAACTTCCAGGCCTGGAATTTTCAGTGGTGTGGCCAGTATTGTGGTAGATCTGGGAAGGTTTGGTTAATCATCAGAGACAGGGGCTGACAGTGTCTTCCCCATGGGGCTCTCTAATACTGACCAACTTGTGTGTGCTGCTGGCCACACCAGGCAAAAGCATGAAGCTGAACTACAATACCTTTAAATGCTGAGGGCCTTAGGGGGTTACCAAGGCAGTCTGAATGCGGGCCTGGTATACTTTCCTAGTTCTGGCAGTCTATGACCCCGAGATTTAGCTGCACTTGGGAGAGACAACCCAACAGAAGAGGCAATTCTGGAGATCTCTCTAAATAACAATCCCAGGCAGAGGGTGACTTTGCAGGAGAGGAGAGGAGGACTGTGAGCGAGGTATTCATCTTTCCTTGCGGAAGGCCGGGTGCCATGAGCCTGGGGGGAACAGGCTTAATAAATGGCAGCAGGTGGAATGTAGGTTAGCTCCAGAGGGAGAGCGTGTCAGAGCGGGTTACAAAACACAGAAGTGACAGATGAGGTTGCATCGTTGGCTCCACTTGAAGACCCTGGGAAGGAGATGGGAAGTCTTTCTTAAGGTCAGAAGTTGAGGAACAAGTCCAGACTTAGGTGCATGCGTATTTGGCTGTATGTCTCATGGGCTGGGGCAGGAGCCAATAAGCTGCTCTCCTCTTTCCTATCTGGGTTCTCAGCCAACTGAGAAATCAGATGAATGGCGAGGCAGGTGCAGGCCAAAATATCAGCTGAGGGTAAGGAAAAAATGCCCCTGTTAAATGAACTGTAGAGGGAGGCTGGCTTGTCTCCTGGTCCCATTCACTGGTGGCCCAGAGTAGCCTTCCCACCACACATGTGGCCAGAACCCCAGAAGAGCCCTCAGCCTCATGTCTCTGCATGCACACTGTGCTCTACAGAGAAGGAAGAGGAGAGCTGAGCTGACCAGGCCCCGTGTAATCTTGCTGGTCCTGAAGTCAGAGAGGCCTCTGCTGTGCCTGGGCAGGCTGGGGAGAGAAGCAGAAGGATCACCCCCAGGGGCCCCCAGCATGGAAGGGGGCCTCTATGGTTTATAGACAAAGACCTGCCTTCCTCTGGCAGAACACGGGCCCCTGTGGACTGGGCATGCCCTCGAATGCATGAGAATGTGGTCTGAGCCACCACTCACGGGCCGTCCCCTATGGGACTCCAGGCACATCACCTGGGCGCTCTAAATCCCGGTTTCCTTATGCCAAAGCAAGAAACCATCCTATCAGAGCCACCCTGCGGATGAGTTTTTGAAGGTCACCCATGAGTCCTACAAATAACTACGAGATGGAAAAGAAGTATTTGAAGCTTGGGCTGCTTCTGCAGGTCGAAGAAGGGGTGTTATTAATCCTGCATGTGATCATAGTGTCCTCTGTGCTCTGGGCCACGGCTGAAGTGGCTCTGCCTTCATTCCTTGTGGTCATGTCCCCGTTTCGGGCTTGAAAAATTCTTTTCAGTCCGTTTTATTTATGTCCCTTTCTACTTTGTGCCAAGATGGCTCAAGCCTTAAGCTCAGACCCAGGGCTCTGGAGAACACCTCATCCATGTGCCTGTGGGAAAGGCCCCAGGGCTGAGGGACTGGAGAGAAGGGATGGGCTGCCTATGACTGACCTACACTCAGCAGTCCGGGAAGTTTTGAAAACACATTTAAATACTTTTCACAAGGGGCAAGTTTCCATTTTAAGTTAGTAAATCCCCTCAAGGAAGGAAATGTAGCAGAGCACACAAACAATGCCTAGCTGAAACTTTGTTCCAGAATTCTTTCTCCCAAACTTAGTGCTAATGCAGCAGAAAGAGGGAAAAAATGTTTTCAAGGGATACATTATGGCTTCGGTGAGGGGAGGGTTCTAGATACTTAGCATTTTCTGGGACCATCCCTTGATGTTATGTTTGGATTATGTGTGGATCCCTCCAGACCAGTGGATGTCCACCTACTGTGCGTATAACCCTGGGGAAGGGGAGATGGGAGACACAGAAATGGATAAAGAAGACAGGTCAACAATAACTATGGGCTGAACAATCTTGGCAGAATAAATCAGCCCACTGTAAATACTTATGCAGACCCACGCAAGAGGCAATGCCCTCACCCTGGAGCTCACCCATGACACAGAACAAGCCCCACTCTCACCAAGCTCACGTTCTTGTGGAATGAGATGGACCATCACCAGGTGGACACATCATTTCAGTGACTCCTCGAGGCTATGGGGAAAATAAAATTAGAGATTCTGACCGACAGCGTCTGGGGCAGAGGGGATCCTGGAGACAGGGTCAAGAAGGGGCGTTCAGCTGAGTTCTGAATAGCTGAAAAGAGCCCAACACCAATTCGCACAGGGAAGAGACTTCCAACCACAAGGGGGAGAAGCTGCCAGGGTCCTGAGGTGGGAATGGGTTTGGTGTGTTGGATGAACCAAAGCAAGGCCTTTGGACAGGAGCAGAGGGAGGAGGGAGAGCGTCACGGGAAGAGAAGTCAGAGTGTTTCTCTGACAAGTCAGGAAACCAAGGCCCAGAGACGTCACTACGTAGCTGCCCTCACACAGGGCTTTGTCATTTGCATGTTCGCATACGTTTCCTGATTGGCTGTCCAGCTCCCCCTTCCCCTGGTGTGCCAGGGCTCTTCTCATGACCCATTCTATGTAAGTAGGGAAAGCCGAGAAGCCAAGATGCTAATGAAATTGTGGAATGTCTTAGTGAGAAAGGGAGGCAGGACCCAACCCAGAAAGCCCAATAGAACTGCTGTTTTTCCCATTCCCCAAAGTGACCATGAGCCCAAAGGAAATATCATCTTTCTCAAAAGTCACACTGTTTCTTCTTCTCTAGGCTAGGTCTCTCCCTTCACAACACAAACCGGGTTCTTTGGTTTCCATAAATCAGGTTAATCTTTCATTGCAGGACATGGTCCTGAAGAGATTTTGAGGGAATATTTGGAATTGAAAAAAAAACAAGCAGGAACACCTGGCTGGCTCAGTCAGTAGAGCATGGGACTCTTAAACTCAGGGTCATGAGTTCAAGCTCCACGTTGGGAACAGAGTGAAGGAAGGAAGGAAGGAAGGAAGGAAGGAAGGAAGGAAGAAGGAAGGAAGGAAAAAAGGAAGCAGGAGGGAAGGAGAAAAAGAAAAAGAAATAATCAAAACCAAAAAGTCAGACTCATAACAACAGAGTAGAAAAGTGACTGTCAGGGGCTGGAGGGTAGAAGAAACAGGGAGAGGTTGGTGAAAATGCACAAACTTTTGGAATAAGATGAATGAGGTATGAGGTATGAGGATCTGAGTCACATGGTAACTGAAGCTGACCCCACAACTTGACTGAAATTTGTTAAGAAAGTGGAACTTAAATGTTCTCACCAGGGATACCTGGGTGGCTCAGTCGGTTAAGCGTCTGCCTTCTGCTCGGGACAGGATCCCAGGAACCTGGGATCCTTGATCCCAGGATCAAGTCCTGCATCAGACTCCTTGCTCAGCGGGGAGCCTCCTTCTCCATTTAACTGCCACTCCCTCTGCTTGTGTACCCCCCACCGACAAATAAATAAATAAAATGTTAAAAAAAAGGGGGTGTGGATTGCATGGACCACTGGGTATTATATGCAAACTATGAATCATGGAACACCACATCAAGAAGTAATGATGTATGGTATGGTGACTGACATAGCGTAGTAAGAAATAATAATAATAAAATAAAATAAAATAAACATCATGACAATAAACAAATAAATATTCTCACCAAAATGGATCAATGAGTCAAATCTTAAAAAGTGAGGTGATGGGTGTGGCCATTAACCAGCCCAGGATCCTTTCACTGTGCATGCACAGATCAAATCATCACTCTAGCCCCTTGCAGTATCTTGGCATCTTATTTGTTAGTTATACCTCAGTAAAGCTGGAAACTGGAGGCCAAAGGAGCCTCGGAGAATTAGCCTCAGGGAAACACAGGGAGACCACTTCCTGTCAGTGGTGCTTTGCCTTCACGCCTGCACCCCGCCATTGCCTGAGATGTCTGCAGGGCAGAGCTCGTTAACCAGGGCTGGGGATGCACGTGCCTGGCATGAAGCATAATTTATTTCACTTTGGTTCCGTGTCTCCTGCCGATTGAGGCTTTCTTTACATATTATATTTTGCATCTTAAAAAATACACAAGACGATGATGTGTTTTGTGAACTTTTTTTTTTTCCATCGGACTAATGTTGAGAAAACCAATCTGACTCCCTGCCCCTCTCCCCCACAGCTGTGAAATCACAAATCAGGCATAATAATAGTGTTCTCCTTAAAGATTCACCCAAGCATTCCAGCCAGCCTGCTGTACCAATAATGAAATTTGCATTGTGCTTACAGGGCTGTTTTATTGATATAAATGGACTTTTTGTACCCAAGTGAGTGAGCAGTGGGTTCCTCTGTCTCGGTGCATATGGGGCCTCTTGTTCGATCCTGGGTGCTGATGGGGGATGTTCTGGAGACAGCAGACATGGTCAAATATTCAGATGTCTTAGAAAATAGGAAGCTCACAGTGAGGCTGCCTCTCTGTACTGTAGGGCCTAAAATCGCATGTGCTCCTGCCTTGACATCTTTGAATTTCCCAGGGTCCCAACGTTCTCTCTGTGAGTTCCCCTGCTTTCCCCAGATGTGCTTCCAGCCATCAGAAGAGGCTCCCCACCTGGTTCATTCCCCTTATCGACCAGTCAACTATGACCCACCGGAGCCCCAATCTGACAGGTTTCATGGCCCTGCCACCAGAGGAGGAATTACTCCAACAAGTCAATCACATCCTTCCATAGGAAGCCCCACCCACTTATCACCAGCCCACATGCTTCCTTCCCAAGGACAACCTCTGTGAGACCCTGCATGGGAGTGAGGTGCCCTGCCCTAGGCTCTGTGTATGTAACTAATAAAACGCTGTCATTCTCATCTGTCCAGTGTCCCTGCATTTGGCCATCATGTACTATTAGGGCAAGGAAGCTCTCACTCCCCAATGAGGTTAACAGAAGGCAATCAAAACTTCCTTTACAAAAAATCCCCACAATTCCAATTTAGTTGCACTAATGGGTGGAGAACAAGAGGTGTGGCCATTCTGCTCTGTACTCGTCCGGTCAAAGTGCTCCTAGAGCCCAGTCCAGGCCCAAAGACCAATGCTTGTGGAAAGCAATCAGCAAATGGGAGCATGCTCAGAACACTGCTGTCAGCTTACCTGGATAAGACGAGACCAGGGGCTCAGATTCAGACTGGGCTCTGTTGCTCAGTTATGAGTTGGGAGGGAAGGGGCTAGAGTGCAGACATGAAACTAAGAGGGAGCTGTAGTCAAGGCTGCCAGTGCTCTGCCCAGCCCCCATGTCTCATCCCTTGGCTTCTGCATGCATCTCTCCAAAGGGCTCTCTCTGAAACTTGCTTCACAGGACTGTCTTCGTGCTACTAGAGCTGCTGTATCTGAGCAAATCTTAAGGCAGAAGTTTATGAGCTCAGAGCCTTGCAGGAGCAATGGCCTGGTGTGAGGATGCGAAAGGTCCCCTGAGCAAGGCGGGACAAGATCTGTGTGGTGTACTTTACTCTCTAGGACCCAGCTCAGGTCAAGGTTTCACTGAAGCTTTACCACTGTTTGGCCTCTCCCCATCTCTGTTCTGCTTACCCCGCTTCTGGGCAGGCTCCCCTGAAAGCACATCCTTCATAAACTAGTCTCCCCCACCCCCAACCATCTCAGGGAGTCTAGAGGACCTGGACAAATTAGCATCCAAGGGCCATGCCTCAATCAGGTAAAGAAATAAAGCATCAGAAGCTGAAAATGGGTGGAAAGAGGCAAAAATCAGTCACCACATGCCAAACAAGAAAACGGGACACCAGACCAGGCACACGAGTTTGTAATCAAGGCTTTGTAGCCTGGAGAGCTGAGGCACCATAGCAGAGAATCTGAACAGGACCACCAGGACCTTGTGGTAGGAAGAAGCAGGCTGTGATGGATGAGAGCCACCAAGACTGAGAATGTGATCATCTTGATTCACTCAAGTGTATTTACTGGAAATCCAAACTGATTACCTTAGAAAAGAAAAGAACTGAGATAACTGACTTCTAATTCCTGAATAACATCCAACAGGGAGAAATTAAAAATGTTCTCTGGGATCCATCAATATACAGAATGAGGTGAGAAAGGTTCAGGCTTGGTTTACGGAAGATGATTCTAAGAGTCTTAACCATTCAAACGTGGCATGGCCCTCTCAGGTGTTAGTGAGCATTTAGACACTGGAAGTGGACCAGAGTTTGTAGAGACATTATTCAGGGCATGGAAGCATCTTTTAGAGAAGACATGCATTCCAGCCAATAAATCATAGTTTCTTCCTCTCCTCCCAGACCCACAAAGTGCTTGAGCAAATAGACCAAAGCTCCCAGTTCCAACTCCATTTATTTCCCTTGAGGTTTCTTCAACACTTACAAAAAATTCAACAGGAAAAAAAAAGTCTCCAAAATAAAGAGTGCCTTAAAACAGTGTGTACAACTTTTGTATATTTCAGATTTTTTTAATAGTTGAATAATCGAGGTAGGGCAATGAATTTATTATTTTGTTAACACGGATCATTTTTTTAAATTACATCAATTTAAAGGAAGTGCATAGGTTGGTACTGTTACTCTGGCAGATTTGCTATGAAAACGTGAAGATTTAATGACATACTCATCTTGATCCACAGACCAGTATCTGGGAACACACGCTCCAAAAAATATGTCCACTAAAGCCTCGCCATCCTGCTGGTTTTGGCTTTCGTGATTTAGTTAATATATTATGTAATTCAAGGAGGTCTCTTTCCTACTTTCATAACCGAATGCAACATCTCAGCAATAATAGAGTCAAGACTGTTAGGGCTATATTTTGTTTCCTGCCATAACTCACAAACTTCTTGTGTGTCAAGTTTACAAGGCACCTTCACATCCATTATTTCAGTGGGTGCTCACAGTCATCCCATGTTGGTAGGTGGAATGGTGTCACTCTTGCACACTAACGTGTGCTGGGGCTCTGGTTAGGTGTGGGCTGAGCACAGGCATGCCCCTGTGAGAGGAGGAGCAATCCTCCCTTTTTCTAGCTATACCTGCTGAGCATGTGGGGTGCACTCACTCCTAAGAAATGGCCTCATAATGTGAACATGAAACCTGCCTGAGTGGAGAGTGAGGCCGGGAGGGAGAGTACGCCAGGGAGGGAGTGGACCCGGTGTTCTAGGCAAAGGAAGCCGGGGTAATCAGGCAAGGCTTCCCAGAGGAGGGTCAGGTCAGGGAAGGCAAGAGCAAGTATTCGGACAGAAGGGACATCGGCGGGAAGGCCTACAACCAGAGAGCCCAAGTCAGGTTGCGCCTGAGCCAGACCCTTCTCCCTCCTTTCTTTGCTTACCTCATCTGCCTGCTGTCAACTGCCTGTTTTGTCAGGGGAATAGTTCTCTGTCCCTAAACTACATTAACAGTTTAGTAATTCTGCTCCCCATCAGTCTCTTGTAACACCAGCTCTGCCGTATCTTTTGCTTCGCTCTACTGGAATGAAGCCTTTATCTGGGTCTCCTCCCCAGCTCAGGTGTACGCTTGTTGTTCTTCATCTGTGTATGCCCAAGGCCAAGCACTGTAGGGGCTAATGATCAAGAAAGACACATATTCCAAAGGTTTGAGCATTTCCTAATTATAAGGAGGACCTGGTCCAGCATTCGAAGCAGGATCTGGTCAGCTTTGCAGTTCAGAGCAGCAGGATGGAGGAGGGTAGACTGGCAAGGCATGGGAGGGGGCAGGCTGCTTCAGTGAACCAGATGGACATTACTGAGACTTCAAACTAGACTCTGGCAATGTGGAGCGTGGTCGGTGGGGAAGACGGAAATGCTACAAAGGGAATAGACTTGGCAGGACTCATTAGTTTGCTGGATGCCACAGGTCCAGTGGGAGTGAAGGAATTGGGATGTGATTGCTGCTTGAACACCAGGCAGGTCAGTGATGCTATCCAGGAAGATGGGACCCAGGAAGATGAGGAGATATACAGATGTATTAGTTTTCTGGGGCTGCTGTAATAAATTACCACAAACTAAGTGGCCTGAAACAAGTGAAAGTCATTCCCTCATAATTCTGGGAGTCAGAAGTGTGAAAGTAAGTTGTCAGCAGGGTTAGTTCCTCCTAAAGGCTCTGAGGGAGTGTACAAGTCAGGGTTCTCCAGAGAAAGAAGAAACAGGAATTGGCCCACATGCTTATGGAGGCTGATATGTCCCATAATCTGGCACCCACAGGCTGGAGACCCAGGAAACCAGGGCTGCAGTTTGACTGGAGTCCAAAAAGGAACAAAGTCTCAGTCTAAGCACAGAAGAAAACCAATGCCCCAGGTCAGCATTCAGGCTGAAAGTGTGTAATCTCCATCCCTCTTTCTTTTCTTCTACCCAGATCAGCAATTGGATGATACCCACACACACAAGGGAGGGCAATCTGCTTTACTGAGCCTATTGGTTCAGATTTTAATCTCTTCCAGAAACAGTCTCTCAATCACACCCAGAAATACTGTTTAATTAGATAAGTGGGAAGCCCACAGTCCAGTAAAGTTGACATATAAAATTGATCATCACTGGGAGAATCTGTGTCATATCTCCCTTCTGGTTTCTGGTGATTCCTACAATCCTTGGAATGCTTGATTTGTAGACACTCCAATCTCTGCCTCTGTTTTCCTATTGCCTTCTATCTTCTGTTTCCCTGTGTACCAAGTCTCTTTCTGCCATTCTTTTATAAGGACATAAGTCTTTGAACTTAGGACCCACCCTCAATCCAAGATGATCTCATCTTGTGATCTCTAACTTCACTATGCCTTTAACTAACTTTTTCTAAATAACGTCACAGCCACAGTTACTGGGGGCTTAGGATTTGGACCTACCTTCCGGGAGGCTACTGTTCAACTCATTACATAGGAGAAGGGAAATGTTGTCTCTCCTAAGCATGTCTGGACATCATTCAAGATAGGTTGAAACAAGGAGGATGGTGGGAACTAGAAAAGCCATCCAAAGGGCTACAGACAAAATTCTATGGGCAGCTGCAGACTAGACCAGCTGCAGAATCATGCCTAAGAGATTGGTTAAGATACTTAATCTCCAGTGTTTCTTGCTCAGTAATAAATTTAGTCACGTCGCCAATACTTTTGAATCTTTGTTGATATCCAAAATAAATCTGGCATGGAATGATATGCCAACCAAGCTGTTGGAACAGTGTTCTGTCTTAGAATTTTGAAGCTAGAAAGGAAAATATTGGCTCCATAATGAGGTGTATTCATCTTTTTCAGGCATTTACGTATGAAAGAATGATTTGCTGAGCAGCTGAGCATGTGAGGCACTTGGTAAGACTGGAAAATGCAAGCATCACTCCAACAAGCACTGTCAAGTGGTCTTCTCAACCTCAGAAATGCTGACAATTGGGGCCAGACCATTCTTCATCGTGGGAGGTGCCCTATGATTTGTAGAATGTTTAGAAGTATTCTTGGAAGCCAGTAGCTCTCCTCTCCTCTCAGTTGTGAGAACCGAAAGTAATACAAGCATTGCCAAATGTCCCTTAGGAACAAAGTAGCCCCCAGCTGAGAAGTATTATTGTGGTGCTATGGGGGGGGGAGCTGGACAGATTCCATAAGCGGGACAGCGCTGGGGCTGACCATGCAAAAGAGCATTTGAGCAAGATCATGGAGGCCCCAGGTTGTGCAGAACAGGAGAAGGGGCAGAGGGGAGATTGTGGAGGTCTTGAGGGTCCTGGGAAGAATCTGGAAGGGACTTGGGGAGAGGGTAAGGGGGTCAGGATATATATCAACTCATTCAGAAATCTTTGCTATTTTAGTAAAGAGCAAGGCCATACCAGTGTCTTAATATGAAAGATCCAGAGTTGGGCCTCAAATCTAGCCTCTTTGTTTATAAATCCATCTCCTTTTCCTACAAGAATGACCACCAAGCAGCACCTGTAGATACGGGGTTAGGCTGACACAGTGGACATCCTTAGCGACAAGTGGATTTAACCAAATTAGAGCCTTGCCCTGCTTAAAATACAAAGATCTGCATTGAGCCTCTCCTTTTCCTTCTCATATCCCTAAACCACTTGATTTAAACACCCAGCTTTTGCATTAACTCACCAGAATAATTGACATCTCAATGTCTTCTTCTCTTTGTCACCCGTTACTAAATATAATTCTCTTCAGCAAAGTTTTCAGATTGACTGCTCCTGACAGACAACACAGATTTCAACATTTACACAGAAGTTGTCTGTCAAAAAAAAAAAAAAAAAAAAAAGGAAGAAGAAAAGAAACAGAAAAAATATGCCCTATTTTAGGATGTCTCTTTGCTTAAAACGCAGGAGAGAGAGGAGGGAGAAATCTCGCCACATGCATAACAGCTATCTATGCCAGGATACACAGTCTTGCTGGAGAGGTTGCTAAGCAACGGCCTGGCAACATGTCAAGGGTCAGAGGGAGATGCGAGGTAAAAAGGTACCAAGGAGTGGGCACTGCAGGACATGCAGAGACCCAACCCACTCGGGACACCCACCCTCCCCCCGCCTCCGGCAGCTAGAAAACTCGGGTTGAGGGGTGAGTTTGCCTCTCAGTAGCCTCGAAGCCCAGAAGGGAGATTCCACACCCAAAGCACAGCTTGGAACACAGCCACTGTGGTTGGCATTTTGTCTGCCGTCTCTTGTGCAGTAGATGAGCTCAAGGTTGGGAGTCAAGCAAAGCTTGGTTTCTCCATCTGTAAAGTGGTGATTATAACTGTAGCTACATCAAAGGATGGTGGTGAGGATTTTACTATATATTCCAGCTGCCTGTACTTACCTCCCTGACAGTATTCAGTGTGCTACACTGACATTTCCTGTTCTATGTCTGCCTGTTACCACTGAGACTGTGTGTTCCAGACACAGGGACCACATCTTCCTCGTCCATCGTTGTGCTCTGACTAGCACATTGCCAGGAATACAACGAGGCCTCATTAAATAACCTGATTTTACATGATCTGAATCCTAGAGGGTCTTGTAAGACCACCGATGCTCTGGTTTCACTTAGATTCCTCATCACCAACTGTCCTTGTACCTTCAACCCATCTTGACCATCTCGTACCTACCACCACTTGACCATCTTCATTTATCAGCACATGTCTCCCTACCTCCTGAATGAACCATGATCCCTGAACTATGGTTCCCTCCTCCCCAACTAACTTCTGACTAACTCTTCCTTATCCTCCAAAACCCAACTCAAGGATGGCCTCCTCCATGAAGGCCCTGTGTGAATTTACTTCAGCATCTAGTTTGGAGGTAAATAGGGTGACAATAGGGAGTGGAGGGACCATGGCACACTCAAAGCCCATTCTGGGTGCCAGAGAGAGAGAGAGAGAGCATTGTCCTCTTATGATCTCTGCTAGTCCAACTCTTGGGGTGGTTCATGTTTGGCTTGGTAAAGGTCATATAGAGAATAAATGGTAGGCAGATCTTAAATAAAATCCAATTCTATCTGATCCCAAATTTCCTGCACATCTCACTAAATCATAAACTTTCTATCACATGTAGCACAAGTCATTCATTCATTAACTCTAATAATCAACAATAATGTGTTAAGCACATACTTTGGACTAGTTGATGAAGGGTGCCAGACTATTACGTATTCAGTAATTCAACCAGTTCAGTCATGTGTGCTTGTGTTCAATGAAAGGCATCATGCCAGTCAGTGGACTTTCGAAGATGAATATCCCTCTCGGTCATGATTTGCTCACAATTAGACTCTACAACACAATGTTGGTCCTGAGTCTAATCTCCAGACCTGGGAAATCAGAACCTTCATGGGTGTTCCAGGTCTCAGAGAGCTGCTGGCTTGGGGACATGGACCACAAGAGATGGTTTATATCTTGGTAGATATTGGTAGAGCTTGAGCTCCTTGTATATTTATTTTTGTTGTTGTCAGTTGTTTTTCATTTGTTTTATTTTTATCGAAATTGAGTTGACATATAACATTGGGTAAATTTAAAAAGTACAACATACTGATTTGATACAGGTATATATTATAATGTGATTGTCAGCATAGCAACAACACCTGTATCATATCACATTATTTTCCTTTCTTTTTTGTGGTTGGAATGATTAAGATCTAGCCTCTTAGCAAGTAGATGACTATAATACAAATTGTGGTCTATATTCCCTATACCATGTACTAGATGTCTAGGGTTTACTAACCACTAGTCACTGGCTTGTACCCTTAAACAACATCTCTCCTATTCCCCCACCCTTGTCCTCTAGTAACTATCATTTTACTCTCTGTTTTGGTAAGTTTATTTTGTTTTGTTTCCTTTCCTTTTGTTAGATTCCACATATCAGTGACAATACGCAGGATTTGTCTTTCTCTGTCTGACTAATCTCACTTAGCATAATGTCCTCAAGGTCCATCCATGTTGTCACAAATGGCAGGACATCCTTCTTTCTTAAAGGCAAGAGCAAATCCTTGCATGTTTCCTAATCTAATTTGCTGTGGTTCAATTCCCCAAAGGCAGAGCAGAAAATAGCCACTATGGCATACCCGCCATATTCCCTATCTTGTGAGTCTTTTTGCATTTGCCCCCTTAATCTTTGCAACAGCTCTTTGAGGCAGGGACCTTTATCCTTGCCTTCACACATGAGAAAACTGAGCTCATAGGGAATAAACAACTTGCCTATAGCTAGTCAGTGGCAGAGCCAATACTGAAGACAGCTTTTCTCTAAAATCCATATTCCTTCCACACCAGCATGCTGCCTTACGCAGACCTCAAAAGATGGTTCAGAATTCCAGAGCACAGAAGAAGAGGAAGGGGGTGTCAGTGGAAGAAACAAGAAACAAGGCATCAAGGTGCACTGCAGTGGGGAAGCATTGAGTGTCTGGCATGGCCAAGGCAGAGTGTGAATGTAGACTTATACAGAAAACATAGCTGAAAAGATTTGGGACAGAGTGAGAAGTGCCTTGAGAATCTTTTGCAGGAAGTTTACCCTCCTGGTTCCATTTGCCCTGCAAGTAACCCAATAAAGGAATTCAGTCTTTTTTCTGTTAAACCAGACCCAAGCTTCCAGAAGTGGACCTAGGAAATGCACTCATGTTCATAAATATTTCCCTTGTCTGCCCCACAACAGAAACTCCTTAGCTCCATTGTAATTACTCCACTGCTCCCCAGTGGTTTATGAATTCATCTCCCTCTGCTTGACCCCATGATAGGTGCTAACCCAGTGCCTTTTCAGTAAGTGAGACCCTGGTTCTGTGAGTGAGTAAAAAATACCTTTCATGCAACACGTGCCTCCATAATACCCACCACGCCACGCTTATATTGCATGGACCCTGGGTGTGGTACATAAACAATGAATTCTGGTACACTGAAAAGAAATTAAAAAAAAATACCATTCATCATTTCCATCTAAATAACAGCTTAGAATCCTTTGAGGAAACTACCTTATTTGAATAAGTAATTTGTACTTAGTGCTTAGGACTTGGTACTCTAGTGCTTATTTAAACCCTCTTTGGAAATATGTGATAGGAGACACAGCAGATAAACTTTAATGAAGCCCAAAGTGATTTGAATTACTTGTCTGAATTTGACTTCTCTGTGACATCCCACCAGAGGCAAAGAGTAAGTACTCGTGCTGGGTTTGGTGGGGGAGGGGTCAAAGAAATCTGAGCTTAGGCTGCTAATTGGGCTGTTCTTAATTATAGTCATTCTTTATGCTAGGGAGTGGGAAGGGGAGGCAGGGTTTTATTTTTAACAACTGCACTTTCTGTGAGAAGTGTGGCCCCCATTTACAGCAACAAATGGAATTTGTGCCAAGGAGATGCGGCTGAATTATTAAGTGCAAATAATTAGGCCCTTAGTTCCTGGAGTTGGGAAAAGGAGCTCTCTGTGCAGCACAGGGGTGGAGAAAGTACCATTCATTTTGAGTTTTTCATCATTTAAAATGATAATTAGTGAGAGATAATATGCCTCAGTAGCCAATTTCGCTTCTGATTATTTGCTTGAACATGGTAATTGTGTGGTTTTGTTTTGCTCTCTCTTCGACGTGCTTCCTAAAGTCCTTGTGATGTTTTAGGGGGCTAGGGGACTCGTTATTATCTCTGAAAGTAACCATGGAAGTATATAATTAGACATTATTCAGGGTGGAATGACCTAGGTTGCAGGGAGCCTCAGTGGTACCGTGCATCTAGCTGCATGGACTCTCTCCTGGTATCAGCAGAGTATTATCTTCCCACAGATCCTGTAGTCCCATCCTGTGGGATTATGAAGCAGCCCAAATTCAGGCAATAGGAGGCCTGTTTCTCAGCCCTAGCTCTGCCTTGTCTGCAAATGGTGTTTTTTTTCTGCAAGTTTAGGGGAAGAGGTAGTAGGTGATGTCAAGCTTTCCACTAAGTGTATTCATTTTTGTTTGTTTGTTTTGTACTTCATTTCTTCATTGCAAGTGGGAGACTGCTGTTGAATTTCTTCTCTATATTAGAAAGGCTGGGTACACCAGAAATAGGTAAAGAGAGAGTTCCATTTGTGTTGAAATATAAATATTTATTCTGTATATCTTGGGTATATGAGAAGACTAATAAAAGGTATAGCCCCATGCTATGACAAACATCAAATATCAGTGAACCAGAGTGGCTCTTTGCTTCTAGAACAGATTGGGTAGCAAATACAAGGATTGGGTTGTATTCACTGTTTGGAAATCCAGAAAGAAGTCCAACCCAGAAAGATAGCAATTGGGAAGCTACCAAAAGGTGGTGGGAGTGGGTGGGAGGCAGAAGAGACAGCTTCAGGTGAGCACTCCAGTGTAGTGTAGTGTAGATGGGGACTAGAAGCCTTTCGCCAGGTATCGTGTGATTCCAGGAATGCCATCTATGTAAGACAGTGCGTCAGGGTCAGAGATTAGCTCCTTCAGGGTAAATCCCAGACTCCTGAGCATGGCACAGCATGCCCTCTGTGACCCACACTCCATACCCCAACCTCCCTGCTTCAGCCCCTCACGTGCCAGCCCAGCTGTTCGTCTGCCTATTTCCTGTTGTACTCACACTGAACTTCTCAGAGTTTTTAGAATGCCCTACACTTGTCATCATCTCTGAGAATTTGTCAGCGTTCTTTCCTCTGTCCAGAATGTCTTTGTCTTCCCTCTTGGCTTACATGACTATGAATCACTCTGCAAAACAGAGTTCAAATATCAATTCCTCTGGAAAATTTCCGTAATTATATCAAATGTACTTCCTCACTACATCAAAAACTAATGATGTACTGTTTGGTGACTAACATAACATAATAAAAAATAATAATTAAAAAATGTCCTTTCTCAGCACCTCCACAACATCCTGCATTTATTCCAATGTTGTATTTATCTAGCACATCATAGGTGTTCAGTAATGTTTAAATAATTTATTTACATAGTTCTCTTTTGTGACTTACATAAGAACTCCTCTGTGTATTGCATCATTTGAGTTGGTTGAAGAAAGTTGCAAAGAGTGAGTTGGGTTGATGTGGTTAAACTGAGAAGTGTTGAGTTAGGACTGGATGAACTCAAGGCAAAGAGAAGCAGGAAAGCCCACAGCCAATAAACCAGGGCATAAAATGCACAAAGGCCTGGCTTTCCACCATACATGACATCTCCTTTTCAACAGTGCTGTGGCTGGAAGATAGAAAAGCTCCAGTACTCTCATGCATGGGGCCTGGCTCCTACACCATAGAGTCACAGTAAGGCCTGTCAACCTTGCTCTTGATAACAGAGCAAAAGAACACTAACTCTAAACACTACTGAAGGAGAAAGCAAGATTCACACCCAATCCCCCACTAACACCGTCTTTGTTCTAGGATGCAGTCAGAGCTCACAGAAGACTACGAGGTACCCATGAAAAGGAACAGATATGAGACTAGGATGGGAATTTAGGGTAAAGTTTCCAAAAGGATGGTCCTTCCTAGAAGGGATCATCCAAGTAAGATGTTAGGCAGGAGAAGTATTTATGTGCCTAGAAATGTCTAATGTGATTGTCCCAAAGTCCATGCTCTTAACTGGTCCTCTCCACTTTAGAGAGGTCAGACTGACCTAAGTTCACATTCCATTGACTAGATGTCATCAAGAGGTTAGTAGCTTTTCCAACAGTTATATTTCCTAGAATGGGAAGAAACCCTTACTCTATTCTCTAAGAGGGAAAATCACTACAGAAAAAAATTTCACTTTCTCTCTGCCCAACACTCATCTTTCTAGAGAAGGGATGTGATTTATCTGATGGGCAAGATTGGAAGAAAGACCAGTGGTATATAGAGATTAACCCCTTCTGGCCTCAGGCTACTCCACACCTCTATTATATGGGCTTAGTTCTATGTGCTCTCCTCCCAAGAGCACTGGCCATGAGAGAGCTGGTAGATTCAACTCAAGTGAAATCTTAGGATATCCACAGTGGTCACACATCTAAATTATAGTTTCCAATCAGCTTTATGTGGAATAAAGCTGACATTTTGAATGTTACTCTTCTGTCTCCCATGTCTTATCTCTCAGGGTTCTGAGTGCTGAAAGGAAGAAGGAAGTCATACATCAGTCCCATTCTTCCCAACAGATATATTACATCAGCCTTCCATTCAACCACTCCAGGTCTCTGTTCCCCATCTCTATAATGGGAATAGCCCTGCCAGTCACCAAGGTGTTGTGGGAAATAAATGGCACCAAACAGAATGTTAACACCTTCCCCACCCCCACCTTAGAAAAAAAAATTGATAAAAAATATTGATAATCAAATCCTATGATCTTGCTTTATTCTCCTTCTTGCCCCATCTTATTTTCCCTATTCTTATATTCCCCATTTTAGTGAAAGGAATCCCTTTCCACCCAGTAGCCACAGATAGAAACCCATGCTGCTGACATTACAGTCACATTTCTTAGCCTACATTTCGTTCTCTCTCTGTCTCCCCTCATGTGCACCCCAAATGGTTACCCCAAACACATAAAAGAACTCATCATCTTTCAACCAAACCCCCAAATTGTGCCTACTTTCAGCCACCCAAGAAGAAATCAAAATTGCTCAGACCACATGGGCCAGGAGAAAATCCTACTGGAACAAAGTCTCATCTTCAGCAGTTCCATCCATCACCCACTGTAGAAGGTTCTACTGCAAGAGCTACTGGCTTTCTCATAAGTATGTCCGATTACTTATCATCTTCCCCACTGGGCTGTAAATTTCTGCAGGCAGGGCCGATGATGTCTGGTACTCTGTATCCACTTTGTTTTCTACACAGATCTTGGCAGAGAGAAGTACCTCAACGATGTTAGTCAAATGGAAAATAGATGGATGTAACCTCTGTTCCCTGTTCTCTCCCATCCAGAAATAACCTGATTTTATGGGTGGAAGTAAAGAGTTGTCAGAAAAGTGACATTAGACATTATTAATATTATGAAGTGAAAAATAATGTCGACCTGTTCAGTTATACCCCGTTTCTGTTTTTCCTCACCCAGTGGTCTAAGAGATCTCAGGCAGCCAGCCTGTAAGTTTCTTAGATAAAGACCCAAGTGTAACTGTCCAGGTTAAGGTCAGTATGATGATAACCACAACTTCCACACTCTATTTTCAGCCAGCCCCAAGGCAACAAGTCACCTCTGCTCCAAAAACAAGACAAGACAAAACAAAAAACAAACAAAAAAACTCCAGCATTTGGAAAACTTGACTCTATCTATAGTTCAACTATGGCTGTGGTACTTTTATTCAATGCTTTCCGTTTTTAAAAAAATGTGCATTCCCCTATCTTATTAAATTGTAAAATATCTCTCCTGTCCAACACTTGCCCCAAGTGCCTTTTCTCACAAATTTTCCCATCTCCAGCCTACAGAGGTTTTGCTGAATGGAAAGAGTAAGTCAAAAAATGTTAGTGTGCAAGTTGGTGCAGCCACTATGGACAACAGTGTAGAGATTCCTCAAGAAATTAAAAATAGAGCTTCCCTATGACCCTGCAATTGCACTAGTGGGTATTTACCCCAAAGATACAGATGTAGTGAAAAGAAGGGCCATCTGTACCCCAATGTTTATAGCAGCAATGGCCACGGTCGCCAAACTGTGGAAAAAACCAAGATGCCCTTCAATGGACGAATGGATAAGGAAGATGTGGTCCATATACACTGTGGAGTATTATGCCTCCATCAGAAAGGATGAACACCCAACTTTTGTAACAACATGGATAGGACTGGAAGAGATTATGCTGAATGAAATAAGTCAAGCAGAGAGAGTCAATTATCATATGGTTTCACTTTTTTGCAGAGCATAACAAATAACATGGAGGACATGGGGAGATGGAGAGGAGAAGGAAGTTGAGAGAAACTGGAAGGGGAGGTGAACCAGAGAGACTATGAACTCTGAAAAACAACCTGAGGGTTTTGAAGGGGCAGGGGGTGAAATGTTGGGGGAGCCAGATGGTGGGTATTAAGGAGGGCACGTATTGCATGGAGCACTGGGTGTGGTGCAAAAACAATGAATACTGTTACGCTGAAAAGAAATTTAAAAACTTGGTGTGATTAAAAAGAAAAAGGCGGAATAAGAAGAAACAACACTGACAGCTTCTTGATACTTATTACCATGAGAAAATGATGTGGCATCACCTGGGAAATAGAAAGGAGCCAACATATTGGCAAGATATCAGGGCACTGTGTACATAAAACGTGGAGGTTTGCCTTGTTTGCTTGTCATGGCTTCCTTAGGTGAGTGCCTCCCTCTTACCAAATAAGACTCCTCTCCAACATGCACAGCCAATTTGCCATTCATTTCTGCTTCTTCTTTTTGTTTCCCCAGGACCACTGGCAGTCCAGGCTCACATGGAAGGGACTCCATGGCAGACACTATCGGCGACCCCTCATATCTGCTCAGAACCCACCTCTACCCAGGTCAGGCTCTCCCTCAGCTCTGCCTACACGTGGGCAAACTAGAAGACCCTAAAAGTGGCACCCATCAAAGAAAGAAGCAGAGGGAGTAGCTAATGCCCTGGTATCTTGCATCCAAGGTGTTCTACCCTGCCTGCCAGTTTCCTCGGAAGCACTGAGTTTTGTTGCCATACTGGTAACTTTCTTGACAGCATACAGTCTGCTGGTTTCCTTCCCTCTTCTGTCTTATGGCACCCCTCCTCTGCTAGTATCTCCTGGAATCATCTTTTAAGTAAATACTGGTACTCCATCCGGCCTCAGGGTCAGTTTCTGGAGGAGCCAAAAAGAAGGGAAGCCCCTGCCCCGATTCGGATGACAGTTTCCCTTCCAAGCTCCTCTCCAGAGGAAATATCCCTTCCTGATGAGCAAGGCCTCAGTCGTCTGACATCTTGGTCTGCAGCAATATTCCTCAAACTTAGTCCAGGCATAGGATGGCGTCTCTTTTCTTTAGGCACAGAGTGTGGAACTGAAGGGAACAGTCTACAGAAGAGTGACATACGTAAATGCCAAATTAAATTGAGGTGCACATAGTAACTATGGCATCAACATCCGTTGGGGATGAAGAGAGGATGGGTCATTGACTCCTCCATCCCAAATGCCCTACAGGTATCTCATTCTACAAACATTTAATGCACATCTTCCATACGCCAAGGATGGTGCTAGCTACATTGTCATGTATGACATTCTTTCTATAGGACGGCTCCTATTCTCATCTTTTTTAATGCAATATCATAAATATTTTTGTAATAGTAAAAAGAAGAAAAGAAAAACACTTTACAATCTTCCCACGAAATGCTGGTAATAAACTAAGAGAAATCTCTTCTATGGATAAGGTGTAAAGAGCAGAGCATGGACCTAGGCCTCCCAAAGGAGCATATGGCACTCGTCTTGTGAACCCAGTGCTGTTGGCATGGAAACAACATATCTCTAAAGTTCTAAAATGTCTTCAGGTCAGTAACATGAGGATATTATCCAGCAGTCCATAGACGTGATTCAGAGTCAACACATGATCCTTCTGGTGCTGGAACAATAAAATGCCCAGAGGACTCTAGAATGAAGCAAAGTGTGGGGTGAGGATGGTTCGACCTGCTTCATTAGTTCCTCAACTGTGACATGCTTCTTCACCATTAGGGAACTCTATATATGCTATTCCCACTGCCTGGGCTTCTCTTGCAGCTCTCCAGGCTATTCTACTAATCTCCTATTCATTCTTCAGATCTCAAATCTTTTGTCATTCTTTCAAGTATGTTTAAAGACTTGCAAGACCAAATTCTACCCCCTTTTTATAAGGGGTTCCCTAGTTCTCTATGCTTTTATTTTATACCATGTATCATAGTTGATAACTGTGCATCTATTTTACATGTCTACTTTTTCTATGAGCTCCTTGAATTGGAACTGTACCTGTTTCCGTACCTGTTTCTGCTCACTGTTGAATGCCAGCATCTAGTTCAGGGTCTGACCAATAACCAGTGATCAACAATGATCACTGCATAATTAATGTAAACTCTACTGTTTTCTGCAACACCAGGGTGAACTGCTGAGCCCATCCACATTCATGCTTCACTCAGGGTTCCTCAAAGTGCACTCTATAGGAACACTAGGTCCAGGTTCTAGACCAAAAGAAAAATATGTTTCCTGAATCTGGGTTAAGTAAGTCCAGAAGTTCAGGTTTTAACAAAAATTGTCCAGTTCTCTTTACTTCTTAGAGCACTTAAAATACTAATGTGTTTGGCGACTCTGAAGATGGGAATCCACTGTGAAAAATGCCCCAGGCTATCTTCTCTGGCCCCACCAGCCCCATGCCACTTGCACTGTGTGCTAGTCCATGAAGTTTCAGTACTTGCGTTGAAGCATCTAGCACAGTCCAGGCAGGAAATATGTTTTCATAAGTGCTAAAGGTTAAAAAAAAAAAGGTAGAAAACAGATAGGGTAAGAACAGACACAGCCCAAGCTGTGCAAATCCAAAATCTTATACAATTTGGGAGACTCCTTTTGGAAAGGATACAGAAAAATCATAATTTTGTAAATTTTACAAAAATATATGATTTTGTGAATACATAAATAGTGACCTGCTTTGGAATCATGAGCAAGCTGCTTGACCATTTCTGTGTCCTCTGGCAAGACATTCCCACTAAAGGGTTCTCAATTTACTCAAATGTAAGAGCTTCTTGAGGTAAAGACTGTGTGTCTTCAACTCTACATACCCACTTCTCTCTTCAGTCACTACCTTTTTTATCTGAGCAACACTGTAGCACACAATAGGCACTCAGTCAATGGCTCATTGATGATGAACTGAAAGGAAGGCAGGTAGGCAGGAAGGCAGGAAAGGAGAAAAGGAAGGAAGGAAGGGAGGGAGAGAGGGAGGGAGGGATGGAGGAAGGAAAGAAAAAGGAAGGAAGTTAACTTGGTTTATTCTCCAAACACCATAATTTTTAGAATTTCTCATCACAGGAAATTCCCTTGAATGAAGCATGGAAGATTTATGAAGAAACTCTCTTTTTAAATTATCCAGAGCACAGAATAAAGGTCAGGAGTGAGTTAAATTCTTCAAAACGCCATGATGTGCAAGGGAGATTCCAGCTTCTCTTCTGAATCCATCAAATCCATTCTCTTCCTATTGCACGTTCAGTAACTCTTTAACCGCTTCTGGTTATTTCCATGTCTTGGGAAGCTGGGCAGATTCC
This sequence comes from Lontra canadensis, assembly GCF_010015895.1. NCBI lineage: Eukaryota > Metazoa > Chordata > Mammalia > Carnivora > Mustelidae > Lontra > Lontra canadensis. The sequence goes on from NW_022631043.1 coordinate 5,158,989, forward strand.
ACCCTGGGACTTACATGGATGCCTGAAACCACCTTACTTTGGCTGTTATTTATATCAGTGGATAATCCAATCCACAGGAGACCTAACAGGGAAAACATGGGCTGGAAAGTTAGTAGTTATACACATTCAAATCATCTGCAAAGCTCATTCAAGACATTCCATCTCTAAGCCCCTTTCCAGAGCAATTAAGTTATACTCTCTGCAGTGGGACCCAGGCATATGTACGTTTTCAGAGGTCGTACGTGAGCACAACGTGCAAACCAGTTTGGAGAACTGCTGTGCTCTTTCCAAGATCTGCCCTTAATTCATTATGTGAATGCAGGTAGGCTTATCACTTTGTCCAGACCTTAGTTTTGTCATCTGTGAAATGTGTACCATGAACGATATCCTGTTTAAAGTGAAAATGGTTAAAGTTCCAAACTTGTTAAATGTGTGTTATTTTTCTATAACTGACACTTTTGTAGCTGTGACAAGGAAAGATACTGTGCAGTGTGCAAAGAAGAAAGTGTGGTCCTTGACCTCAAGAAATTTTTAAACAAGTTTTAAATCCATCAGTTACCTAGGAGTAAAAGGCAGAGAGACTTGTTAGGTGATGGTTGGATGGATGGATGGATGGATGGAAGGATGGATGGAAGGATGGATGGATGGATGCTCATGTTTTCTTTGTGAAATATTCTGCATATCATTTTAATTCCTTGCATCTCCTCCTAAATCCTAGCACTACCCTGATGTGAATCATGGAGACATTTAATATACTGTCATATAGGTTATAGGAAGATACAAATCAGAATTTGATTTTTGTGTTGTTTACTTATTGGACATAAAGCACAGGAAATAGATTAATTATAATTTATAATTCTTGGCTCAAGAAACACTATTACCATATTCCACACTTTTTTTTACTTTATATATTATCATTTTATCAAGTAAAGAGGATATATATATCCATCACTCAACCCATGAATAAGAACATTATCATATATTGAATCTAGGAGTCTTCTCATCCCAATTTTTTTGCCTTCACCACTGAACCAAATCCAGAGATAAAAACTACTTTAAATATTGTGTTTTACAAACTTTTTTTTTGACATTATAATGTTTTTTTTAATTTTTTATTTTTTCAGCATAACAGTATTCATTATTTTTGCACCACACCCAGCGCTCCATGCAATCCATGGCCTCTACAATACCCACCACCTGGATCCCCCAACCTCCCACACCCCGCCCCTTCAAAACCCTCAGATTGCAAACTTTTTTTTATAAATAAGTTTCATCATGAACTCATGCTATGCACACAAGCACTTATGTCTGAACTATATAGTATTTAGGCTTTTTTATGTCTTAACTTAACAAAAAGGCTGTCATAATACAGGTAGTCTTCCAGGTCTTGCTTTTTAACTAAAAATTATGTTATTAAGATTTATCTCTGTCTTGTGGGTGAATCATTTGTTTTCACTGCTATGTAATATTATGTTGCATAAATATACCCTATCTTCATCTACCTCCCTTAGTGTACACTCTAGTGGCTCCTAATTATGTACTATGAAAAAAGGACTATTATTTGCCTCCTTAAACATGTCCCCTGATACACATCTACAAAAGTTTCTCTTCAGTGTGTACCTAGAAGTGCAATTACAAGATTGTAGAGAATGTGCATGTTTAAATTTACAAGCTAACAGTTCATTGTTTTCCAATGTGGAGAGGCTAAGTAAAAGTCAACCATAAATGGATAAGAAAGCTTAAAACGAGAATGTGGTTATTTGTGTAACAAACATTTATGGAACGCATACCAAGTACTTTGTTGTATGTGGGGAATAAAATGATGCAACAACAGAAAAGGGTCCTGCATATCCCTGGCCCTACACACAAGTAAGAAGAAATGAAACTAAGACATCATGAGTGCACAGAGAGGGAAATAGCAGGATACTCCAAAATCAGAGAGAAAGGTCCTCTAATTCAAAGTTAGAAGTTAGAAATGAGGGGCTCCTGGCTGGCTTAGTCAGTTGAGCTTTTGTCATCAGGTCAGGTTATGATCTCAGGGTCCTGAGATTAAGCCTCACGTTAGGCTCTCAGCTCAGTGGAGAGTCTGCTTTTCCCTCTCCCTCTGCTCCCCTACCCCACTCATGCTCTCTCTATCAAATAAAGTCTTTAAAAAAAGAAATCAGAAATGAGATAAAAATTAAAAAAAAAAAAAAGAAATGACATCAAGAAGTAACAATAGAAATAATTCAGCCAAATCCCTTAATTTTCTAGGCAGAGACATAAATACTGAAGAGTGAAACACAGAGAAAAGGCAGCAGTGAATGATCAAAAGATCATTTTATGTCAACAAGAAGTAACAGAAATCTCATGATTAGGGTTTTGTGACTTTAAATAGAATCTTCATGTAAAGATTTAGCATAGTGCCAGGCACAAACAATACTATTACTATTATCATCCAAGATGATGCCTCAGGTTTGGTTCAGGTAATTGGGTGGATGAAGATCCACTCACTAAGATAGAGAAAAGAGGAAGAGGGAACATGTGGACTGTGGAATGATGTCAGTTTCAGTCATGTGATGTCTGAGATACCACTATTTAGGAGGACGTTATATAGAAGTCAGAAATTCAGAGACTTAGAGAACATCATCAACTGGAGCTTTGGGGAAAGGGGAAATCACCCAGAGATGGCATGTATAAATGCGAAGACTGAAAGCAGAACCCTGCCCCATTTAATATTTAAATGGGCAGAGAAAGTAGAACCCACAGAGAAGACCTGAGAAATGGAGTGACATACACCAGGAGATCATGAGGGCAGGAGGATGAAAACCTGAGGGACAGAGCATTTCAAAAAGCAGGTAGCACTGAGGATTGCCAAGAAGTCCAGAAAGGAAACACCAGGATTGCCAGGAAAGATAAAGCTGGAGGCCTTGAGAAATGCCAAGTCAATGGAGTGGTACGGCCTTCCATTTAGACATTCCAGGGTTCACAGTGAATGAGAGGTGAAGAAGAGAAAAGAATGCCTGATTCAGACAGAGAGTGGAAAAAGTAACGGGGGGAATCATGGGCTCAAATAAATAGTCTACTTGAAAGATGCGAAGACACAACTTAAAATGTGTTAATAGGCTGAGGGAAAGAAGCCAGTGGAAACAGAATTTGAAAATGTAAGAGTGGTCCTTAATTGAAAGAATAAAAACCTCTGAGTGGGGAGAATGTAAGCCCTCTTCCCTTATAGCCGGAAGTTGGGTGATCTTTGCTTTGGAAGTTTGGATTGATAGTTTCCTTCAGTCCCTAACCTATTCCAACAAAAGAGCTGTTCTAGATAATCAAGTGTTATCTTCAGTTTTTCAGGTCCCATATTTGTAACTTTTCCCAACGTAGTATTCCCCCCATTGTTTCATAGAATCTGAGAATTAGAAAGAATCATCTGGTGTCTGTCTTATTTTACTGAGAAAATTGGCATCCTAGAATGTTATTCCTCTTCACTAAGGTGATAGTAAATATAATTAATTAGTCATGGAAATAAAAATAATGCCCAAGGCTTTGTTTAAAAAAACTTATTCAACATGTATTGAGTACACAAAACTCAGACAAAATCTCTGTCCTCGGGGCTAATAAAAGATGTTTTCCACTAGACCAGAATGTCCTTATATATTTAATTTTATGTGTCTAAAATAATAAAACAACAACTTTCTTGGGATTTCTAAATGAAGACTAGAATCAATGTCCACCTCATTACAGCATTGAGAACATTCAGCCTCCATTTGCTTAAGTGGTATTAACTTAGTAAGTTCATAATATTGCACATTGGGCACAGCAAAACAAGGCTCGGGTATCTCCTGAACCCTTACTCTATCTGTCACAATTCTGCCATGTACCAGCTATATGACCTTGGATCTCTGTTTGCTTTCCTCCAACATCCAACATGCAAATATTTCTTATAATTATGTAAAGACCAAAAGGGATAATGTATTGTAATCTTCTGGCATATAGTAGACACCTGGTAAATATTGATAGAAGAGAAGTTTGAAAATTTTAAGCAGAGATAGAATGTTCAAACAAAAACAAAGAATCCAAAGACAAGCCAGAGACCATCTTGCCCAAAAAAATTTCTTTATGGAGGCTCTGAATCCCCAGAGGCATGGATACCCATGAAGAGCAGCACGACCAATCAGCGGTCTCACTGTACCTTGAACCTGGATCTGTCCATTTCTAGCCAAGAGCTTTTGGTTCATAACAAATTGCAGTGTACCCTGAATCTGGGTTTTGTCCTGTAGACAATGGAGACCTATCAAAGGTTTTCAAGAAGTGATATGATGAATCACCCATCAGAGTTTGATACCAAATGTTTGAAATAATTGGAAAGGACCAGGATGGGGAGAAGAGTCTCTGCTCTTCACATAAGAGTATCCACATATCTGGTGAGTTCTATTTCTAAATTTAATAAACCATGAAAACTTTGATTTCCAACAGATACCTTAAAATAATGACGGAATCCACAAAAATGCCAAGAGATGCACAAATTTAGTTTCCACAGGCCTGCCCCAGCTCCAGCAGGATCCTGAGTCCCTGAAAGCACTTGGTATGCATTGAGCTGATCAAAAAACATCAGTGAAAACATATTTCAGCTGTGGACATCATTTTTCTTTGGTACAGAGTGACTTTCACTCCTGACCAGAAAAAAAAAGTACCCAAAATAAAAAGAAAAAAAATGAAAAGCAAAGTCTTCATATCAAAGCTTTATTGATTTTTTTTCATTTACAAAAAACTCAACCATGTCTGTCTATTAAAAATAGAATGTCTAAGGGCTTGAACTTATGTCGTGCCAAGAACCCAAACTTTCTACTGACTTCAAGGAGGGTTTCTCAGTTAGAACAAAAGCACAGAGGCCAAAAGAGGGTGAGGAAATTGAATCTCAAACCAAGGTTTTCAAAACCTTGCTTTCTTATTCTCTCTCCACAATCTACAAAATTTTGAGTTGAAATATTACACAGAAGGTAGCAAGGGCTTTATAAGAAATGCCATGTTGTAAGGGAAAGCAAGAGAGTCACCTTCTGCCTGTCACAAGACTGTGACGAGACAGTGGGTGAGTGATAGGTACTTTTTGAAGAATCTTCTTGAAGAATGGGCAGATAAGGGATGAGCCCAACACAGATTCAGCCATCAAAGAGGAGACTAGAAGGGGAAGTAGTAGCAGAACAAAATTAACAGAAATTCTAAACAAAGTGACAAATGTCATGAGGACTGTGAGGACATGGGAGGGTAGCAACTGCTGGTCAGGGAGGCTTCATGGAGGAAGTGGCATGTGAAATGGAGCTTGGAGGATGTCTGGCGACTGAACTAATGAAACCAAGCAGGGCACTTGTAAGGTTGAAAGTTAAGTAAGCCAAACACGAGGTCCATAGTGAGAACCAAATAAATGGCAGCTAATAATAATAATAATAATAATAATAATAATACTCTAGTTCAAATTGTTGTTAGTGCCTCTATTTTATTTCTTTTATACTTTTACTATGCTGACACGAGAGTCTCTAGCCATATGAGTATGAAATTGGTGTGTCTTACCAATAATAAAATCATCACATTACCAGTTTTTGCCCAGACAGGCATGGAGGATAGTGAGCTCCTGGTTTGTTCAGTCTTGGGCTTCACATTAATTCCTGTAACTTGGTTGAATTGGCAAAAGCCTGGTTGATGCTCGTAAACTGTACTCTATATGGCCAAGAGTCAGCTCAGAGTTTTCATTCTCCATCAGGATGGTCCCAAGAGGGGCAGGCATCTCTCTTTTCTTTTCAAGCTCTTATTTATTTATTTAAGAGAGAGAGAGAGCACAGTGGGGGTAGGGGGAGAGGGAGAGGGAGAAGCAGACTCCCTGCTGATCGAGGAGCCAGACATGGATCTCGATCCCAGGACCCTGAGATCATGACCTGAGTCGAAGGCCAACACTTCACCAACTGAGCCGCCCAAGCACACCACTCTTTTCAACCAAATGCTCTGGCCTCTCAAAGAAGACACCAAGACACACCTTGGACTTTCATCTTGATGATCTTTGGTTAATAAAAAATGATGTAGGGCTCTCTTACTTTTCCTATAAGATACCTAGTAAGTGTTTCACCCACTCCTAAGATAGCTATGGATTTTTTTTTTTTTTCAACCCACACATATTTACAAGGTACCTATATCATCCTTGGTTCTGAATGTGGCTGCAGTGAACACAGAAGCAATTCTCCTAAATGCTCTCCTGGCTTCAGTTTCTTCTTTCTACCATCCATATGCAACACCACCTTGGTCCTGCTGAAATTCACATTTCCTCATGGGACTCTGCCATTTCACAGACCCCTGTGGTATTCCCTGCAATGGTTTTCAAATAAGTGTTTGGAATTCCTCAGTCTATGAATGAATTTGTCAAGGGGGTAGGATGGGAGTTACAGCAAAGATATGAAACCTGACACAATAGGTTTGCATTTTAAAACCAGAGGCCTATTGCTTAAAGAAAAGGCCAAAAATCTCATTAAGGGGTAGACAAGGCCTTACTGACCTTGTTAAGATTTTGTCACATTCTCAGCTTGTGGCCATGCCTCATGTGGACACTTCATGCTTCCACAGACAACTCTGTTAAAAGTATGTGCCCAGGGTGCCTGGATGGCTTTATCATTATGTGTCTGTCTTTGGCTAGATTCATGATCCCAGGATCCTGGGATCAAGTGCCACATTGAGCTCCCTGCTCTCTGGGAAGCCTGCTTCTCCCTCTCCTACTCCCTCTGCTTGTCTTCCTACTCTTGCTATCTCGCTCGCTCTCCGTCAAATAAATAAATAAAAATCTTTGGGGAGGAAAAAAAGTATGTGCCCAGACGTGTGTCATTAACATCTACTTACATAAACCCTCTCTACAATGTCTAACCCCATTCTTTCCTGGAAAACTCATATTTACCCCTTAACACCTAACTCAAATGTCTTGTTCTCTGTTAATCATGTCTCGACTTTCCCAGCAGAAGTTAGATGCTCCCTCTCCCTTGACTTTCCTACACATACAAAAAGGAGCCTCCTCTGAGTACTTGATATCTATTCCCCAGTTACAAAGTCAAACAGAGAAACCAAGTGACCTTAATGCAAAAATAATCATGAATAAATTGACTGTTTAAAACAAAAAACAGTTCTTGCTATAACACAGACTCTAGTCCTATTACCAGCTCTCTGTTCTCGTGGATTATTCTGCGGACCCCAAATAGTTCAAATGTTATACAAATGCTATGGGAACTGTTTGCAAAATGAAATTGGAACGCTTGCAAAGGTATAGACTTCTGTGGATTCCATGAAAGCCATGCTGGAGAAGTTCTCAAAGCCCAGGGTGTCCACTGACAAATTAGAATTTCACTGAGGTAGACCATTATCCAGTGAGAAAGAAAAAATTAGCAACCTGAAGAGACACTTCCAAAAAGAATTACAGAAATATTAAAGATTAAGAACCACCATAGGTAAAATTGATAAATGCTTTAGAAAATGTGACAATTTAAATCAGTAAGGGTCAGCTAACTATTGTAACAAACATCCCCCAAATCTCAGAGGCTTCACACAAATACAAACTTGTTTCTCACTCAGGATGTGGTCTAATGTGGGTGGATCCAGGTGGCATGGGGTGGGATGGGTGGAAAGGAGGTTCTCCTCTCACGCTCTTTCCATCCATGTAGCTCTGCTTCTTTCTAGATCAGGGGTTGGCAATCTTTTCCTGTAAAGGACCGGATAGTATTTTCAACTTGCAGGTCCTCTGGTCCTTGTCACAACTACTTAACTCTGCCATTGCAGCATGAAAGCTGCCTTAGACGATGCAGAAATGAATGGGCATGGCTGAATTCCAATAATCTCCAACAAATCATCTGCAAAAATAAGCGGTGGGCCACTTGTGCTCTACTGGCTGCTGTTTGCCCATTTCTGTTCTGGACCTTTGTCCTTCTCTCTATTCAGAGGTAAAGAGGGAAGAGAGAAGAAAGGCAGATCTCATAGGGTTATTAATGCTTGTACAGTCTGTGCTAGAATATTATCCCCCTAAGGTCTTTTTCCTTTTTTTGTCACTGATCTACTCTAAATGTATAGAGGAGTGTGTGCAGATGATCAATAAATATATAGTAAATGAAATTATTGAGTGCATTTATTATAATATGATCTTGAAGAACAAAATAAATAAATACTGAACCACTTTGTGCATTCTAAAAATTAAAAACAGTAGCTAATGTTTATTGATCATTTAATATATACCAGCTACTGCTTTAAATCCATTATGTGTAAATGTCATTAAGTTTCTCACAAGAACCTGACAAGGAAGTTCCAGTATTTAAACTTTTTTTTTTTCAGACTAAGTAACTAAGGTGCAGGAAATTCCAATTATGAGCTAAGTATGATTCCTTGTCAGTAAATGTCTTTACTTTCAAATTTTTGAATTTTGTGATTTTTTTTAATTTTTAAATTTTTTATTTCTTTTCAGCGTAACAGTATTCATTATTTTTGTACCACACCCAGTGCTCCATGCAATCCATGCCCTCTCTGATACCCACCACCTGGTTCCCCCAACCTCCCACCCCCCGCCCCTTCAAACCCTTCAGGTTGTTTTTCAGAGTCCTTAGTCTCTCATGGTTCACCTCCCCTTCCAATTTCCCTCAACTCCCTTCTCCTCTCCATCTCCCCTTGTCCTTCATGCTATTTGTTATGATCCACAAATAAGTTAGAATGGCCAAAATTAGCAAGACAGGAAACAACATGTGTTGGAGAGGATGTGGAGAAAGGGGAACCCTCTTACACTGTTGGTGGGAATGCAAGTTGGTGCAGCCACTTTGGAAAACAGTGTGTAGATTCCTCAAGAAATTAAAAATAGAGCTTCCCTATGACCCTGCCATTGCACTACTGGGTATTTACCCCAAAGACACAGATGTAGTGAAAAGAAGGGCCATCTGTACCCCAACGTTTATAGCAGCAATGGCCACGGTCGCCAAACTGTGGAAAGAACCAAGATGCCCTTCAACGGACGAATGGATAAGGAAGACGTGGTCCATATACACTATGGAGTATTATGCCTCCATCAGGAAGGATGAATACCCAACTTTTGTAGCAACATGGATGGGACTGGAAGAGATTATGCTGAGTGAAATAAGTCAAGCAGAGAGAATCAATGATCATATGGTTTCACTTATTTGTGGAATTTTGTGATTCTAAATTAAAACCTCATTCCAACTCTTTTTCTAAGCCACTTAATATGACATTTTCTCCTTTTTTACTTAAAGATTTTATTTATTTATTTGACAGACAGAGATCACAAGTAGGCACAGAGGCAGGCAGAGAGAGAGGAAGGGAAGCAGGCTCCCTGCTGAGCAGAGAGCCCGATGTGGGGCTCCATCCCAGGACCCTGGGACCATGACCTGAGCTGAAGGCAGAGGCTTTAACCACTGAGCCACCCAGGCACCCCAACATTTTCTCCTTTTAAAAGTAAATTCCCTTCCAGTGTCTGCTTTTTGGTACCATGTGGACTCTCTTCCTGAGCACCTCCCGGGATGTTCGGTAAGTGAGCCCATTATCAATTTATTGTCTCTCAACTGAAAGTTAACCCTTCAAGGACAGCTCTGAAAAAAAGTAAGCTGGGCGGGCCCTTCAACTATTTTTTCTATTGTTAGCTTTGCCAACAGAAGGCGCTGAAAAGACCTTGCAGGAGGAACAAACACCAGCAGGCACCCACAGCACGGTAGGGTCTCTAGCACCTCGCAGGGTTGTCAGCGGTGAGTTAAAAGAGAAAAAGAATATAAAATACATGGCACAATCTCTTATCCCTCTTTTAATGAGTAATCAGATCTGCTGCTAATACTATGGAGAATGTGGGGGTGAAAGGAGCAGAAGAAAATTGTCTTCTCTTCTGTTATTTGTGGAGGGAGAGGATGGCTTCCCACAAAACTCTTGCAAATGAGAGAAATTATTATATTTGCGAAGATCACAGATTTACAGGTCAGTGATTGTAAACATTGTATTTAGTTCTTTTGTTGAGAGAACAAAAGTGGAAACAGTATCGTTTCTCAGAGGCTTGATGTCCTGTAACCTTTGTTTGCGTGGACTTGGAACCATCAGAGACAGCAAAGTCTGAGGTTGAATGTTTTTGTTTTTGTTCCATTTGTTTCTTCCTCTGCTTTTATTAAAATACTGCTTTTATGGAATAAGAAAAACTAATGAGGTTCAAAACGTATAACAATTATTTATCAAGCTTGCAAAGCAAATCATTTCTGAGCATCAAAATAACTACAAAAGTTAAGAGCTATAATTCACACAGTACATTGAGAAAATATAGTTCAAAGAGATTATGAAATGTGCTCAATAACACAAAGACAGAAAGTGACATATCCAGGATTTTCACCCCAGATTTGATTGGTTTAAAACATACCTTCTCACACAGATGCTGGGATACTTCTGTCACAAATTGTCGGTGGTGATAACCCTCAGTAAAACCAGACTAAACCCAGGTCTGCCTGACTCCAGAGCAAAAGCCTACACTTTATAAGGAGCAGGGTGATGGGGGGGTGGGGGGATGGAGCCAGAACCAAGCTCAATTATTTAACATGGGCTTTGTATTACAACTTACCCTAAGTCAAGAATTTTGGTCACAAGTGACAGAATTCCAGGACCAACTAACTCAGCAAGTTGCAATAAAGAGAATTTATTGACTCATGCAGCTGGTGAGTCCTGGAACAAAGCTGCCTTCAGGCATAGCTATATATAAGGGCTCAAATAATGACAGTAGTACTCCATCTTTCTACCCACTTATGTTCATCTCTGGTTCCCTGTGAAACTGGCTTTATTTTCTTACTATGGTCCAGCTTTCTCCATGTAGAAGGCAAAACAGCCACCACCAGCTCCAGACCTGCATGCCTACAGTCCTTGATTCAAAAGAAAAAGAGAGCTTCTCATCTATTGCCTATATGGAAAAGTTCAGAGATGGTATCCAACGGGCTGAAAACCACGGGACTCCTCTAATAACCTGGAGTGTGAGGCATCACCAAAACACATGGAAGGGAAAAGGTGTACCCCAAACCATGAGATGTAGACAACAAATTGTCATTACATCCCTCATACCCACATGCATGCAAGCCAACATTACCACAAAATTCTAGGATCCTCCAAATCGAATATTTTTATAAGATTTTATTTATTTATTTGAGAAATAGAGAGAGGGAGTGTAAGTGGGGGGAGGAATGGAGGGAGAGGGACAAGCAGACTCTGCTGAATGCAGGGTCAGATGGGCAGTTAGTCCCAGGACCCCAAGATCATGACCTGAGCAGATATCAAGAGTTGGCCACTCAACCAACTGAGCCACCCAGGTGCCCCCAAATTGAATATTAAAAGTGATAAAACATGGAACATTTTAATACATAACATCAGCTACACCACAATTGTATTGTTCTGATGCAGAACAGACATCACAAATTTTTCATCAAATAGAATATAAACTGTTAACTCTGTGTCATGGGAAAGTGTACCATCTCTGTATCATACGAGCCTTGCCAGTCATGACACCATGGTTTGTCATGCGAGCTGGAATATTATAATGTATGCGTCATATTGAGGGATCGTGATATTTAGATATTTTTGTCCAACACCCAAAATTCTTTGCTACTGTGTCCTCAGAAGACTAATGTGTTTAACACTAAATATGCTTACCTCTCATTAATTAGCATTTAAAATACCCTAAGTCCCAAAAGAGAACTGTATATGCTAAACCAACACTTCAGAAAGCATGATCATATTCCATGGAGCACATGTTCTCAAGATGATAAATTTTAAAAGGTTCAATGGTGAAAAGCATACCACAATATTCTCTTAAAGAAGGATACTCTGAAACAGTGGATAAAACTCTAAGAACTGTAGTAAAGAGGAAATGTTTAGCTTTTCCTAAAACCATGGTATCTTAGTTTGGATTTCCCTACAGGTAAAGTCTGAGACATACTTTGCAGAAAGAGTTTCGAAGGTGATCACAGGAAGCAGGAAAGAAGGAATGATGACACAGGGAAGGAGAAAAAGTCAATAAATTGTGTGTCACTGAGCTATTTTCCACTACAGTTACGAGCAGATTGAGCTCCAAGGGTTCCTATAAGGAATGGTGTGGAATCGCCATTAGATTGTCTCTCTTGATACAGGAAGATCTACCTCTGCTCCCCCTTGGTTGAGGGTTTACCCCAAAAGCTGTAAATCGTTTGCACCCCTGGGCACCTTCACACAGGTCAAGGGTCTTTCAGGGGCTTAGGGAGAAGCCAGGAGACAATAAAGCAGAGAAGGAGCATGAAACACTGCTACAGGGGCAGCAGGTAGACCTCCAGCAGGGAGGGGACTGTACACCAAGGGTGTGTGAAATCAAAGGTGGAAAAGAGAATGTGACACAGGAGATTTATTTTAAAAATCTGCTTATGTATTGTTTCCCACAAACATAGAATCCTTGTTGTATGAAACAGTTTTACCATCACACACAATTTGAAAAACACCGTAAGACGAGTTTGCAGGAAAGGGCCAATTAGAGACAGACTTCCAGAATGGCAGACAAAGGGTCCCTGTAAAACCTTACACCTCCATAAAGGCAACAGGAACACCAGCTAAATAAATAAATAATGAAATAATGAAATTAAAAATTTCAGAACTCCAGAAATTAACAGGGTTTTTTTTTGTTTGTTTGTTTTTGTTTTTGTTTTTTTGTTTTTTTGTTTTTTTTAGTTTTTTGCTAAGAAAGCTTTTAAAATGCAGATTTTGGGGTCTCATCTCAAGAGGGTCTGATTCAGTCAGTGTAAGGTGGGCCCGGAAATCCAGACCAACTTTATTGCAAAGAAGTTTACTTGTACCTGAGCAATGACAAATATCTTGCAATAATCCAAGGACCGTTTATTCAAGAAAAACCAGCTGAATCTTGGTAAAAATAGGGAGCTTTGTGATGTTTCCACTTGCCCTATTTTCATCCCTTTTTACCCCCAGCTTTCCAGGCACCCTGTGAAACTGCTGCCTTGTCATCACCAGCATTGTGAAAGCAGACACTGGAGGGGACAGATCAGGTTTGGAGTTCTTGAGAAAGGCCTTTCCCCATCACCTTGCCCTAGTTCGCTTGTCTGGCAAGTCCTTGAAAAGCCCCATTCACAGGGCTGTCCGTTATCTGATCTGATTCAGAACCCACACAATGAGAAAAGTCCTATCCCAGGGGTGTTTGTCAAAAACAATCCGTGGTCAAGAGAATGAGAAGAGAAAATGCAGATGGAGACACAATATTTGCCAAGGACACATCTGATAAAGACTCTTATCCGAAATATACACAGAACTCTGAAAACTCAACAATACAAAGTGAATAATCTCATTTTAAAATGGGAAAAAATATAAACAGACACCTCATCAAAGAGGTGTACAGATGGAAAATAAGCCAATGAAAAGACGCTCGACATCATATATTATCGGGGAGTTGCAAATCAAAACTTTGAAGCAATCAGAATGTCCTTCAGCGGGTGAATGGATCAAGAAACTGTGGTCCATCCAGACAAGGGAATATTACTCAGCACCAAAAAGAAACCAGCGCTCAAACCATGAAAAGACACAGAGGAACATTACATGCATATCACTAAGTGAAAGAAGCCGATCCAGAAAGGCTACACGTGGCATGATTCCAACTATATGACCTTTTGGAAAAGGCAAGGCTATGGAGACAGTAAAAGGATTCGTGGTTGCCAGGGGACAAGGGGGTGAGAGGGTGAACAGACAGCCCTGAGGACCTTTCCAGTGTGGAAACTCTTCCGTACGATACTACCAGGGTGGATTAATTGCATGTTTGCCAAACCCCATAGAAGGTACAGCACCAAGAGTGAGCAAGGCACTTTGGGTGGTAGTGACATATCTACGGAGATGTGTGGATTGTAACAAATGTACTAGTCTGCGCCAGGATGTTGGTAAGGAGGGAGCTTGTGCGTTTGTAAGGGCAGGAGATATATGGGAGCTCTCGGTATCTTTTCCTCATTTTTACTGTGAACTTCACACTGCTCTAAAAAAATTAAGTCTATTAAAAAGCAAGGGGCGGATGTTTAATGTTGTAATGCAGTGGCCTGAGGTGATGAGACTATTGGAGGCAAGGAAAAGGGCTAGCCACAAACCCTGAAAGATCTGGGGAGTGAGGTTGTCATCAGGCATGTTGAGAAGCTCTGACATATTTCTGGGATCTAGGAGGCCAGAACCATGTGCAGGGCTGTGCACAGTCTCAGGAAATATCTGAGAAGGCCCTGGTATGTCATCACAGGCTCTCTGGAGGCTCTGTGCAGGCAGGAAACAGGGATGAAGGCAGAGGTGTAAACAGCTCAGGTACTGAGAGCAAGTCCAAACACACACACTCAGCTCTCCTGGCAAAGTGTGAGACACTGTTTCAAGCATTTAAGGAAAATTCTGTGGAATCTTCAGCTGACCACTAAGTTAACTGGCTACAGTCCTTAGTGGCTACACATGAGAGAGAATACAGACTTTGTTTATTTTTCTAAAATTGTATTTATTTATTTGAGAGAGAGAGAAAGGGGGGGCAGAGGGAGAGAGAATCTTGAGAAGACCCCACTGAGTGTGCAGCCCCCTGTGGGCCACGATCACAAGATCCTGAGATCATGACCTGAGATGAAACCAAGAGTCAGACTCAGCCGACGGCACCACCCCGGTACCCTGAGAATATAGACTTTAGACAATTAGTCCAGTCAAGTCACTACATAAACAAATAGCATCAAGAATGACAAAACAAAGAATAACAATAACAAATCCTGTCAATAGGGGAGTCTGATTTCCAACCACATTATATTATTGAAAATGCACCGTTTTCGATAACAACGACATTATGGCACACACACAGAGAGACAGGTAAAGGAGTGCCTCAAGAAGCCAGTGGAGAGGAGAAGGGAGTTGGGGGAAATTGGAAGGGGAGGTGAACCATGAGAGACTACGGACTCTGAAAAACAATCTGAGGGGTTTGAAGCGGCGGGGGGTGGGAGGTTGGGGGAACCAGGTGGTGGGTATTAGAGAGGGCACGGATTGCATGGAGCACTGGGTGTGGTGCAAAAACAATGAATACTGTTATGCTGAAAATAAAAAAAAAAAAAAAAGAAGCCGCCAGTGGAAACTTACTGGACTTACTATATAAAGACGTCACAACACTCCTTAAATCAGTTGCTATACATCCATCCAAAGCACTAAATGAAAGTATAAGAACAAGGTCTCATTACGGAGGGAATATTAGTAAAGACATAGAAATTATTTTTGAAAATAGAAATGCTGAAATAAGTCAAGCAGAGAGAGTCAATTATCATATGATTTCACTTACTTGTGGAGCATAAGGAGTAACATGGAGGACATGGGGAGATGGAGAGGAGAAGGGAGTTGGAGGTAATCAGAGGGGGAGATGAACCATGAGAGACTGTGAACTCTGAGAAACAAACTGAGGGTTTTGGAGAGGAGAGGGGTAAGGGGATGGGTGAGCCTGGTGGTGGGTATTCAGGAGGGCACATATTGCGTGGAGGCCTGGGTGTGGTGCATAAACAATGAATCTTGAAATCCTGAAAATAAAATAAAAAATAAAATAAAATAATAAAATAGAAATGCTGAAACTGAACAGGGAAATATCCGGAATAAAGATTTCACCAGAGCAGCTCACTGGTAGATTTGAGATGCTAAGTAAATCAGCCAACTTGAAAGCAGAACCTGCAGTTTGTGGGGAGAGATGTGTGAGAAGACAGTCAATACAAATTTAACACAGCATGATGCTACTGGGGGGTGGAGAAGGCAAACAAGTACTTTACAGGAACAGGGATTGGAAGGTTGCAAAAGACAGTAATGGAAATTGCACTGTTATGACTTTTGCAAGTTAGTACTCAAACACTTGGCCTGGGTCTGCATCATGATTCAAAAAAGGAGCCGTGAGAGGCTTTGGTAAGACATCCTGGTGCAGCCCACATGCTCTTTCCTCCCTGAATTTATTGTAGGTCCCCAGGCCATTCCCACTCAGTTGTTGCAGGAGGATTAGTCAATAGGATTGTCCAGAAAGTGTTTTGGCATCTATGTCACCACCCAGAAAGGGCTACTTTGTGGTGTGGACTCCTAGCAGGATATGACTCTTGTCAACAGGGGTTTTAAAACGCCTCCTCCCAACGTCACAGCAAACTTATGAAGCGCCACTCCCAGAGAGAACAGAACTGGTAAAAACATAGCATGTTCAGAACCCAGGAGCTCATGTCAGGCAGAGAGCCGCAGCTTTGCTCAACCCCAGCCAGGATTTTGCAGACTGTACCTGAGCAATGCAGAAACTTCCAGAACAATTCATTAGTAAAGACTCAGAAGGTAAAGTTTATAAAGGGAAAAATGTCATAGCAGAAGACTGAGACCTGAAAACAAATGTCATGAAGCAAGCCATGGTCACCTCCCATCACTGTGGGAGTAGACTAATGTGAAAGCGGCAAGAACAATCCAGTCCATTTAAAGACTTATCCATGATAGCTCATGCAGCTTTATTTGTAAAGGCCAGAAAAACAGAAATCAACCCAAATATCTATCAACAGGTAATGGCTAGTCAAATTCTGGAATATCATATGATGGAATATTACTCAGCAATAAAAAAGGATAATCTGTTGATACACACTGAAACATTAATGAATCTAAAAATAACCATGCTGAGCTAAAGAAGCCAGGCAGAAAAGAATGTATGCCTACTGTGTAACAGAAAATACTAGAAAATGCACACTACTCTATAGTGACACAAAGCAGATCCGTGATTGCTTGTGCATGAGAAGGTTGTACATGAACAATTACAAGGGAGCATGAAGATGCTTGTGGGGGTGATGGATTGTCCATGTGTTTATTGTGGTCATGGGTTCATGGGTGTATGCATGGAACAGAATTCATAAGTTGCTAATACCCTCAGCTTATGATATGTCAGTTTTACCTGCTCAAAGCTGGGAGAGCAGAGACAGAGATGATAAATAGATGATAGATAGGTAGGTAGATAGATAATAGAAAGAAAGAAAAAAAAAGAGAGGGAGGGAGGAAAGGAGGAAGGGAGCAGAGAGAGGCAGAGGGAAATGCATTTCCATTTTCCTGGCGCTCCTTCCTAGTAAGGAAGGGTTCTCCATGAGGATAGTGTGGAGACCTATCCGCTCCCAACCTGCATTTATAGACTATTTTCTAATACTTGTGAAGTAAACTATAGACCCATCTCATTGCAGAGTGCCGGCATGGATTTTCTCAACTGATGCTGTTATCGTCGTAAATTCACAGTTAAAAGAACACTCCATGCACTATTATATGTGGGGACTGGGTTGCTGGACATTCCCTGATGGTCAAAGTCAAGATTCTGATGCCCCAAAGGGATGAATCCAGAGGAGGTTGTCCCTGCAGAACCCGAATGACCTCCTGCGTCTCTCTCTTTGCCTGCCTTCACACAGCCAGTGGCTGGACTCTTCAGAGAGCCATTGTCCCTCCCCAGACCTACGCCCTGCCCAGGAGAACTGTCGGGGATTCTGAAGATCAATGGGCTCCATATCACTGAGAGCCACGTCCTCGAAGGACTTTGTGGCTCTGCCGGCCCCTCCGGATCCAGAGGCTTGGCCGGGCCTTCTCTGCCCTCCCTCCAGCCGCAGCTCCGATCGGCCATCTCAGAAGCCCAGGATGGAAAATGCACATCGGCCTGGCTCTGACTCTGAAACTCTCCCCTCAGGAGCTTCAGATACTCTCCTCGCTTTCTCCTGAAAAATAGAATTGTCTACTGTACAGTTCTGTGGAGGCCAGAAGTGAGAAGACGCTGGCTAAAACTGTCACCCGGCAGACCTGAGTAAGACAAAAAGTCTCATTTCCTGCGAGCGGCTCCATCCAGCAAACATGTTCTCTGCGCTTGAGGTAAGGCAGGCCCTTGGTCAAGCTCTGGAGGGAAGGAAGGGTAAGCAGGGAGCCTCCTGCACTCGGGGAGGGTATCAAGGCATCTCTGGAAAATGTCCTGTTAAAATGGGGGACAAAATGGTCCAGAGCCAGTCACGAATATATTCTGGATTCAGCTAAAAGCAGTCACTTCCTGAAAGAATGACAAGAGAGGAATATATAAAATATAACCCGTGAAGACAAGACCTGTGAGTGTGGGCGCCTGGATGGCTCAGTTGGTTAAACATCGACCTTCAGCTCAGGTCATGATCCCAGGGTCCTGGGATCGAGTCCCACATGGGGCTCTCTGCTCAGCTGGGAGTCTGCTTCTGCCTCTCCCTCTGCCTTGCGCTCACTCTCTTTCATTCTTTCTGTCAAATAAATAAATTAAGTTAAAAAGAAAAGACTGGTTAGTGGGGGCAGCAGATAATGGGGGCAACTAAAGTTCTGACAAAGGAAAGCAAGCAGACAGGGTGCTGGCTTGTCGGAGCAGGTGAGTTTAGGCCTAAGCCTGAGAGGAGGGGGACAACAGAACAAGCAGCAGCTACTCAACAATTCCATACCTTGCCACTCCTTGTTGGATAAAGAGGCCAATTCCTTGTGGAGCAGCCGCCCACCCAACCCAAGAAGCAGACTAAGACTGCTCCCAGCCAAGCAGGACACTCGTGGTCTCTAGCTCCCGGCCTCTCTTCTAGAGAGGTGTGGTTGTGTAACCTCTGAGACTGAAGCAGAAACCTTCTGGGGCAGCTCCGAACAATTACTTTGCTTTCTTTTAAAAAGGGGGAAAGGGTCTCCTGGATGGACTCTCAGTTTTGGCTCAGGTCATGATCTCAGGGTCGCGAGATCAAGCCCCATGTCAAGCTTGGCACTCAGCGGGAAGTCTGCTTGAGCATCCCTCTCTCTCTCCCTCTGCCCCTCCCACCCCTTCTAAAATAAATAAATCTTTGAAAAAAAAGTAAGCAAGCAAATGCACAGGGCATTTATTAACACCAGGAAACATTAAAATATTAGAGAGGAGGGGCGCCTGGGTGGCTCAGTGGGTTAAAGCCTCTGCCTTCGGCTCAGATCATGATCCCAGGGTCCTGGGATCGAGCCCCACATTGGGATCTCTGCTTAACAGGGAGCCTGCTTCCCTCTCTCTCTCTGCCTACCTCTCTGCCTACTTGTGATCTCTGTCTGTCAAATAAATAAATAAATAAAATCTTTAAAAAAAATTAGAGAGGAAATATAGTAATTGTACCCTTCTGAATAAATAATTTTTGAGCAATATTTCCATAGCCAGGATGTCATCCATACTGAATAATTTAGCTAACATTGTGCTCAAACTCTCTTTGGAAGGTGTAAAAGGGAACATAAGTGGAGAAGTTGTAAGAAAGGCCTTAAATTCATCTATGGTAGTCATAAAGTCAACAAATAATATCTAAAATTGAAATGTCAATAAATAGCAGTAAAATTGTGTTGTTCAGAAATAAGGAAAGAGATGGGCACATGGGTGTCTCAGTCATTAAGCATCTGCCTTCAGCTCAGGCCACAGTCCCAGGGTCCTCGGATGGAGCCCCACATTGGGCTCCCTGCTCAGAGGGAAACCTGCTTCTCCCTTTCCCACTCACCCTGCTTGTGATCCCTCGCTTGCTGTCTCTCTCTCTGTCAAATAAATAAACAAAATCTTAAAAAAAAAAAAAAAGAAAAGAAAAGAAAGAAAGAAGAAACCAGAAAAAACAGCCCAAAGCAGCAAACATGGTTGCCTCAGGAAACATTGAGAGTAGACTCAGAGAAGTGGGGCCTGACGACTGCTGTTTTTGTGATAATCTTTGCGTAATGAGGTTACTCTAAGCTCTCCTTGGTACAAGTATTAATTTGTTGAAAGTTAACTATTTAAAATCACATCTGATGGAGGGAAGGAGCAAAGTATTCTTGAAGAAAGTAGGGTTTTTGATGGTGTTACAAGGGACCCTTCTAGTCCACCTTCAAGCAAAGGGCTCTTCCTTAATCAAAGGCCACGTCATCTCCCATTGCTGTATTAAAATTACTCCTCCTTCATCCAACAGGCATCTAGAGCACTCCAACAAGCACTGATAACATAATGAAGCCAGCTCTGGACCAGGTACCAGATGTACTTTCAGAAGAGATCCCAGGAGGACTTCACTGCCCATGACCTTGGCTTAAAGAAGGCCCATATGAGGAGAAGCCTCCAAAACACTGGGATGGTGTGCAACCTGACCCCAGCACAGTTGTCTTGAACCGAGATGGTCCAGAAGGCTCCAAGCTGGGACACAGTCCCTCCACCTTCACTCCATATGGGCCATTCTCTGTGCGGTACCCAGAGGAGTCCCTTTCATGTAGATCAGATGCCGTCACTCCTCTGCTGCAGCCCTGACATCTGACTCAATCAGAATAAAACCCCAATCCCTCTCATGGCCAAAAGGCTACACAATTGAGCCTCCTATTCCCCTTTCCTCCCAGCATTGATGTCCTCTGATGTCTCCCTCTCTGTCCTCTTCCTGCTGTGATACATTCACTTATTATCTCTTTCCGTCTAGGAGATGACAGCTAACCAGGCTAGAACTTCAATTTGGCCATCACTGTATCCTCAGCCCACACAACAGTACCAGGCTCACAGCAAGCATCCCATAATTAGTCTTTACTTTATAAATTAACAAAGAGCCAGTGAAGACCATATTAGCAAGTCAACAATAACAGACTTGAGCGTTGTTAAGCCATGACTCTTCTTTCACTGTGAAGAATGCATTGTAAATGAGAACATCCAGATAGTCAGGGGGGGTCGATGGAGATACAGGTCAGTGCAGCGACCTGGGTGCGAGGAAGCCGTGGGCTAAGGAGAGAGCCGGAAGCCAGCAGCTGCAGGATTTGTGGAGGGTACAGCAGGAGAGGTAGGAGCCAAACCAGGATGGTGCAGGGCTAAGGAAGAAAAAAAAAATGTTTTATAAATGAAGGATGCAGGCTTAGGAATCCTTGAGGTCACGGAAGATACATAATGAAAAATGACCATTGCCTTTAACAATAAAAAGACTGCTGATGACCACAACAAGGGCTGCTTCATTGGGTGGTGGAGGTGGAAGTCAGATGTCACTGTCGATAGGGAACAGTCAGGAAGCAGAGATCTCAAATACGTTCCAACTTTCACAGCACAGATGTGTCAGCAAGGAGGGAAATTCAGTAGAAGATGAGCCGTTCTCCTGGAGGTAGGGGTTCTTTTGAAGTTGGGAGCAACTTACACACAGTTAAGTCCAGGTGGAAAGGTGAAGAAGATCCAGGTGATGGGACAAGGACCCTGACGGAAGTGTGGAGAGCACAGGTCAAGGGAATGACCTTGAAGAGGGCGGCCAGGTTATGGAGGTAGGAATAAATGTTAGTGGGTGTGTATGTTTGGCGGTGGCAGGCACATAAGCCTTCTGGCTCGTTCCTCCAGCCCACACATATAGCTCTGTGCCGCACACTCTATGCCGGAGACTGTGCTGCAGCTGGGAACTCAAGGCTGAGGAAGACACATCCTCCAGAAATGACTCAGCATGAGTGTTCCAAGATGCCATTTTCTCATTATTGCCTTCTTATCCTTCTTGTCCCAGATAGCCAAGGATCTTGAACTTCAAGTTTAATCCCATTTAAAAAGTCCATTAGCTTTGACCCCAAGTATGCTTCTGCTTCATGTAATTGCTTGCCCCTTCTCACCCCCACTATAAAGTTTTCCACATAGTAAATCCCCAGCCTACTGTTGGCTTTAACATTAGGACTCCAGTATTGCTCTGATGGTCTCTATAGAACTTTCCTGTAACAAAATAGTCCTAAGAAGAACCTCCACGGTCCTGAGCTTCACCCAGGACTCTGCAGGCGGGGGCACTTGCTATTACTATTCAATGAAGAAGCAAATAAATTCATCAACTACATCTTCTAGTCTGTACAGTGGGCATTATCTGCCAGCCAGCTGGGGAGATGAGAGGACCTGAGCCAAAGAAGCTGCTCCAACATGAGTCCAGCCCTGGCACATGCCAGCCGAGCGAGCTTGAGTTAACTCCTGTGAACATCTCTGATGCCAACTTTCTTATTTTAAAACTGGGCAAAAGAATTCAAACTTTAAGTTATTTTAAAAATTGCTTAAGTTAACAGAAATGGCCAAGAAATGATCAACCTAGCCAGTAAGTGAAGCAATAAAAGCGAAAACAAGAAGAGATCTTCAGTTATTAAATTAGGAAGGATGAGAAAAATGATAAAAATGTGTGTGAAGAAGAAAAGTAGGTCCTCTTACGGATTGCTGGGTGTGTGTAAGTAATACATTGTTTCTGGAGAGGAATCTGGCAATAGCCACAAAGTCACCTGTTCAAAATTTGCCCCAGAAAAAATTTAAAAATAAATAAATAAAATTTTTTTAAGTTGCCCCAGGCGTTCTGGCTAAGATGCGAGGATGGCTATGTAAAACTGTTTCAGAATTGTCTGTATTAGGGACGCCTGGGTGGCTCAGTTGGTTAAGAGGCTGCCTTCGGCTCAGGTCATGATCCCAGCGTCCTGGGATCGAGTCCCACATCGGGCTCCTTGCTTGGCAGGGAGCCTGCTTCTCCCTCTGCCTCTCCCTGCCACTCTGTCTGCCTGTGCTCGCTCTAGCTCCTCTCTCTCTGACAATTAAATAAATAAAATCTTAAAAGAAAAAAAAAGAATTGTCTGTATTATAAACATTGGAAACAACTAAACAGTTAAAAATTACAGATCATGAGAAGAGATTCATAATATACTATTGACAGAAAAGACATGCTATAAATCAGTAATATGTAATTCCATTTTGTTTTCAAAATTTTCTATTTTCTAACATATACATACACATATACAAATTGATATATATTTATGTATATAATTACAAAAAGAAGGTCTCAGAATGTTCTGGAAAGTTGCACACCCAAATGTTATTAGTGGATATCTTCCAGCAGTTGTCCTCTCAAGAAAAACTGTGAAGCATTATTTTTGTTTTCAAATTTATCCCTAACTTAATTTTCATACCTTTATAATAATCATAATGGATCTTGTTATGAAATCAAAAATAATATTTTGAAAATGACAACAAGCATCACATTTAAAGCAGTACAGTGCCCCAGCTCTAATGGGTGCCCATTAAATGTCAGCCACTCATAATTATTTCAAACGAGAATATAGAACAAAATTAACTGACTTCTCTTCAGACCAAAATTACAGACTTAATCTTGTTCTCTCCATTCTCTGACCTACTTGAAAATATGCATTTGATGATCTCGTCTCTGTAGCACGTAGCCCCGTGCCCCACCCTTGGTCAGTACCATGTAAACACAGGGGGAAGGAGTAACTGAATGCACATCCGCCTGTACAAAGAGGTCTTCCCAGGAATCTGGAAGGCGAGGGAGAAGCAATGGAATGACTATTTCTGTGGTGCCCAGTGCTATTCTAGTTGCTTCGTTTAGGTATCTTCTTTGATCTCACAGCCCTTGATGTAATTTAACTCCCTCTTACAGATGAGGAAATGGGGCTCCAAGAGGCTCTGTCTCATAGCTGGCAGCAGAGGAAGGACTGACACCCAGTTCCCTCTGACTGCTGACACCTGCCCCTGCCTCTGCCCCTCCAGCTTGGTCTGCCGCACCCTGCGTGTGAGTGCATTGGGGGGTTTACAAATCAGCTTGGTCCTCCAGACATTACTGTCTTTGGGGTATCAAGCAGCACCTGATGGGGTGGTGGTTCCCAGATGAGGAACCGACCCTGGAGAGCTAGCAAACCTCGGGTAATGCAGCAGAGCAGCAGCCCTCCTCGGCTGAAGAGATTGAAGGAATTTTCAGCCAATCCCCTAAATTACCCTTTTCCTTCTCAGGAAACATAGCAATCAAAGAGACCAGCAAAGAGAAGCAGTAGGCTTGGAAAGGTCAGTGGTGCTAAAAAGTCCAGAGTCTTCTTCCATTAATGCCCTAATTGTTTTTATCACCCACTTTTCACTCAAACGTCAAACTTCATCTCTGCCTTTCCCCTCTCCCAGGTCACAGATGTTTAATATTCCTGACTAAGACATAATGAGCCTTTTTATGTCACTGTAATATTTAGTCTATTTAAAACATGATTAGCTCCATCCATTGTGCAATGCAGGGACGACTAGAAATTTGGGAGATGGGATTCCATTAGGTGGATATTATGACCAAGCCAAGCTGAAAGGGAAATTAAACCGGGTGGCAAAGTTCACTGGTATAAACTCCACCAACAGCCTGAGGTTGATTGTCTGTGAAACGTGGGCCAAAAAAAAAGTAAAGGACGGGTTTATAAAGGACTTTGAAAAGTTAAAATTTCCCACCTTGTGAAAGCCTGCTCTCCAATGAATTTATTTTTTAACGTTCTCATGTACTAAGACTTTTTAAATAACTTGAGTCTGTGTGCTTCTAAATTGCAGTCCCCATCTTGAATGGTTCATTTGGCAAAAATAAGTTCACAAGTCAACGAGTAGGCAATTGCTCATAAAACATCATGGAAAAATGTAAAGTGCATTCTTCTGTATTTTGTGCAAAAAAGCATGAGGGTGCCCCATCACCTTTTTCTTATTTCTCGAAATAACTGATGTTATCCCATGCTCATGAAAAAACACACAATATCTTTAAAGCTCCCCAACACACCAAGAAGCAAGGAAGAAAAAGACCAAGCTGAACATACTTGGGGCTATTCGTGGCAATGACTCAACTGGTCCACGTTTCATTCCAGACCTGTCGCTTCGACGTCTACCTAGGAGTTCACGCTAGATTTTTGTCTTCCGTTTTTGTCTATTCCAACAATGACTTTAAACTCGAGCCACCCCACGAAGAAGAATCAGGACAATACTTGACATTCTTTGTGAATTACAAGTAGCAAAAGCTAACGTAACAGGGGCATAGCTACTGAGGGGAGAAAGTAAGCACTTTTGTAACACTCAACCTCTGCTTTCTGTCAATAACAATTACATGTTAATAGCAGTATTGGATGAATATTGAAGACATGGCACCATTTAAATGTTAAGCCCACCCCACCACCACAGACCAAACTACAAATCTGGCTGACCTCACTTTTTTTTTAAATTATTTTTATTAACATATAATGTATTATTAGCCCCAGGGGTACAGGTCTGTGAATTGTCAGGCTTACGTATGTCACAGCACTCACCATAACACATACCTTCCCCAATGTCCATCACCCAGCCACCCTCTCCGTACTCCTGCCGCCTCCCAGCAACCCTCAGTTTGTTTTGTGAGATTAAGAATCTCTTATGGTTTGTCTCCCTCCCGATCCCATCTTGTTTCATTTTTTTCCTTCCCTACGTCCCACACCCCCCCACCCTGCCTCTCAAATTCCTCATATCAGAGAGATCATATGATAATTGTCTTTCTCTGATTGACTTATGTCGCTCAGCATAATACCCTCTAGTTCCATCCATGTCATTGCAAACTCTGGCTGACCTCGCTTCTTCAGTATGTTTTAATCCAGGGGCGCCTGGGCGGCTTGGTTGGTTAAGCATCTGCCTTCAGCTCAGATCATGATCTTGGGGTCCTGGGATCAAGCTCTGAGTCTGGCTCTCCACTCAGCGGGCAGCCCACTTTGCCCATCTCCCTCTGCCCCTCTTCTCCAATTTGTGCTCTCTCTCTCTCTCAAATAAATAAATAAAAGCTTTAAAAAAATATGTTGAAATCTATCTGCTCTTCTTCTAGATTATTCCTGCTAGAGCTGAACCGTTCTCGCCTCTGTGCTATACTGTTTCTGCGCTGCTGAGCTAGTCTCCCTCCCACCCCCACACCCACCCCCATAGGCTTCATCGTCTTATTGTAGGATCTGCTTCTTGACCTTCACCTCCCTCCAGACCTGGCTGTTTTTGGCCCCTTCCTCCATGCTTCCTCTCCCAGGAGCACAGCTTTCTTCTTCTCTCTGGAATTTTTGTGGCTCTGCCTTTACAGACTTCCAGCCTGGAAGGATGAGGACAGAGTTTTATCTGAGGGAATCTGGCCTCCTGGAGAATCAGAACCTTTGTTTCCCTGATGACCTCGGAGTTCTGTGGACCTTGGAGAAGGAATGTCCTCAAAAACATGGGGTGGACTAGACTGTGAGATTTTGTGGCTTATCTTCTTCATTCATATATCACAATATGATATATGAATATCTTCATAATAATAATAGAATAAAATAGAATAATAGAAAAAAATAGAATAAAAGAATAATATCTTATTCTGCCTAGTACTCTGTGTGTGTGTGCATACAATCAATGTAATCATTATTATTGATTTTGAATCATGCTATCTTATCAAATTATTTCACTGTTTTTATTCATTTTTGGTTAATTGCCTTGAATTTTCCAGGTATATCATCATATTGTATTTACCTAGTTATTATTTCACCTCGTCCTTTCAAATTCTTGTACATCTAGCCTCTTTATCTTACCAGCACATCTAGAATAATGAGAAATTATAGTCCTGATGGCATCCTTGTCTTTTGCCTGAATTTAGTGAGAATGTTTCAAGCATTTCCTCATTCATCCTGAAAATGCTTTGGGGACAGAAGAGATATCACTTATCAAATTGGGAAAATATTATGAGGTCCTTTTACATTAAAATTTTTAAAATTAAGAATGAATATTCAATTTTGTCTAATTTAGCATCTAAGAAGATTATCAGAAATTGTTTCCCTTAGATACATCAGTAATTTAATCCAATATAATGGGTTAAAAAATAAAGACCTACATAGTTTTGTGTCAAGGAAAACAGAAGAATATTTCCAGGACAGGGAATATGTGCAAAGCCTTTGCTCCAAAGTGGCACAGTGAATTTAAAAAATTAAAAGAAGGTCAGGGCGCCTGGGTGGCTCAGTGGGTTAAAGCCTCTGCCTTCGGCTCAGGTCATGATCTCAGGGTCCTGGGATGGAGCGCCGCATCAGGCGCTCTGCTCAGTGGGGAGCCTGTTTCCCCTCTCTCTCTGCCTGCCTCTCTGCCTACTTGTGATCTCTGTCAAATAAATAAATAAATAGAATCTTTAAAAAAAAAATTAAAAGAAGGACACCTGGATGGCTCAGTCGGTTGGGCATCTGCCTTCATCTCACATCATTATCCCAGGGTCCAGGGATTGAGTCCCATGTCAGGCTCCCTGCTTAACAAGAAGCCTGCTTGTCTCTCTGACTGTCACTCCCCCTGTTTGTACTCTCTCTCTGTCAAATAAATAAACAAAATCTTTTTTAAAAAGGAAAAATAAATAAATAAATAAATATGTTTCTTATAAAAAAACAATCTTGATTATTGGAGTAAGTACCATATAGTCATGTTGCACTTT
Source organism: Lontra canadensis (assembly GCF_010015895.1). Taxonomy (NCBI): domain Eukaryota; kingdom Metazoa; phylum Chordata; class Mammalia; order Carnivora; family Mustelidae; genus Lontra; species Lontra canadensis. The sequence continues at coordinate 5,186,192 of NW_022631043.1, forward strand.
TTTTCTAATGTGTTGCTGAATCATTTGTTAAAATTTTACTTAGAGTTTTGTACTATCATGTCTGACCACAATTCATTGCTGGGGGATTTAAGCATATCCTGTGTTACTACTCCATTAGGAAAGGAGTCTTGGAAGCTTGCTGCTGCTTTCCTCCAGATTTTCCCCACTTGCTCTTTCCCTCTGTCAATTTTGCCTTATGTCATTTTGCTGTAATAACTTACCATAAATATTTTGGCATCTGACCTAAGGGAGATTGAGTTAAGGATATATTTAGTGGGGGTTTGTTGAGATACATGTATGTGGTTTGCAATCACCGCCATTCATAGTTAACTTATTGCTAGACTTCCTGGTGTAGGAATAACTTCTGGAAGCTTCCACTCATGCTCTGTGTTAACTCATCCTGCAACTTGAAGATGCAGGGTTTTATCCTGGAGGAAATGTGGTCCCTGGCACAAAGCATACATGGCCAGCTGAAGCACCACTAGGTTTGCGATGTACACAGCCAGGAGTTTGATGGTGGAAAATTTTTCCAGTCAACTGTGTACAATTATAAATTCGGTTCTCCTTGATGTCTAGTCAAAACAGGAGTTCTCTCCTGCCAGCAGTATGCTCAAAATCTCAGCAGGCACAATTATAAATGCACTGTACATGTTTTTCTTTTGTGATGGGAATTATAAAAATAATTGAGTGTATCCTAACCCCCGTGCTTGTAGAGTAGAAACCAGCAGCAAACTATAAATGGCAGGTATCTCTGTGTGAGAAGTGGGGTGTTTCATGCATCACAATTGTATCAGATTGCATCTCACATATCCAATAAAATACATCTTGTCCTAAGTCGGCTGGTTGCTGATGAAAGAAAACACAAACTTGTCAGTGACATAGCAAAGCAGCCTAAAGAAACAGGAGACAAACTCCTACACATTCTTCAGAAAGTCAATGGATACAGAGTAAAAATAATTGGATTACACTAATAAGTAGCTCAGTACAGAGTAGCTGCAATTTTTAAAAGCATTTGAATTCCTTTTGTGTATGCCTTAATTTCAGATTCATTTTATATGTTTTCAGAATTAATAAAGCAAAATTCAAACTCATTGGGAAGTCTCTTAGTAGAAGTCAAAAAAAATTAGACAAAGCAGGACAGGCAGAATCTTCTTCTGTTTTTCTTTTTTAATTGAACTACAGTTGATGCACAATGCGGCATTTTTTTCGGGTGTACGACACAGCGATATGACAAAGTACTGGCAGACTCTTCATGACGTCTGACCCTCTGATTACATCACAACAGGAATTAAACCTCATGATCGAGGTCATGAAGATATAGATCAGAACCCTGGTAGCCAAAAGCATCTACAAGAAATGACTACTGAAGAGATAACACCAAGTATGGGAATCCGGACATGCCCCAACAGGAAACACAAGAAGAAGGGGGATGCAAATAAGGATGAAGGGGGACACCATTTGTGCTAGTGACAACACAGGCATGGGGTCAGTAGCGGCTCAACTGCTCAGCTCACCGACCTCAGTACCTGATGTGATCGTTCCTAATGGCCTGGGACGATGTGGAGTGTCTACTTCATGTCTGACTCAAACATAGTTGCTTTTCCAGTATCATGTTCATAAGAATAGGGAGAATCATCTTACAAAGAAATACAAAGAATCAACCAACACATAAAATGACATAAAAGATACTTTTGAGGGGTGCCTGGGTGGCTCAGTGGGTTAAGCCTCTGCCTTCGGCTCAAGTCATGATCTCAGGGTCCTGGGATCGAGCCCCGCATCAGGTACTCTGTTCAGCGGGGAGCCTGCTTCCTCCTCTCTCTCTGCCTGCCTCTTTGCCTACTTGTGATCTCTGTCAAATAAATAAATAAAATCTTTAAAAAGAAAAAAAAAAGATACTTTTGAAACAAGTGTTTTAAAAAAATCTAGAACCAGACTGCTGTGATCTTGGGTGTCCTGTGAGAGGTTGTACATATACACATATGCCCTATATGGCTGGGTGCTGTTTGGGTGGTAAAGCCTGTGTCGGTAAGGGGTACCATGAAATAAACCAGACACTAAATGGTATGCCATTACTGGAGATTCTGCACTGAAGATAAAAAACAGTGATGCGTGGCAAATACTGGGTACCACTCTTTTAACAGAAAACCCAATCAGAAAGTGTTGACTCTTTGGGCAACTGACAACTATCTATCTATGATGTTATTCAGCAAAGTGAAACAAGTTTTTGGACTATTGTAGCCTGACCTTGAATGACATAATGGAAACATGGCTATATTATGGAGAACAAAAGTTTCCACGTGCCCTTCAAAAATACTTTTAAAAATGGTGCAAAACGTCCAGAGAGCATCTCATTCCCTTGATTCTGTTGATGAAAAAACTGCCCCCACAGTGCAGAGGCTGGTGACAGCTTTGGTATTCAGCTCCATTAGATAGTTTCCTTTCAGGTCCGAACTGTAGTTGTGTTATTTTATACACACAGGCCATCTTGGATTTTTCCCTAAAAATTTTAAGGGTGATAAGGTGGCCTGGTTGTTATAAAGTTATTTAGGACTTACACATGGGCAAAAAGACATTTAAAGTGCTCTGGCATGTATTTTTGAAGACAGAAGAGAAACCCGAGCACCAAGAAAATGTAAAACAACAACAACAACGACAAAAACCGTACTCAAAAAGTTGATAAAACTTCAATACACCATTTCAACTGAAATTTGAAAAGGCATTTTGGAATGTTTCAATAAAACAAATAAGAAATCACAGGTTCCTGAATTGGGTGTTTATGAAAGATACATTCTTTTATCAATGTGAAATTTATTTGCTAAGAAAATGAGAGGAAATTCAATTAAGAATTAATGGAAACAAAATGAAAATATGAGGGGAAAAAAAAGCACTAGAAATTAACCTGACATTTAAAAGCAAATTATAGTGGAAATAACATTTAGATCGCACTAAATGTGGTAATTGTGACTCTCTTCATAGAAATAATGCACAGGCTCTTGGATTGTTTGATATTTTGATCAATGTAAGAGAGTGAATTCTCTGCATATATTAGGAAGATATTCAAATTTCTGGCAGATTTGAAACAAAGTGCTGACATCAATGGAGGTCATATAAAATACTGTACTCAAATCCAAACATACTACCACAAGAGCAAATAATTACAAGCTGGCTAACAAGTGTCAGTAAATCAAAGATGATTTAAGATTTAGGTGTTACACATGGGTGGCTCAGTTGGTTAAACATCTGCCTTGGCTCAGGTCATGATCTGGGGGTCCTGGGATGGAGCCCCACATCCTACTCCCTACTCAGCAGGAGTCTGCTTCTCCCTCTGCCTCCCATTGGTGCTCACCCTCTCTCTCTCTCTCAAATAAATAATTTTTTTTAAAGAAAGAAAGAAAATTGGAGCACCTGGGTGGCTCAGTCATTAAGCATCTGCCTTAGGCTCAGGTCATGATCCCAGGGTCTCAGGATCGAGCCCCGCATCAGCCTCCCTGCTCAACGGGAAGCCTTCTTCTCTCTCCTACTCCCCCTGCTTGTGTTCCCTCTCTCACTGTCTCTCTCTCTGTGTCAAATAAATAAATAAAATTTTTTAAAAAGAAAAAAAAAAGAAAGATATTTTAAAATGCCCTGCAATCTTATAGAAAATCTATTGCAGAAATTAGATAGATTTTCCCCAAATTGTTAACAATCCTAAAATCTATATGACATGACCAACCATGGGTTGAGATGCTAAAAAGAACTTTTCTTAACTATCAGTAAAAACTGTTTTAATCCACCATGCTAGGAGAGAGGCTGAATAAGATTTCTATTGCATAATTAGAAATTAATACAAAATCATTGTCCTGTGAAGAGGCAATAAAAGAATATGCACCCAAAATCTTTGGAAAAACACGTTATAGAAGTGTGCCCAGAAGTTACTACAAAATAATAATAATAAGAAGAAGAAGATGTATTTTTTTTTCCTGGATTTTGTGAGATTATTTTGGATTTTATAGATTGTCAGTCTATATAATGTATTTTCTCAATCTAACTAAATATCCCATTTTAATCTGATTCTCTGTTCACAATGCTCTGTTCTTTAAAGAGAGAATGTAAAATTGTATCATTACAGAGGCTGTGATGAGCAGTAATAAGATCTTATCCATAAAAACAACAGATCTGAGGATAGCTTTAGCAAAGACAAGATTTTTAGGTAAGAATGCTGAGCCATTATTTAAACTTTAATACACACAAATTACTTCTCTCATTGCTCCACTATTCAGAATCTCCTTCCTTCCTAAATAATTTGCAATCATTGACCTATGTATGTTGTAACAAATGCTAGTTGTAGGTCAATGGAAAAACAGGAAAAAGACAAATTGACTTTTCAGAGCTGGTTGACAACAAAACACAATGACAGCCCATGTTTTCTAAGAAAGGGCCACCAGAAAACACTGCATTATAGAGTGATCTTGAGATCTTTATCTCATCATGTGGGACCTGGAAGCATCTGGAGTCCAGAAGTCCAGGAGACCTGCCCTGCAGAGACCAGGAGACCAGGCCAATTGCTGACCTATGGGATTATTATAAGCAAATGAAAGGCATCTTGTTTTAAATCAGTATGTTATGGGGTGGTTTGTTACACAGCAAAAGCTGACTTAGGTGTTCATGAAACTGCCTAATCAAAAGACACATAGCTATAAGGGTAAGGACGTTCTGTCCTGTACCAGCTCTGACCACAACCTTGAGCCATGTTGCTGTTTTGAATACATTGTATCCTCTGTCTTGAATGCCTTTTTCCCTTCTCTTTGCTGGTGATCTCAAACATTTCCTCTCCTGCGGATGTTGCATTCTCTGCAGTTCCTTCTGTGACCCAGGTCGTTACCTGTTCTCTCTCCCAGTGCCTCTGATATATGTTATATCTCCATCGTGTGGTCTCACTCACCTCCATGTCTTTAGTAGTGATCACAGTGGCAGGTGGGCAATGTTCTGGGTGACCAAATAGCGCCATGGCTAATGAAATAATTTTCAACTAAGAAAGACATCATTTCAAAGCCCAGCTTTACTATGTACTAGCTGTGTGACCTTAGCAACTGGACTTGACTGGGTAGAACAGGAAGTCAGAATGTTGGAGTAAATGAGGGGGTGGTCATTTTCTGTCACAAAAGACAGAGTCTGGGTGGGCAATCCCCGGTCTGCTGGTGGCTCCATGGTGAGAAAGGGCTCAGACTTCTATCATTTCTTCCATCCCACTTTGCTTGTGATTTCCGTTCTCAAGTTCACCTTGTGGTCCAAAGCCTCTAAGTACTCCAGCCAACACATCCTTGTCCCAAGCAAGAAGGAGAAAGTAAAGAATCAGGAAAAGGATGTTTCTCTGAGTCAAATTATTTCCCTTTATAGAGTTCCCCCCAAACCTTAACCAAAAATGTCTTCATCTGTCTCCTCGGCCATTCTCATCTGCAAGAGAATAGAACATACACTCCCATAACTGAGCCATTGCCACCCCCCAGCAATCTGTGGAAGGCTTCTGCAATGAAAGAAAAAAGGAGACAGGGTGTTCAGTAGGAAACCTGGAGTCTCTGCAACATTTTGGACCCATCAGTTGAACTTTTCTGATCCTAAATTCTCTCAGAGGCACACTGGGAATGAGACCCTTTCAAGGTGGCTGTGTGGTTTTTGTGGGATGACTCCTGGCAAGGACCATGCAGAGGGTCTTTCCCATGTAGTTGCTCAATAAATGGTAACTCTTCTTAAAGTGACTTTTTGTGAAAATATATTACCTACTACCTATTTCTCAGTCCACTTTATTTTAAATGTCTTAGAAATTCTGAACCATCCATAGCTGTTCATCTTTCTTTTCCCAATGCCAAGCACAGTGCCTGGTATATTAGATAATCAATGAATACCTAGTCAAATAAAGTCAGCTGAAAATTAAGTATTGAAACTGCATGGAAAGCTCCTCCCAATACAAATGCTTATCTAGACAAATTGTGGCTCTGCATTTGGCAATAGACTTTGCAGAGAGAAAGCTTGACAAAGGATTTCTTTAAGCACAACCAACCTTCAAATAGCCACTCAGCAAATGGATATTCAGTTACTATAAATCACTCCTGTCGGCTACAGAGTCCTGAGAAACTCAAGTCAATAAAAATGTTTAATAAACAAGAAATGTGTAGAAAATGAGAAGATTATGATCATCTTGGTAGTCTAAAGTGTCTGTTCACTTCTCTATTCCCTCCTTAGAACCTAATTCCCTCTTGCCTCCAACCCCCTACCTTTTGAGATAAGCGAACCAGTCCTGGTCTTTCTCAGCTAACAATGGTCATGGAAACTGGAGGATTTACAACAACAAACAAGAGAGGAAGACTTCCGTAGCATCCCACTGGTGATGAAAAGTCCAGACCAGTCAGTCTAGTATCCTAGACCCTTGTTGGTCTGGCTCATGTCAGCGTTTCCAGCACTAGGCAATCTGCTAGTGTCTGAAGACATGCATTGTTTTAAAAGATTTATTTATTTGAGAGAGAGAGAGAGAGAGAGCATGAGCAGTAGGGGCAGGGGGGCAAAGAGAAACTCAAGCGGACTGAGTGCAGAGCCCAATGCAGAGCTTAATCTCATAGTCCTGAGATCATGACGTGAGCTGAAACCAAGAGTCGGAAGCTTCACTGTCCACACCACCCAGGCGTGCATTTCACCCACAAACAACTGTAAGAAACAGGTGCTTCTTTCCATAGTTTATTGATGAGAAGACTGAGACTCAGAAGCTACACAACAAGTTATTTAGTACCATTGAGTTCCAACAGATAGAAAGCCAACTCAAATAAACTTACACCAAAAATTTTAAAAATTAAAAATAAAAATAGTCTCTATAACTAGGAAGTCCAAGGGTAGAGTTGAGGTCAGGTAAAGCCAGATCCAGGAGTTCAACCACTGAATCAAGACTCAATCTTTCTCAACTCTCAGCACTGCTGTCCTCAGCTTGGCTTTAGTCCCTGATAGCATCTATCTCCACCATGGCAAGAAGGACCCCAAGCTCCGGTTACATGGTCCTGAAAGCTCAGGACTCCACAGAAAGAGAAGACCTCCTTCTTGATCATGCAAGCAAAATCTCAGGGAGAAACCGGAGTCCAGTGTGACTCACATGCATAGCCTTGGACTAAGCAATGTGGCCAGAGAAGAGGCAGAATAGGTTCCCAGGACCAAGCAGGGGCTACGAGAATTTAATCCCACATGAACCTTGTGAGTTGAGCATGATTTGACTAGAATGGGAATGTGGTTATTCCCCAGAGACAGGAGGTACATGCTGAGTTCATTTACACAAAGCCCAGCCTGGTAATAGATCTAAACTTTCATTCTGATTTACCTTTCTCCAAACTGAGGATGTTTTTAGTACAAAATTTGGGTATCAGATTAAAGACTAAAAAACTACATGATTTTTAAATGAAATCCTGTTTGTAGATGTTTATTCTTACTAGACCATGTTAGCATTTACATGTGTGGTTTCACTGACGTCTTCACTACCGTGAACGAAGACCGCTCCTTAGGAACGGCCACTCTGCAGAGGAAGAAAGTGACATCCAGAGGGATTGAGGTACGTAGCCCAAGTCAACAGCTGGCAAATGAGAGATACAGGACCTGTCTATTTCTACCGGACCTGGCAGGTGCAGAAATCCCACAAACCCCTGCAGACACTCCTCTGTCCAGGCCTGCTTGGCAGTAGGTGCTGAGGCGGTTTAGGTGTGAAGTCAGCCCAGCCTGCTTGGGTGTAACATCAAAGCATTCTGCACTGGCGTCTTTACCGTGCAGGAGTCCTGGGCCTGGTGCTGCCAGCCCCTGGCTCAGGCGGTGTTCCAGGTTGAGTCAGTTTTCCAGAAGTAGGGTCTGCCCCCCCAGCGGACTCCTCTCACTTCAGTCCTGTGGTTAACTGACTATAAGCCGAGCCCTGGCCCCCCAGAGTCTGCCTGTGTCCACCCCCTTTACCACGTAGCTTGGCAGCTCCCGCTACAGAGAAGTGAAATCTATGGGACGCCTGGGGGCCTCCGTGGGTTAAGCATCTGCCTTAGGCTCAGATCATGATCCCAAGGTCCTGAGATGGAGTCCCACATTGGGCTCCATGCTCAGCAGGCAGTCTGCTTCTCCCTCTGCCTCCTGCTTCCCCTGCTTGTTCTCTCTCTCTCTCTCTCTGATAATAAAATAAATAAAATCGTTAAAAAAAAAAAAAAAAGCAATCTATGTTCCATCTCTCAAACCTGGGATGGCCTTGTGAGTTGTTTTGGTCAATGGAATGCAGCAAGAGTAATGTGGGGTGGGCTTTCCAGCCAGGCCTCAAAAGTCTAGCCAGGCGGGAGGTGAGGGACCATGTGGAAAGGGGAGGGAGCCCTGGGTAAGCCTGGGCCAGTCTACCCTGGCCCATGGCAGCTGACCCCTGCGAGTGAGCCCAGAAGACATTAGCAGAACTGCCTACAGGAGCCACAGCCCAGAAGACATTAGCAGAACTGCCTACAGGAGCCACACCTAAGTGCAGATGTGTGCATGAGCCCGGCTGAGGCCAGAAGAAAAGTACAGCTAACCTCTAAACCCATTAACAGCAGTTAGCACTTACTGCCTTAGGATGCTGAGTTTGGGAGAGGTTTGTTACATATTAATGGTGAACTGATACAATCCCCATAGACACAATGGGGCCGCTCAGATCCGGCTGAGGTCTCCACATGCCTTTGGACCTCACCCAACACCTGGTCAGTTTCCTTCTTCATCACGGGCCACACCACGCCCCGAATCCATTCACTCTCTCTCCCAGGCTCCCGGAGTAGGTCCTGGCCTAGATACTGGTTGCTCCCAACCAAGTAATAATATTCTAAACCTGAAGTTGCCATCAGTACGGCCCGTGAAAGAGCAGAGGGGAACTCCTAGCCTAGAAGGGATCACCGTCCACCTGAAAAAGGAAGACTCAAATCTGAAAACAATCAGCAAGTAATTGTCCCAATACTGTCTGATACACATAGCAGCCATTGTCAGATGGAAAGTAACTGCTCATCAGTCTGTCCCAGGCACCAAGCTGGGAGACCCAGGAGGGCAGGACCAACCCCAGCTTCTCCGTGGATCCCCAACAGCTAAGCTCTGCCTAGACCAGAGCAAGTGCACATATACATGTGCCCCAGGAATGAATGGTACAAGGCAACAGGCTCAAGTGTTAATCCAGCGGTTCAGCCTCATGGGATCAGGAAATTCAGCAGGTGGTCGGCATGTACTGAGGGTCAAAGACGAATGAAGGAAGGACAGATGCTGGCAAGGATGCGGAGAAAGGGGAACCATCTTACACTGTTGGTGGGAATGCAAGCTGGTGCAGCCACTCTGGAAAACAGCATGGAGGTTCCTCAAAAAGTTGAATATAGAACTACCCTATGACCCAGCAATCGCACTACTGGGTATTTACCCTAAAGATACAAACGTAGTGATCCGAAGGGGCATGTGCACCCGAATGTTTATAGCAGCAATGGCCACAATAGCCAAACTATGGAAAGAACCTAGATGTCCATCAACAGATGAATGGATAAAGAAGATGTGGTTCATATATACAATGGAATACTATGCGGCCATCAAAAGAAATGAAATCTTGCCATTTGCGATGACTTGGGTGGAACTAGAGGGTATTATGCTGAGTGAAATAAGTCAATCAGAGAAAGACAATTATCATATGATCTCCCTGATATGAGGAAGTTGAGAGGCAATGTGGGGGGTTTGGGGGGTAGGAAAGGAATAAATGAAACAAGATGGGATCAGGAGGGAGACAAACCATAAGAAATTCTTAATCTCACAAAACAAACTAAGGGTTGCCAGGGGGGTGGGAGATAGGGAGAGGGTGGTTGGGTTACGGACATTGGGGAGGGTATGTGCTATGGTGAGTGCTGTGAAGTGTAAGCCAGGCAATTCACAGACCTGTTACCCTGGGGCTAATAATACATTATATGTTAATAAAAAAGAATTTAAAATTAAAAAAATATATATGAGTGAAGGACTGAGTGCCTCACACGTGATGGACATTTACTGTGTATCCGTCTGGTGAATAGCCATGGGAAGAGTAGCAGCTAATGTCCTGTCCGTCCCTGACCATAGGCCCCCCCAGGCCCAAGCTCATTATTCTCACTGTCTCCATTTTCTCACTATGAAGAAGACTTTAAGTCAGAGGATTTCCATGAGAATCAGAAGTGATCCTTGGTTCTTCCAGAGAACAAGCAACAATCAAGGGTGCGGCTCCCAGCCCCAAGTGGTTCCAAACCCTGGCAGGAGCATCTTCATGGAGGTGAGAGGAATAAACCTACAAGCTACAAACACAGCCCACTCAGAGGAAGGGGAGCCACAGCCAAAGTCCAGCAGACAGGCACTCGCCAAAACCTCAGAGCGGGGCCAGAGTGCACACAGAGCCTGTGATGAGAAAGCTGACCTTGGTCACCCGCTAAGCTCCTGAAAGGTGCCAGCATCTGTCTTCTATATTGGTTCCCGTCTGTTATTTTCCACCTTTCACTCTGTGTGCTTCTCATTGACTTTTTTCACAGTCCACGGTGTTTTCCCATTACTTGTTTCACAGCGCTGCCCGAGCGCTCTAGCCCGTGACCCCAGTGACGCTGGCTGAATAAGGCAGTGCATGAGGGCCTCCGTCTCCAGCTGTGGAGACTGCTGTCGTCTGGAAGGAAGGCAGCTGGCCCGGGAGGCTCACTGGAGCCCAGCCTGGGAAGGGAGCCACAAGCTCCCAGTTTTTCCACCAGCTTTGAAATCAGGTAGGGCAGTGTTTGAATCTCAGCTCTGCCGTCCACCTCACTGTGTAAATTGCACAATTGAACCTCCCTGACTCAATTTCCTTATTGGAAAGACAGAGACAGTAGCACCCCCATCACTGAATTTAAGAATTAAAGCTCTGGTTTTACGAGCAGTTCTTAGGTGCCCTGGATTGTTCTAAATATTTTCATTGTTTTAAAAGTTCAATTCCTGTAATGTCAACTCTTAGAGCGCCCATTTTTCAGATAGAGAAAGTGAGGCAGAGAATAGTTACTTTACCCAGGAGAACATGCAGCTAGCCAAGGAGTTGTACTCAGGTGGTGCAAAAGCCCACATCACTAACCCCTCTTTATACACCACAGCCCCCTGGATCAGGATTCAAAGAGTTAAGATACCCAAAGAGCCTGGCCTGTGTCCAGCACACAGTAGATAACCTAAAAATAATAGTTATTACCCAAGCCCTAAGGCACATGGTAAAAAGCAAAGCACCTAAATCCAGCTTCTCAATCTATGATGGAGTGATAGGAGACCAAAGACAAAGATTACAATGACCCAGAGAGCAGACAGACTTTCAGAGCACTGGGTCTCAACTAAGGATGATGGGTGATTTTCACACCCCAGAGGACATTTGGCAACATCTGGGGATATTCTGGCTGTCACAACTAGGGTGGGAATATTCCTGGTATCTAATGTGTATAGACCAATTATCTTGCTAATCATCTTATAACACACAGGATAACCACCCCCCCAATTGCTACCAAACACACACACACACACACACACACACACACACACACACGCAATTATCTGGCTCCACATGTCAGTCATATCAAGGTTAGAAAATTGTCTTCAAACACTGAGTTTGGACCATGTTCACTGATGTAGGTTAATTGCTCAGAATCCACCTCACATGGAGTAGCCACATAAAAATACTTATTAGACAAATGCACACATAAATGAATTAATGGATATATTTCCTCATCCTAAGATGTTGCCAGTTGAACATCATACCATCAATTTAACAGCGGTTGTCCAGAGGGGAAAGAAACAGCACTACATTTACTGTAAGATACACCCCAAGTTGGAAATGTTAAAATGTGTGTGTGTGATTGTGCTTCTTAGCACTGAGTAAACAGAGAATATTCTTCACGTTTAATAATACTGCGATCAAAGAAGAGGCAATCCTTCCAGTTCTGGTGGAGAGAGCCACCAGAACATAGCCTGAGATCCCGTTAGGGTCTTTCTCACCCTCCCAACAGCACACAGAGTATCAGGATGGCAAGGAGTTGTTATCTTGAGCCTCAAGAGATAAGGTGAGTGCTGGGTTGAGACGGATTATGAGAATGTCTCAGTTCAGCAGGATAGACACCCATGATTGGGTGATATCTGCGTAGATATGGGAGGGGGATGATTCAGACATGACACAAACCTGCTGTCCGAAGAAACTCACTATAGTCAAAGGAACAGTGGATTTTGCATCACACTAGATTTGAACCTCCGCTCAGCCATGAAGAGCTATTTCTTTGGGTGGATCAGTCCACTTCTCTGAAACCCCATCTATCCTAAAATGTCTACAATACATCTTAGTTCCATTACATGGTTGTTTTGATGAGCTCTGTTGAGTATAATGAAAATGCTAATTATTACAATGAGATTAGAATGAGACCATTTATTCTACTGTTTATTAATCTCAAGTTCCAAGTTAATATCTAGGAGCTTTCTGTTTTCTATATTTCAAAATACACACTGACATCATTCTGGATGCCTTCTCATGGGCCATTAGTTAACAGTGTGGTGTGTTGTACAGCAGTTTGGGAGACAGGCCTACGTTGTTGAGTTTATACTATTTGAAGGAAGAGAGGAAGAGTTTTAGATCATCCTTTGCACTTGTTTCTGTCCTTTTTTAATCGACATATCAGGATGGGCAAAGCTTCTATAATAGGAAATTGACTATAGAATGAATTAGTGGTCTAATACATGTCCTTTTGGGGACAAAAGACCATCTGTCCACAGATAAAGGAAGATACACTAAAGAGCTATCCTAACTAGTCTCTCCATGGGCCCTAGCAAGTCATGCCTCCCACTATTCAAATTCTTGCATAATCCTTGCCCTTGAACCTAGGCTGGTCTGGTGATTTTAGCCCATAGACTATGGAGAAAGTGATTCTGCCTGATTTCTGAGGCTGAGTCAGAAGAAACCTTGTCAATTCCTCCTTGGCTTCTTGGAAGACTCATTCTTATGGAACCAGATTCCATGTAAGCAATTTGATGACCATGATGCTACCGTGGTGTGAGGAAGCCCACATCTCTACATGAAGAGAGAAGCCCACCCATCCCCAGGTATTCTCTCCACCCCAACCAAAGCACCGGAAGTGGGTAATGACACCTTGTATGTTTAGCTCAGTTGCGTCTTCAATGACTCCACCCCAGCTGCTTTGTGACTTTGACCATGTCAAAGAAAACCAGAAACACCCAGTTGAGACCTGCTGATCCACAGAATCAGGAAAGGTAATAAAAAAATTATCATTTTAAGTCACTAGGTTTTGGGTTAATTTATTACTCGGTAGAAGATATCTAAATCAAGAACCGTGGGGATTGTCACAGATAGGAGAAAGTCTGCTAAGATAAACTACTTACTTACCTTTTTGCCGCGAGTAGGTCACATTATGAGGTACTGAGGCTTAGGACTTCAATATATCTTTGGAGGTGGAAGGGAAACAATTTAACCTGTAACAGTAGATATTTAGAAAATTTTTTTGGCTGGAGTATAATGTCCACGCAGGTTATTAATAGGTGATAAATCTAGAAAGTTAAGTATCTGAGCCTGGAAGTATGTGTCTGACAGCATGCTAAGGACGTTAGATGTTATGGTCAGAGAAATACAGAAAAGTCATGTGATCAGACCTGGCTTTGGAATGGAAAATCATGCCAGCAACAAAAATTGGGTTAATTCAAGATAGGAAGCTGAGGCCGGTACCAGGGAAGAGGCTATTTCAAAAGTCAAGGTGAACCTCACACAGTACATAAAAATTAATTTGACATGGTCCATAAACCGAAATGTGAAAGGTAAAGCAATGAAGCTTCTAGAAGAAAACATAGGAGAGTATCTTCATGACCTTTGGGTAGACAAAGATTTCTTAAACATGCCACAAAAAGCACTAGCCATAAAAGAAAAGATTGATAAATGGGACTTCGTTAAAATGAAGAACTTCTGTTCATCAAAAGACACCATTAAAAGTGTGATAAAACAAGGCAGGGACTGGGAATTGATACCTGCAGCATTTATATGTGGAAAAGGACTCCTACCCAGAATATACAAATAACTCCTTCAAATCAAAGACTGAGAACACGATGTAAAAAATGGACCAAATACACACACACACACACACAAGTCTAGCACTAGCAAGTGTTGGTGAAGATATGGAGTAACTAGAACTCTCCTCCATCCTTGGTAGGAGTATCAATGGTTTCCATTATTTTAGAAAGATATCTTACAGTCTGGAAATTCTACTCCTAGCTTTGTCCCTAAGAGAAAGGAAAATCTGTTTACCTGAAAGACATGTGCAAGAATATTCATAATTTTATGCACAAAACCAGTATATGTAGTGGGAATATCTATCAGATATCTATTAGATATAAATATCTATGTATCTATCTATCTACCTATCTATGCTACAGACAGAATATTTCCATCCCTCTGAAATTCATCTCCTGAAATCTAATCCCCAGTGAAATGGTACGGGGAGGTGGGAACTTTAGGGGTGATCAGGTCATGAAGGTAGAGCTCTCGTGAATGGGACTGGTGCCCTTATAAAAAGAGACCCCAGAGAGCTCACTTACCTTCTACCTTGTGAGCACACAACACAAAAACTGCAGTCTGTGAACCAGGGCGTGGTCCTTCCCCAGACACGGAAACTGCCAGCACCTTGATCTCCCGCTTCCAGCCTCCAGAACTGTGAGAAAGAATTTCTGTTGTCCCTAAGCTACCGTCCCTGTGCTGTTTTGTTACAGCAGCTGGAAAGAAATAAGAGAGCAAAAATACTTCTTAGTAATGAAAAAGAGTCTACCGCTCAATACAACAAACTTAATTTTCTCACGGACATCGTGGTGAGAAGAAAAATAAATCCAGACTCAAAGAGTGCAAGCTGTGTAATTCGGTTTACAAAACATCGGAGAGCAGGGGGAGGTGATCTTGACAGGAGTTGGGGCACGTGTGTCCTTGTGCACCCACTGAGTGGGCACCAGGGAGCTGCTGGGTGCTGGACATCTCTGCCTTGATCTTGAGATTACACAGGTATAAACACATATAAATCTTCGCTGAGGAAACCCCGGATCCTACGTCCTGTACCCCAGGCAAATAACGCAGCGGTGGCGGAGGGAGAAAGCGCAGGTGAGCCCAAAAGAGCAGGACTGGGCATGCGCAGCAGCATAGACAGGCGCGCTCCCGCCGCCGCTGGGGACAGGAGCAGAGCATGGCCCTGCCCCAGGCAGATGGAAAGCAGCGAAGAGGAGGGAAGGTTCAAAGGCATCCCTTAGTCCTAACTGTGAGTGTGCAGGAGGGCAGGGAGGGAACAGGAGGGTTGGAAGGAAGCAGGACCTTCCTCCGGGCCCTCAGTGATGGGCTGGACTTTGTCCCGGCACACCCACTGCAGGGAGGCTATCCTTTTTGCCTTTTAAAATCTTACCAGCTTTTTTGTGATAAGAGCCCGAAGTTTAAAAAAATAAAATAAAATAAAAATAAAAATAAAAAAAATCACAGTGTCTGTTTGGCAAAGAGGCGACAGAGAAGGCCCCAGAGTAGAAAAATAGCTACTCTCGTCAAATCGTCCTCCTAGACAGGAAGAAGGTGGGCGCAGGGGAGGTGGGGGGGCTGCTGTATGGAAAATGCACAATGCTGCAATCTTTCAGGAAAAACGCTCTCCGCCTCTGAAACCCACTTTA
Organism: Lontra canadensis; assembly: GCF_010015895.1. NCBI lineage: Eukaryota > Metazoa > Chordata > Mammalia > Carnivora > Mustelidae > Lontra > Lontra canadensis. The sequence continues at coordinate 5,201,879 of NW_022631043.1, forward strand.
TCACAACTGTCAAAACAGACTCAGGCAGTACATAATTTATGACCCTGGGGTGGCAGCTGGGGGGAAGAAGCCTAAAAGATTGGTTTATTTTTCTTATTAATATTTATTGGCTAAGAAACAGCCCTTCCCCCACTAGACCAGAATATGGGCTTAATTTGAAGCAGACACATTTGATTTGCGTTCTGAAGCCTCCATAGCCGGTCCTCAGGGCTGACTGGAGCAGAGACAGGGGGGTGACGCCTCTTTCCCTCACTCCCCATGCTGGTGGGGAGTGAGAACCCAGAGAGACAGAAGACATGAGCCCTGCTGATGGCGCTTGCCCACGACAAGGGCACAGACAAGTGGAGTTCAGAGCCCTGCGCAGGCAGGAAATGAAAGCCACCAGCAGAGTACCCAAGCCAGGCTGGGCTGCAGAAGCCAGGGACACTGTGGCTGAGCTCCATGTTGAAGGCGTGGTGGGACTTCACTGAACTATGGAGGAAGGGGGGACCCAGGCAGAGGAAGCAGCACGTGCAAAGGTCAGGTGGCATTGACGAAGGGCCCTTTTCTGGAGAACTGCCTCCCTTTAGGAACATTATCACAAAAAATTTTAAAACAGCCTCTTCCATTGGTATTGGGGAAAAAAAGAGGACGGAAGCAGACCAGAAGAACTGTTGATGCTGTTAGCTCCTTTCTAGAGAGGCCAGAGTACACATGAGGCATGGAGAGGGTTTGGACAACTGTGTGTGCAGGGCACCTCTGTGAGATGGGACAGGGGCAGGGTGGGCCGGGTTGGGGGCTACTGCCAGTGCCTAGTGACATACAAGGGACATTGGCAACATATGGGCTGGAGATGAGGCCTGCAAACTGTCGGGCTCTGTACCTATACAAAGCAGGGTCCGTCACCCCCCTGTGGGACCTCTTCTAGGCCCTCACAGGTGGTGAGGGCAGGGTTCCTAACCTGACAAGGGTTCCTGTCACAGCCCAACATAGAGGAGGAAAAGAGGTCCCGACAGGGAGACCCCGCCCAGGTACACCCTGCCGAGTCCAGCCTAACTCCAGGCCCCTGACTGCAAATCCAGCATTGTGCCCCAAACACCTCCTCTGCCCCCCGCTCAGACCCCCACTGGGACCATAAACCTTGGCCTTACAGAGAGAAGGAAGGGTGGAGGAAAGGAGAGTCAGTGGGGGAAGAGGGCGTCGAAGGGAGGGGAGGACTGGGCTGGGGGTCTGTCCAGGCTCCACCCCACCCGGCGACCTCACCTCTGTGAGGCTGTGTCCAAATCTGGAAAAGACAATCATGCCCGTTTCATCCGATGTTCATGGAATTAAGAGAAGTTATAATAGCAAATGCGACTGAGCACTTCTCATGTGTCAGACATCGGGCAGGGACCCTTTTGGTCTTACTTATTTACCCTCTGGACGATCCTGTGAAGCAGACGTTGTGCCCATTTCCCAGACAAGGAGATAAGGCCCTGAATGGCTACAGCCACTTGCCCGAAGCTGCTGGCCTGGTGTCTAGACCCCAATGTTCACATGCTCCCTCTCCTTAAAAAAGTAGAGGAGAGGGGCACCTGGGTGGCTCCGCCAGTTAAGCGTCTGACTCTTGATTTCAGCTCAGGTCATGGTCTCAGGGTCCTGGGACGGAGCCCCGCATCAGGCTCCGTGCCCAGTGGGGAATCTGCTTGACGTTCTTTCTCTCCTGCTCCTCCCCCCACTTACTCTCTCTCTTTCTCAAATAAAATGAAAAATAAGAAGAGAAGAAAATCAAACCCATCCAGACCAAAAGAAAAAAAAGCGGGGAGGGGAGAAGCCTGCCCCCCACAAGAGAGCCCCGGCCCCACAAACCAGCAGCTGGAATCCTCTCTCTTAGCTCTTTCTCTACTTTCCTTTGCCTTTTTCATTTTTTTCTTCGCCAGGGAGTCAAGATGGCTAGAGGGAAGGCTTCTGTTTTTAGGTGTGGTTTTTGAGAAGAGCTTTTAGGCCATTGTTTTAGCGATCTTTTCTGGGAAAACTCACTCACAGAGAGAAGTCTTTCTTCAGAGCAAGAAAATTGTGGGAGGGTAATGGATTCTGATCGTATCAGCTTCCCACCAAGGCCTCTCATTCCCCAAGCCTTCACACAAATGTCTCCCGGCCCAGCCCCCACGACTGTGCGGTGGCCACCAGGCTAACAGGATGTCTTTCCTGGTAAAAAAAACCCCGGAGGAAAATCCCAAAAGAAGCAGTGAAGGATTTGGATCAGGACTGGGGTGCCAGCGAGAGAGAGGGACAGGGGGAGATGAGGAGGCTGCACAGCGCCCACGCCCACTCTGGTAGGTTGAACTGTGTCCTCAGAAGACGTATGTCCTCATCCTGACCCCAGGTAACTGTGAAGTCACTTTATGGGGCAGTAAGATTTTTGTAGATGTACTTGAGTTAAGGATCCTGAGATGAGATCCTCCAGGGTTTAGGGTGGGCCCTGTGTCCTGTGACTTGTCCTAAGGGAGAAAGGAGAGGTTGCTGAGATCCCAGAAGACAACGCAGGGAGGCCATGTGAGTTGGAGGCAGAGATCAGGGCCTCACATCTACAGGCTGAAGAAGCCTGAGAAGCACCAGCAGCCACCAGAAGCCAGAGAGGCATTCATGATGGTCCCTCATGGCCTCCAGAAGGAACCGACCCCACTGACATCTCGATCCTGGACTGTTGACTTCCGGAATTGCAGGAGACTGCATTCTTGTTGTTGGAAGCCTCCTAGTTTGTGCTGCTTTGTTCCATCAGCCACGAGGAGCCAGTACACGCAGCCAGGGCCAGTGCCAGTGCCACGAGGATGTCACATCTGCCACCGGTGACTCCCTGGTTCCCTCACAGCCAGAGGAGCGGGTGAGGCTGTTTGAGCCTTTAGAACTAAATGTCACTGCTCTGTGGCTGTACCTCATAACTGTGAGCCCAGCACCCCATTTCCCCGTTACGTCCAGGGGCCCAGCCCTGCCCCCCCCGCCCCCCTTCCAGCTCAAGGGTGCTGCTGGCAAACAGCCAAGCTAGACCAGGTCTCGCCGAGGCTGAGGAAGCCGACCCTGGCCCCTCAGTCTCCCCTGCCCCCTCAGTCTCCCCTGCCCCAGAGCTGCAAGCCTCCCTCCAGGTCTGTGCAGGCTGCTCCAGAGTCCATGAGGAAAGTTCCAGGGACCGTGCTCCCCGCAGAACTCATCTGTGGTCCACAGCAAGGGGGAGACCCCATTGGGGGTTTGACTCCCAACTCAGGCTTTGGTGCAAACCCCCCTCCCGCCCAACTTCCCCAGGTGAACTAGCTTCAGCAAATCGATGACAGAAGGGTACAGAGCTCCTGGGTCTGACAAACGTGCAGACGCTGAATCTCAGCTTCCACCCATCGAGGGTCCCAGCGGCACAGGCTCTGCCTCTCGGCCCCTCATCAGCACCTTGAGAGGTGGGCAAGCTGTCATCAGCCCACGTCAGTGGAAGATGGTCTTTGATTTGTTTCTTTGTTTTTCACGTTTCATAAAGAGAATGTGCTTTAGCTCAGGCCCCCGATGTCTGCAGGTGCCGTCCCTCTGCCTGGGGCACCCTTCCTCCCTAGTCCCCCCAAAGCCCCCTGAAACCCCCAGCCCTTCAGCGTGCTGCTCAGACACCAGCCTTGCTTCTGGGGGCTCTTTCCACCACTTTCTGTTGGCAGAGGAGCTTAGCTCAGTGAGGCCAATGGCCTGGGCCAGACTCACACAGGCAGACCTGGCAGGCGAAGGCCAGAATGCACGGCCCGAGGGCCGGGCTCTGCCCTCGCCAGGCTCAGGCTCCGTTGTGGCAGGAGAAGGAGTCAGGCAAGAGCATGCCGGCAGGTTTCAGGCCACTTGTCGGAAGTGTGACCGCTGCACAGGGTCTGTGTTGAGTGGCCTCAGGGCAGCTGGTAACACCCACCTACCCACCCATCAGAAGCCTGGGGGTGGGAGCCCTGATGGGGCCCCAGAGCAAGAGGTGGCAAATTAAGGCCAGTAGTCCAAATCTGCTCACTTGCAAATAAAGTTTTATTGGGACACTGCCAGATGCACTCACTTGCACGTCGTGTCGTCTCTGGCTGCTTTCCCGCTCCGGTGGCTGAGCTGAGGGGCTGCAGCAGAGGTCTGCCCGGCGCACAGAGCCTGAAGTGTTTGCTGCCTGGCCCTTTACAGGAAAGCATTTGCAAACCTGTTTAGAGTAAGAGCGAACACCTCTCCTGTTCATTCCTCCTTCTGCCTCCAGCCTGGCTCCCCATCAAGGCTCCTTGGGGGTGTTCCAGCCCAGGAGGCTGGTGATGGCAGCCCTCTCCTGTGCCCTTGGATCCCTCCTGCCTGAGGCAAGACGCACTGAGCCCTTCAGGTAGAGATAGGTCCTTGGTTTGGTTCTGCATTTTGGTTGGTTGTCTCTGGCATGTTTGCACACCCCTTGCCAGGACTTGGTGCAGCACATTGTTATCCCCAGGGGCTGAGGGGGAGCTGGCTGTGCCCTTCCTTGGAAAGGTTTGGGCAACACCAAGCTACTCTCACTCCCTCAGGCCCTTGTACCTGCTACTCCCTATATGTGATGGTTAATTTACTGGGCCAACCTGATGGGCCACCGTGTCCAGATTAAACATTATTTCTAAGGGTGTCTGTGAGGGTGTTTCCAGAGGAGATCAGCATTTGCATCCGTGGAGTTCACTGCTTCCCCTCAGCAGTATGGGCCCGCATCTTCCGGTCCTGAGAGCCTCCAGAGAACAAAAGGCAGGGGAAGGAGGAATTCACTCCTCTTTTCTGCCTCATTACTTGAGCTGGGACATCTCATCTTGTCTTCTCCAGTCCTGAGTCTGGGATTTATCCTGTCAGCCTCCTGAATCTCAGGACTTCAGACTGATCCTGGATTATGCCACCTGCTAACCACGTCCCCAGCTTGCAGGTGGCAGATCATGGCACTTCTCAGCCTCCATAACCGACCAAGCCAATTCTTCATGATAAACCTGTGAGTGTGTCCTTGGGTGTGTCTGTGTTTCTGTGTGTCTGGGTGTTGCCTGTTGGTTGTTTCTCTGGAGAACCCTGACTAATATGCTGTGGTGCCTTGAGATAAAAGTTAGCAGAGGATTGGAACAATATTCAAAAAGAAGTGGTGAGGAGGACCCTTGAGGGGACAGGGAAGAGAGAAGAAGTCAGACCATGGGCAAAGTCATGGCCAATCGGCACGGCCTTGACTTGGATCATTGGCCCCAGCCCTGAACCACCCTTCAACCACTCCTGCCTTCCTTTCTGGCTCCCTGACAAAGACTGAGCCAGAGAGACAGAGAGTGTAGGGGTTGGGACCACTTAGTGCAGACCATGAGCTCTTGGAGCTGGGGAGGGGGTGTTCCCTGGAGACTCTTTGGTCTGAAACCGAACCAAGGTGCCAGGACATATCAGGTGTCAAGACAGGATTGGAATTGTGTTATAGTGGGGAAGGCTGCCATCCGTGTCCAAGCACAGACGTCCCCCCTCACTGGGGTGCAGGTGTGGCCATAGGACACAGCCCACTTTGCTCCAAGATTCAAATTTTCTCATCACCTACTCCCTGGAAGATCGGAAACTCAGACCACGCTTCCTCTTGCAGAAAGTACCCAGTCCACCAGGAGGTAATTCATCACAAAGTAAAAGGTCTAGAAGAAACCAGAGACCTCAGGAACGGATCCTGCATACAGTACCATCCTGGAAGAGAGGTCTCAGATAATGGTCTCAGTTGCTGGAAACCCAGGCTGGGTAGACACTAGCCCAGTGCCCAGCAACTCACGTGTCTCTTCTCCCAAGTTCCCTTCTCTGTGCCACTGTCTCTCCTTCCACCTCCTCCACCAGTGTTGCTGACACCCTCTGGGACCTGAAGTCCTATAGGATGGGATGCACCTGTTGGCCAGGTCACCTGCTAGGACACTGGTTCCCTTTGATCAGCTCATGGGTGGCTGAATTAATTAAGGTCAGACCCAAGCCATAACACCCAGAATAGGTAGGTCACACTGACATGAAGAAAAGGTGTCTTACACCTGCAACTGCTTTTCTCAGAAGGAAGTGGGATGATGGCATCACCTTGAGGCAACACGACCTCATCATACAGTGATCATTCATTCATTTTGTATGTATTTATTGACACCGATTATGTGCCAGTAACTGTGTTCAGGAGACAGAGGTGGGCAAACAGGACACATGGAGAGCCCAAGGAGCTCGGGGACTCATGAGGGAAACAAACATTTAATAAGGCAGCCCCTACGCATAAGACCACAACCTGACAATATCGTCATTATGGTTTCAATTTCCCCAAAAGTCAACCAGAGACAAGGACTTGGGGATGCAAATTTGATTTGTGAAATGTTCCCAAGAAGCAGAAAGAGGAGAGGGGGCAGGGAAGGCAAGGACAGGATAACATGGGGATGCCTGTGGGCGGGCACCGCAGGTGAGCAGCATGACACGGCTGGGACACAGGAGAAGTGGCTAGCATCCTCCTGAAGTCGGCCACGGGTAACAGATGGGGGACTCAGCGTCACCCACACAGCACCCCCACAGCGTGGACCCCTACGTGATAGAGTCTGCTGCACTTCCCTGATGTGCCTGCTCTTTGCTGAGTCTGGAAGAGGTCAGGGGGAAACTGATGGGGCTGTCGCCACCAGAGCAGATTCCCTGAGCAGTCCCCCAGGCGCCCCTGAACTCAGATGTGCACGGACACTGGGGAATTTGTGACATGTGCCCAAGGAGTCGCAGCAGGTGCTCCGCAGGCAAAGATGGGAGTCAGTGAGAGCCGTTGACCGATGGGGCGCCCCACCCAGCTGGGGACCAGCAAACAGGTGCCTGAGGAAGGGGGCGGAGCATGTCTGAAGGAGCCGGACAGGGAAGAAATGGCAGGACAATCACAGGATGGGAGCGTGGCTGCAGGGAACATGAGCCAGACTGCGGGGTGTTGTGTGTAAGAGAGACAGAGAGAGGGAAGCAGGGGGGGACAGGGAGCAGGTAGGGTGGAGAAGGGGATAAATCTGCTTGGAGGATTAAAAGAGAATTAAAAAGAGGAACAGGAAGACATGACTTTTGTCTTTGAAAGCTTAGATCCTCAGGCTCTAGGCTTTCCTTCCCCCCACCCCACCCCGTTCCCTTCTTTTTCCTTCCTTCCTTCCTTCCTTCCTCCCTCCCACCCTCCCACCCTCCCTCCCTACCACTCTCCCTTTCCTTCTTTCCTTCTTTCCTTCCTTCCTTCTTTCCTTCCTTCCTTCCTTCTTTCCTTCTTTCCTTCCTTCCTTCCTTCTTTCCTTCCTTCCTCCCTTCCTTCTTTCCTTCCTTCCTTCTTTCCTTCCTTCCTTCCTTCTGTGGCTCCACCAAAGACGATCAGTACTTGTGTGTTTTATAAAAGTTTTGAAAGACACGCTTTGCCACAGCTCTCTGTTCATTTTTCCGGAGACCACGAGGTCAGTGGGTGGACAGCCTCCATGAAGATGTGTGAGGAAGGACAGACAGAAGCTCAGACTTCACCCTGCATTGCCAGCTCCCACGGGGCCCAGAGCAGCATGCCCAGGCTGCGTAAACAAGAGGGGACTGCAGAGGTCCGGGAGACCCACCAAGGGAGTGGGTGCTGCACTGAGGAGAACCCCCCGACCCGTGCTCTCTGATCTGTAGCAAGATAGCAGGGAAGCAGGTAGGCTGAGAGAGTCCCTGGAAAATCCCGGCTTGTCCAACAGCTTTCACTGGTCTGCAGTGGTCCTGGCTCATGTCTCTGCGCTTTTATCCATAAATACAAGGGTACTACAGATACAAATGACTTCACATTTTGCTGACCCTCAAGTCCAAAGTAAATCATTTTCTTGCTTAACAATGGTCACCAGAGAAGGAAACTATAGAGGGTAAAATATAAAAATATATTTTTATACCCTACAGGCAGGTTGAAACTGAGGTAGAACAAAGGAAAATGCAGCTCCTGTGTATAAAAAGCGAAAACAAATTAAAGCAATAAATCTGGAACAATGACAGAAAGCAACTTAATAAGACGTTCCAACAAAGGTACACTTTGAACAAAGGTGCACGCATGCATCGCCACCACTGCCTGCTAACCTCAGCACTATGAGCACCACTACTGCAGAAGGGCAAAGGGATGTGATGAAAAGTGCGATGAGAATTAGGGCGGTCGGAATGTTCTTCTTGATTTTCCTGACAGTCTTATTCTGTCTAAGCCCTGGGACAATACACAAGTCCATTTTCTGACCTGTAAAGGGGGAACAAGAATGACTGCTTTGTGACTGTACTGGGAGAGCTGGGAAATAAACTTGAAGCCCCATAGGAAAAGTATAAAACCTCCATAAATATCAAGTGTCTTCATCAATATCCTAATCGTTTTTATCAGAACCGAAATCTGATAAGAGCAATAATAATATAATAGCTGTTAACATTTACTAACCCATTTCTCTAAAGAATAGAAAACTCCATTTTATGGGTAAAGATAACAAGGTTCATAAATATTGTGTCTTGTCAGGATTGAGGCCACCATACACAGTTGCACAAGTTGTGCACTGCACAGCTCTAAGGATGGTCTTTATGTTAATCATCGGGGCAGTTTAGGACACTTTTTCAGCAGAGGGCAGTGAGAAGTCTTGAGGAACAGGCAGTGTTTTGTTATTATCAAAAAGGTGCAGCAAAGGGGCTGGTTAAGAGTTCAGTTTACATAAGTGACTCTTAATCTCACAAAACAAACTGAGGGTTGCTGGGGGGAGGGGGGTTGGGAGAGGGGGGGTGGGGTTATTATGGACATTGGGGAGGGTATGTGCTATGGTGAGTGCTGTGAAGTGTGTAAACCTGGAGATTCACAGACCTGTACCCCTGGGGAAAAAAATATATTATATGTTTATAAAAAATAAAATTAAAAAAAAAGAGTTCAGTTTAATTCTGTCTGTTCGAAAAATGTATGTTCTTCCAGTGGATTTGAAATTTGAAAAAGAAAGTATGATCTTTTCCCAAACGACACGATATGGATTCTCAATAACTCAAACTAAAGCCCTCCCTGTGCTGCCCCTTCTTTCCCCACTGCCTTCCCCCCACCCCAGCTGTCCCCAAGTAAGGCTGTCCTTGTGCAGCACCCTGGATTGCTGGGACTAGGGAGAAAGGTCTGGGTCCTCCCTGCCCACCACCCCAACATGGATGGGGGGAGAAAAGGAGCCACTTGGGTGGAGCGTGGAGGACAATCATGCGCGAACTGCAACCAGAGGGTCTTCAGTTGATAACACGGAGGAGGTATGTCCGGTTGTGTTCTAAACAACAGGGTGAGGAGAGCCGAACCACACCCATGCTCCGCTCAGCTGCCATGTACCACTGCGAGGGGCTGCATCTGCCCCACAGACAGGACACCTTCTTCTAAATCATAAAAAGGCATCTTAGGGTAGTTGGGAAGGAAGAGGAGGTCGGAGAGGGAAAGGGGAATCCTGTATTCACTTGACAAGCGTGGCTTGGTGAGTAAGAGTCCAGGCTCTGTGGTCAGACTCCCCAGGGCCAAATCCTGTCTCCACCACCTGCTAACTGACCTTGAAGATACTGACCTCTGTGACTCAGTTTCCCTCTCTTTAAAGTAAGATGAGAACAGTTCCTCCCTCTCTCTCTGGATGAGGCTTGCATGAGTTAATGGGAGGGAGAACGTGTGTTCCAGGAGGCAGGCTCATAAATAAGATGGACCTCAGCCGGCCACAGAAGCTGTGATGCTAGCCCAGACACTCAGGGGGGCCTAGGAGCCAGGGCCTCAGAACGAAGGTGAGAGCCACGACCTCCCAACCCCAGCCCATGGAGCCTCTTCCTTCCTGCCTCCTGCCCCTCCATGGCCCAGGCCCAACATAGGCTGGCTCGCTGTTCCCACACTCCACCCCTCCTCTCCTAGGCCCCCTTCTTCCTCCTCCCTCCTCCTTCTCCTGGATGGCTCTGCCCCCACTCCCATCTCAGCATGGTTTGGGATGCAGAGAAAAACCAGCTCAAATCCTGGTTCCACTGTATTCTAGTTGATCCTCTATGTCACCAGCAGGACTAAGGTCTCCATCCTGGCACATGGGGCAGGCCAGACCCCCATTCGTAAAAGGAGGGGACACATGACAAGAATGGGGCCGGAAGTCACATTCATTCCTCTTAGTGGCCACTCACCTCGGGCAAACCCCCTAGCCTCACCAAGCTTCAGTTCCCTCACCTGAAAAGCAAGCACAGGTGCTAATGGCGCCTTCCCCGGGGGGCTGTGACGGTGGGCAAAGGGGAAGGATGGAAAGAACGAGAGCCCTGCCAAGCACAGCAAGTGCTGATCCAGGGCTGTGGTCCTTGTCACGCATGTGCTGCAAACCCTGCCCGACTCGGCGGTCTTTGGTGGCTTCTCATGGGGCCAGTTTCACCTCTACAGATGATTCCGAGTCCTCCTATAGAGCTGACTCAGCCGTATTTTAGATGGAGAAGAAGATGGTCTTTGCCCTTGCTATCTCACTCTTAGCGGAGAAGCTAAGTCCTAAGGAACTGTGCTACAATGCAGTCATTGTCTCTCGCCTCCTGTTTGCACATGTCTGCACAACAAGCCACCCACACCCCCAGTGAATAAATGTTTGCTCTCCCACTCCGCGGTTCTGTGGGTGGACCGTGGTGGAGCTGGTCTGCACTGGACTTGCCTGGTGTGGCTCTGGGCTGCAGATCAGATCCCCCTCTGCTCCACACTATCGCTGTCCTCTCCGGACCAGCAGCTGGCCAGGGCAAGCTCTTCTCCATGGCAGATCACCCACCAATAGAAGACACGAGCCCCGCCGCACAGGCGCACTGGAAGCCTCCGCTCAGGGACCAGCCACTAACACCCGATCCGTCAAAGAAAGGCCTGCGGCTGAGCCCAAAGTCAAGGTATAGGGAATTACGGTCGCTGCATCCACAGAGGCCTAGGCAGGGCAGTGGATGTAGAATGTGGGGGTACCAAGACTTGGCACCCATCTCCTACTGGAATCTGGATTTTAATTCTTTCTGGACACAGTGGAGGTGTGGAAGCAGAGGAATAGAGATCGCGCTGGTTACATTGTAAAGGAGGGATTCCAGGAGAGAGGGTCTGGAAGCAGAAAGACCCCTTGTAGGCCACCCTCTGGGAACTCCCAGCCTGGCCCTCGTGAGTGACAGAGGGATGAAGAGCAGGGATGAATCCGAGAAGCCGCTCCTACTCCCTAATGCTGTGAGCCAGTCCCAAGTGTTTTCCGATAAATGAAAATAGCTCCCCTAGGTCACTCAATAGCTTCTGCAAGTTAGGTCGGGAGGGTGAAATGATTTTCCTAAGACTCCATTAGCAAGGATCAGAGGACCACCAGGATGAGCTTTTCCTTTGATGTCCCACCAGCATGGCTTTCCTACACTGCAAATGCAAATTATTAGTTGCCATTTGAGAAGTCTTAATTATCTGGGTCCACTGGAAACCGTGTCAGTTATTTGAAACCAAGAGGTCGATAGCTTCGATCGATGCCTAGCCATTAAGGCACAGAGCACTCAGTGGAAACAGCCCCAGCTCCAGAAGAACTTGCGATGCCCGAGGCGCCTTCATTTTCTGAAAAGAACAGAAAACTTTTAAAGTCCGATGGTGTGGTCACCGATGAAGCTGTAACCACAGCTGTCGGGAGGGTACAAAATTAGATTAGTATTTTTCATCGTAGATGGTTGTGAAGTTTTTGCCTTTTATCCCCTAAGGAAACTTACTTATTTTCAAGTTGAGCCCCGCCTGGAGGGGGAGGTAGGAGTCTTCACCTGTCTTCCCTATAACCAAGTCTGATTCCAAAGCAGCTCTGCAGGGAAGAGAGCTGGGCTCGGCTCTGATACTGTCACTGCTTTGCTGGGTGACTCCTTTATCTGGTAGCATGGGAAGCATGCCCCTTGGGTACCCTAACATGGATCCTCTGGAGAGAGACATGAGGTACTGTCACGCAAAAAGCCCCAGAAAAGTGCCAAGTTGCCAGACTGACTATGAGAGACCCACATGGGCAGCCCATGATGCCAAAAAATAAAGAAAAATCCTTGCCACTGGTCATGGGTCATAAATCACTTATTTGCCACATGCAACGTGGATGCTTGGGTTCCAGCCACTACATCCTCATTCTAGGGAGCCGGGTGGAAAATGGGTAAAGGCAGGAGCATTTCTAAAAACCCATCCAACAACCTTCATATATCTTATTAACTGAACTCAGTCATATAGCCAAAGCCAACCACAGGGTCAGGGAGAAATGTAATTTCTCAGCAGGTCATTGTTCCCACTAACGAAATGAGAGTTCGGTTTTTCGTGTTTTGTTTTGTTTTGTTTTGTTTTAAGTATCTCTACACTCAATGTAGCACAAGAAGACAGCATTCAGGCCAAGGGGGAGGGATATAGGTGCCAAACAGGGTAGCTGGGTTCAGGGCAGTGCTCCAGCCCCACAGCTGGCACTTGGTCCCGTCAGGAACCAGGACCAACTCGTCTTCCGCCCAGTACAGGATTAGGGAAGCTTGAGCACTGAGTTCAGGTGCCATAGTAAGAAAAGCAGCATGGATTTATAATTCATTATTTTCAATAAAATGGAGTTCTTTAGATTTTATTTCTTTCCTTTTCTAAATCTTTTTAAAAAATATTTTAGTTCCTTCCATTTTAAAATAAGCCAGCAGGACTTGTGATTAGCTTATTATAAAATAATAATGTATTCTTATATAATAATAATTATTAATATATAATTTAATATATAAAATAATAATTATTATAAAATAAGCTAATCACAAGTCCTGCCGGTGCTCTCTTCCACGCCTTGGAGCTGAGACCCTCCTTCTGTCCTTACTGCTCTGCCTCAGGCTGACCCTCATCTCCTTGGCTCTGGACCATCTCAAATACCTCCCTGCTTCAGGTATCCCTGCCTCAGTTTCCCTTGCCTCCAGACCATCCTCCACCAACTGCCAGGAGTGAGGATTCTAGAACTGTGGTCCTGGCTCAAGTAGCAGTGGCCTTCTTGGGAGCTTATTTGAAATGGTGACCCCCACCCCCACCCCCACCCCTCGGGCTCTGTACCAGACCTACAGACTGAGGCTTCCCACATACAAAGTACGAGAGGCATTGTGCTAACTTGCACCCAACCATGGTGTGTGTCCTGGACCAGCAACTCTTGGGACCCTGAAACACATGGCCTTTCACTCAGCCCTCCCACCCACCTCTCCAGACTCATCTTTCCCCTCTCACCACTAGAACCTTCTGCTCCAAATACGGTGGCCCCAGAAGGCTCTCTAGATATTTCTACTTGGCCTCAGAGGCTCTGGTAAGGAGATGAAGTGTGCTTACCTGAAGCTCCAACCTCAGTTATCCCATCTTTGGAATGACCAGGCTGAGTGTTCTAAAATGTCTCTCTCTAGGAAAAATTTGTAATTCTACATTATTCACAGAGGAGGTCCCAAGTAACTTGAGAGTTATCCCAGGTTTTCCTATGGTGACTACAAAATAGCAGCCATTGCTGCCTGTCACTTGGGTGGAAATATGGCCATATGTATGAAATTGATTTACTACCAGAGAAAGGGGCATTAATCCAGCTGCAAATTCTCTCTGCTGGGACACGAGGTGGTAAATTTCAGCTAGCCAGTCCCAGCTCTGATTCAGCATGAAATATAGTGCTTATGTTGTGTGTATGTGTTTTAATAAAGGGAACTCTTTTTCAGACTCTTAATTGACAATCACATTTTCCCATCTAAAAACCATAGCACATGATGAGATCGTAAAAATGTGAAGCAAAGAAATGCATTTTCCCTGCCCTTATTGGTACTTCAAACTATGGAGTTCATTGAATAAGACTTTTTGTCTGTAGTCAGGACATTCCAAAATCAAAAGGAAATTAAACCAACCAGAATAATTTATTGGACACCAGTTAAATGCAAGGTAGCTTTCTAAGAACAAGGAATACGAACCATTATTATTATTATGACTATCGCCTATTGAATGCCTACCACGCTCTGGGAACCCTCTACAGCTCTCTCCTGTACATTGTTCAATAGCCCCAAAAGACAGGCTGTTATTACCCCCCATGCTTCTCTGGATGAGCGGGATGCTCAGGCTGTCCTGTCCAGGGCTGGACAGGTAGATAGCGAGCCACGTGTAAACCCAACGCTGCATGTTCCCCCCTATATCACATAAAAGACACGATTCCCAAGGCTGACACCCCTCCTGGTGCTCTAAAGTAAGCACTTCAAACAGCCTCCACTGTCCTCAGCCGGACCTGCCTCCTTGGGGTTCTCGGGAAGGTTCCGTAAGGCCCCCATCCAGCTGTTTCCCGGATTTACTGATCTGAACTGGACCTCACGGCAAATGTCCCCTCAGAACAAGGTCAGTTGCAAAGGGTAATTTTCCTGGCCTTAACACGAAAAGGGTTTTTCCCAGAGAGCAGTCAGTCAATTTCTGCCCTGATGCGCTCATTTCGTAAATAGTATTGAGCCCCTACTGTAGGTCAGGGAATGCCATCAGCGCTGGAGAGGCGATGGTGTGCCTCTCGTGTTTCGGCAAGAAGAGAGGGAGGCAAGACAAGACAAGCAAGTTCATCACCCACCCTTTGTACCAGGACCCCTGCCCCACACCCCCGCCCCGCACCCGCACCCGCACCACAGCCCAGCGCCCAATGGAGCCCGTCTTCCTGGAGAGCCAGCCCCAGAGGCAGGTGGAGGTGGGCTGGCCGGCAAGCCCCGCCTCCCAGGGACAGAGGCTGGGAAGGCCGATCTGCTCATGCTCAGACTCTCCACCTGAGAGCACGACAGTCACGTGACCCCGATCCCAGCCAATGAGCGTGAAGGGGAACGCGCCCCCTCCCCTCCGGGACTTCAGACGGATGTTGCTTTCTTGGCTCGGAAGATGTGGGGGCACTGGAAGGAAGTCCGGCAGAGTGTGCGTGCGTGCGTGCGTGCGTGCGTGCGCGTGCGTGCGGTGGAGACATCACGACAGCTGGAGGAGACCGGGGGCGGGACTGAAGCCGGGTCCTCCTTGGCCTCGGGAAGCCGTGTCCTGGGCTGTGCAAGGAAGCACGTGGCTGTAAACGCGTGAGCCGTGGGTCGAGCCACCGCATGTGCAGGTGGAGGTGGAAGACGGCCCGGCGAGCAGTGGCCGCTTCTCGATCGGAGGGAGCGCGGGGGTGCTCCGGGGGGAGACGGGGCCGTGCGCTCCGCACCCTTCCTTCTGCCTGCGCCGGCCGCGCGTGTCGTCTCGGGGGTCCGCAGGCAGCCGCCGCCGCCCTGGCCGGACGCCGGCCCCCGCCGGCCCCGCACCTCGCACGTTCGCCGGCCGCTTCGAGGGTTTACGAGGAGCGCTGCAGCCCCAGCCTGAGGTGCCCTCCTTCGGCAGCTCCGGGCGGAATGGAGCAATCCATCAGGGAGGAAACGAGGACACCGAAGTAGGGAATTGAAAATGAAGCTGGGACTGACGAGAAAGTAGATGAAGTATGAAAGGAAGCTCTCTTTTATGCATTTATACATGAGAACATCAAAAACAGCGCGTGTGAGAGGCTGCATTTCCGTGCGCAGAAGTAACTACAGGACTGAGAGTCCGCGGGGAGGTGGGCACGGCCCCGCCGCTGGGCCCCGCCTGGGCCCCGCGGAGCCCAGGGCCTGGCGCACCCTCCCATCCAGGGCACCTTCCAGGGGCAGGCGGACGCCTGCTCCGGAAACGCAGCGCTGGCCTGAGCCTCTCAGACTGGAAGCAGCCTTGGCTCTCCGCGATCCTGACAACGGGAAGCGTCTGCCTTCCGCGGAGCCCTGAGCGCTCTGGGCTCTGACTTGGCCTCCTTTCCAGCTTCGCCCACCGCCGGTTCCTGGAGCTGCTCCCTCATCAGAACCAACCCACTCGCTTCTGCCCTCCTTCACCCATGTTGTCCTTTCTTCGTACACACAACAAGCATTTATGGAGTGCCTTCTGTATACCTGGAACAGCAGCAGGCAATAGTATATATAGTATATAAAGAAGTAAACAAACCAATTCCCAGCTTTGAAGAGCTGCCGAATCCAGTGGGGAAGATGAATACGTAAAGGGATCATTAAAAGAAGTCTGCAGAGGAGGACCTACATGCTCAGGAGGGGTGAGGAGGGCGCTCCCACATGGGGCAAGAATAATAGGACATATGCTGGGGAGGTGGTGGCGGTGGGCAGGACAGATTTTACCTACAGGAGGATTAGTCACCTAAGCAAACAGGAGGATGGAGGCCACGTTTCTCTCTGTCGCAGAAGGACTTATAAATACAGATAAGAGTAAAAGAAGAAACTCTCTGGTGTTGGATCGGAATTGGACACATCACCATAAACATACAGCTTTTCAGTACGTTCAGCTAAATCTAGAGATAAACAGAGGTGTCCAGGGAGAGCACCCGGGGAGCAGCCGCCCTTGGTCAGTAGCCTCTCACATGGAGCATACCTCTCACCTACCATCTTGGCTTCTAGGCATCATTCTCTTGTAAAGGGAGCCAGGGCTTCTTGAGAAATGGCTATTTCCAAGGCTAAGGCAGGGAATGTACAAGAGGAGCCCACAACACCCTGTGCCAGAAATCAATGTAGTGTTAAAAGAGTGATGGAGGGGTCCCTGCGTGGCTCAGTCAGTTAAGCGTCTGACACCTGATTCTGGATCAGGTTACAATCTCAGGGTTTTGAGATCTAGTCTCGCATTGGCTCCTCACTGAGCATGGAGCCTGCTTAAGATTCTCTCTCTCCCCCTGCCCTTCCCCACCCCACTCACACATATGCCTGAGCTCTCTCTCTCTAAAAAGAATGATGGAAACATACCCAAAGAATACAGAAACCAGGGGCACCTGGGTGGCTCAGTGGGTTAAGCCACTGCCTTTGGCTCAGGTCATGATAGGGTTCTGGGATCGAGCCCCACATCGGGCTCTCTGCTCAGCAGGGAACCTGCTTCACCCCCCTCTGCCTGTTGCTCTGCAAACTTGGGATCTCTCCCTGTCAAATAAATAAATAAAATGTTAAAAAAAAAAAAGAATACAGAAGCCAGCTCAAAGGAAACCACACTGGCCAGTCGAAGAAAATAATACATGAAAAGGAAAGTAGCAGAATATAACCTGTAACCTAGGAAGCCGCAAATCCATAGTGATACAAATGAATAAACGAATGCATGGAAAATCTCTTGAGGAAAGGGATATCCACATACTTGGACTGTAACCTCCCTACAAAATGCTTATCACTTGCAAAAAGGAAGTCCTTTATAGGAGAAGCTCAGGACATCCCGTCTTACTCAAATGTTAAAGTGATAGGACAAGTCGAAGCCAGGCAACCATCACTTCTGTGATATTGTCACCAAAGGTGCACGCTCTGGATCTTCTGGAGGAAACATCAGCCCACTGGGAGGGATATTTACAAGAGAGCTGGCCTGTGGTTTTGAAAATGTCAAGGCCACCAGACACAGGGAAAGAAGAATTCCAGAGACACCCGACAATCAAAACAACAGTCCCTTTGCTCCACAGGACATCACTGGCTCAGCTCAGGAAATCCGGAAGAGTCCGAGGAGGGGGTGGAGGTGAGGCATGAGGCCAATATATGGATTTTAGGCCTTGTTTCAGGAAATAGACACTGTACCATGCACAGATGACAGTAGAAGGTCAGGGACAGACTCTTAAGTGGTTCCAGAAATATGCCCCCTACTTCCAACCTTCTCTCAGTTTGCAGTTTCTGATATAAAAAGTAAGGAAAAGTGCATGAGTGGGGCCATGCAGAGGCATTAGGAAGGCTGTGGCAGAGTCAGGGAAAGGGTGACTGAACTGCGGCTTCCTCGCTCCCATCCTCCCTCTCACCCTCAGTCACTCATCATTCATTCACTCACTCATTCATTCACAGAAATAGTCACGCCAGGACCTTAGAGAGGGATGGGTAAGGGTAAACAAACAAACAAAAAGAGATGAATTCCCTGTCTTCAGGGCCCAGAGATGTGGATGATGGAATGACAGTAATAAATGCAGAATTAAATGTACTTTAACAGTGAGGCTTGTGAGAATCAGAGAACACACCATAGAGAGAACTGACTGCGTCAGGAGGTTAAAACAGAATCCTTGTGGAAGGAAAGATGGGAAAGACTGAAGGAAGGTTCTGGGCTAAGGTTATGCACTCCCAGGCGGACATGCGTTAGGCAGCCTGAGCTGCTGTAACAAAGAGGCTCACAACTACAGAAGTCAGGAGAGACACCGTATCCATCTCAGTCCAGGGCAGGGTGGGTGGACAGGGGACTGCTCGGCTCCCCAGGGAATTTGGGGCCTGGGTGCCTGCCCTCCCCTGCCTGCGTGGAGCCGGCACCTCCCACATCTGAATTCTAGCTGGAGGAAAGGTGGGGCCTCAATGAGAGGAGGCAACAATATCCTTTTAAAACACGTGGCGGGGAGGTTGTACAGGTCACTTCCATTTTCACCCATTGGGTAGAACTTGGCCCACAGGAAATGAGATGCAGGATGGGGGTGTAATTAGCAGCATCCCCCAGGCCCCACACCTGTTCTGTGTGTCTGGGTGCTGGTCGTTTCCAGATGGAGGCAGAAAGAGGGTTACACTGACGCAGACCTCTGGCCCTGCTAGGGTGTCCATGCTGCCTTGTCCCCAGGCCTGCAGGGCACAGAGGGCAGACAGAGAAGTGGGTCAGTGATTAGCAGGAAAACCGGGCAGCGTCCCAGGGACCTGGGGTGTGAGAAAAGAACACCCAGTGGGTGCATTATCTTAAGAACAGTGGCTCTCACTGCCAGTTTCCCAGGGAGTGCACATGCTTCCTGTCACATAAAGCCCCTTCCCCTCTCCAGACTGAGAAATGCCATGAGCTCCAGGCCGGACAACCTAGGCTCTGTGCCAGCTTAACCCCTTATTCCTGTGTGACCCTGGGCAAGGCACTGAGTCTTTCTCATACCAGTTGGATCATGGTAAACAGGATTCAGATAACCTCCCTGGTGTGCTGTGTACCCCCCGACAACCTCCCGGAACATGGTAGAAACTTAAAAAGTGCAAGCACCAGCCCAAACCTGTGTACCTACCTGTTCACGGTATTGAGCCTGGGACCCTCCCCCCACTTCTTTCTCTCTCTCTCTCTCCCTCTCTCCTTTACCACATTGGGCCCCACTTTGTCTTTCACTTTCTCTTGGTAAGCTTTTTCTCTGCTTTGAGGCTCTTTGTCTCACCAAGTAACCATCCTCATCCCTGCCCATCTGGAGAGCGTGTCACACCATCGCTACTCCAAGTGTGGTCTACCAGGCAGCAGCACCACGGGGTGGGGGGGCAGTGAGGAATGCAGAGTCTCAGGCCCCGCCCTCGTCCTCTTGGCTCAGAGGCCTTGGCCCCGTTTAAGCAGGATCGCCGCTGATGCACGTGCTCGCGGACACTGAAGTTTGAGAAGCTGCCGCTGTTTCCCCAGCTGTTCCCAGCTGTCCCATCAGAGGATCTTCCCAACTCCCTGAGCAGAGGCCTGTCATTGCCCTTTTCCAAATGAGGAAATGTGCCCCGAGACTGAGAAGCAGAGTGGGGACTCAGACCTGGTACCCTGCCTGCCCCCCCAGGACCCTCGGGCATCCCTTTGCCCGCCGTCCTACTCGAGAGTGCGCTCACAGCTCAGCTGGGCTCCCTTCATGTTCCAGTCCTCCTCCCCAAGGCCCCTGCAACTCAGAATTTAATATTACTGTGGGTCACCTCATCACCACCGCATACAAGGTCACCAGGGGAACCGGAGAAATTAAAGAGATCAGCAAGGAAAATAATTACGGGGCTGAAAGACCTGATAATTGCCAAATGATTAAAGTTTGCAGAGAACTGCAACTATGGAGATTGGCTAATTGATCTTCTTGACAAGGGTTAAGAAACAGCATCACTACCTGTAGCAGTAATGTCTGTTTGCTAGTCCCTGGAGGGAAAGGCGAGGTTCTGTCCCTAAGACAATGATCTGTGTGGTCACATGGATACCAGTCACATGCCCCCGCCACCCCATCCTCTGCCGGCCCTCACAGCATAGCGAGGAAGTACACATACAGGCTTGGGGGTCAGGGTGGCCAGCTTTTGAATTGTTGTCATGACACTTACTGCCTATGTAGCCCTGGGCAAGTTCTTATTCTGTCCGGGCCTCAGTTTTCTCTTCTATAAAATGGGTTTAATAATACAAGGAGCACGAGGTACTAGAAACATTAAGTCATGTGTAAATTGATCATTACTGTTGGAGCCCAGGGAGGGCGGGACCTCCCACAGTGACACTGTCTTCGGACCTTAGAAACAGCACTGATGAAGAACAAAATGGGGGCAGAGGAGTTCAGAGAGGAAAACAGAGTCATCTCAACACAGGGAAAGAATAAGGATTATGGAAGAAGTCTCACTTTCTCCGTGGCTTCTCAGGGAGGACTCACCAGTCCCTCCCTCCCAGCTGTGCTACAGCAGGTACAGGCTGAGTCAGACCCCCAGGACCACACCAGTACCCGGGCTGCCCTTCCAGCACAGAGCAAGTCAGGAACCTCTCACCTTGTGCTCACACTCGCCTCGGCTCATTGTAACATTCCCTCAGCCCCCAAATTACTGTCTGTGTCTTTTGAGTCTAATCTTGGAATTGCTCTTTGGACTAATAACGGGTTTGGCTTCTCCGGGTCAGACCTTTGGTACTCCCAGTCTCGCGCTCTCTCTCTCTCTCTCTCTCTCTGTATGTCTGTGTGTGTTTGTCTGTCTGTCTGTATGTCAGTATGTGTGTGTTTCTTTGTCTTTGAGAGGCTCACCTCTGCTCCCTAGCTCTCAGGAACCCCACCTGGTTCCCTGGGCTCTGGGAAACAGTGGGGTTTGCGGTACTCTGTACCAGGACACCCCCAGTTGTCCTGGAAACCACCCATCACCACCTCGGCTCCCTCCTCAGGGATTCCAGCTCCTGTCCTTCCTCTAAGACCCTCTAGACCCAGGAGTTTTCAGGAATGCAATGAGACTGTCTACCTCTGTTGCCAGGGGTCACAGGATATGAAAATCCCCCCATTTGTGCCTCTGAGATGCTGATAGCAAGAACATATCTGCCTAATGTGCTGATTATCTCACAGACTATGGTCACATTAATCCTGGCCTCCCGATCTTGGGCTCACCACATATTCCAGCTAGGTGGGTAATATTTCCATAGGCCTGTAACTCCCTTTTTTGGGGCCTCATTTTGGTGTTTTTGTTTTGTTTTGTTGGTTTTTTTGGACATATTTAACATGCTAATTACCAGACTTAACATACTATTTACCAGACATCATGCTACTCTCAGTAAAAAAGCAACCAAACAAGTATAGGTCCTATACCTGTGGAACTTTCATATCAGTGCGGGAAATAGATTTTGATCAAGTAGTCACACAAATCGGTGTCTCAGCGCTGCTTCAAAGCCTCGGGAGTGCCCTCGGCGGAATCTGAAACCCGCCCTTCTACATGGAGTGTAGGAGAGACAGAAAAAAGAGGCAGCCCACTGCAGACGGGTAGACGGCTGTTTAATAAAAGGGACTCACCGCCAAGGCTTGTCTTGGGTAGATGCGAGATGAGTGGATCTCTGCACCGGCCCTGGAGAGTCTTGAAAGTTTTATAGAGAGACCTGAGTGGGGTTCAGTCCAGACGGTGTCAACAACACCTTAGTCTCTCAAGGCGGAACCCTTGGAACACCTTCCATATAGAAACGGGACATTCCAAAGACGGGGAGGGTGTGAGGAGCCTCTGATTGCCCCAGGGCCAGCTCCCAGGTCAACCAGCTGTTCTGTCCTCTCGATGACCTCCTCCAACAGTCCGTTTGAATCCAGTGAAAATACCAACATCAGGACATTTTCACTTATAAGCTTAGCACTTTCATATGGTTCAACCTAAAATCTAGAATGGTAAAGCCCCGTGTCTTACTTTAACAGAATGAGTGATAAACCACTACTGGGAATCTTTCTATTCATTATCAACAGATTTACCCAAAGCTCAAACCAAAAATCTTACCTGTTTGTCTGGGTTTTTTCCCCTCCATTCGTGCACTTGTAATTTTTTAAAAAAGAAGTGCATGCCCACGCAAAAACCTGCTTTAACATCAACTTTCTCCCCTCTTGTTTCCTTATATCCTGCATGTTGCAACTAACATTGAGCTTGAAATTGAAAAAGGGAGTTTGGAAATTCAAACCAAAGCTAAGCAAAAGAAAATAAATAAATAAATAAGTCCCTCCATGTGCCCTGGCTATTTCTGCTGATGTACCTCTTTCCTGACATTTACTGACAGCCAGCATTTCATGGGTTTCTCCCTCCCCTCCCTTCCCAGCCCACCATCAGCCAATTTAATGATGATGTATTGAAACCATTGCTGACCCAAGCAAGTAGGACTCCATGGCGGCCACTCAGGTTCCAAAGTAAATTTTCAGCAAAGATCAGCAACTGTGAAGGTCTCTGAGGGCAGCTCCTCACCCGCAGCCTTCAACATACCTGGGTGGGCAGCCTGGAGACCCCCGAGGGTGTTCTCAGAGGGAGGAGCAAGATTGTGCAACCACAGCCTAAGTTGGGACGGGAGAGGGCGGATGGGGAGGGTGGGGCAGAGTGATGATCCCAGCTCATCCACTATAGAATCTTCCAGAAGATGGCCTGTCCTCTCCTCGTGAGCTGTCCCACAGATTTCTCTGTGAGCCTTTCCCAGTATTTGCACAAATACCTTCCGGGACAGGGAGCTCAGAATGGAAGATGTCCAGTTCGTGCGGGCCACCCCACATCACACACATTGTTGATCTGTCCTAGACATCGGGTTCTTAAATAGCATGAGTGAGTCTCAGGACAGACTTTGGAACACAATTGGGGGATGAGGAAACCAGCTCATGCCTCTCGCAATGGTCTTTCAGGGCTTTTATAGAGTCGAGTTAGCTTTTATTTCTTCGCTTGTAATGACTACGTCCTTCCTCCTTGGGCAAGTGAAATGTGCAGCAGTGTGCTTCTGATGGGGCTGATGCCATCAAGCAAGAAAGGATGAGGAAACCGACTCTTGAGCTTGACTAAACCCTGATTGTGCCCAGCATCAGCCACCCCAGATCCCCAAGAGAACTCTGCATGGAGGTTGTGGAAGCCAAGGCTACTTTAACTTTTTCTTTTCCTTTTTCTTTTAGATAAAAACATTACCGCATTATAATTTATTCATATAGTTGACTATTCAGCAAAGAAAATGATGGCATGATAGCTGAACACATCAACGCAGAGGAATCTCGATGCAAACCTTTGAAGAAGGAAATTACAGAAGAATATATTGGGTATTACCACATTTATGTGACCTTTTTGAAACTGTGACATTAAGTAATATGTTGTTGGGGATGTAAAAATAACTAATGTAAACTATGTATGACGTAAAGTGAGGCATAGATACACACACGCACACTCCCGTGGTCTATCTCCCATGGTCCTCAGGAACTAGCCCATCCCCTGTGGGTCAGATCTGAGGTTGAGCAGCTCCCCCACCGCTGCAGTAACCACTAACCGAGGCCCTTCTCCCTGCTAAGAAAACAGGGAAGGGAGAGAAACGCGGTTCTTTCCCCAGAGAGGCTCCCAGGGGGTGGGAGAAAGAGAAACGGGAGGAGCTCACGTCCTCATATTGGCGTGACCAGCGCTGAGGCTGAGGACAGGCCCAAGCCATGGAGGGGTGAGAGGTCGTCCGGAGCAGGCAGCAGCCAGGCCAACCCTGGGGAGCCAGGGGGCTGAGGAGCAAGGGTGCTGGGACTGGCCGCTTGGACTGAAACTCTGTGAGCCTCTCACCAGCTGGGGAACCGGGGCCTCACACTGTCTCTGTTCCCACCACTGCAACTGTACGATGGACTAGAGCCCGAACCTGCCTCCGGGAGCCACTGGGAGGGAAAATGAGCTGGGACATTCGGGGAGTCCGTACAGGCTCACTGTGGCTGGAGAACAGGTAGGACTGGCCACTCGAGCGGGGGCAGCCCCCGGGCCCAGGAGCAGGTGGCGCCTGGGTGGAGGGTTAAGCGGGAGTGCGGAGCAGTGACACTTACACATCACATTCCTCTGCCACCATGTCCTGGAGCCCGAGCCGCCTCCTCTCACCAAGAGACTACAACAAGGCCACCTCTGAGGCCGGTCAGCAGCCATCTGGGAGGAACCAGGATTCCTTCCCAGTCAGCTAGAGGCCAGCATCTTCTCCTTTGACTCTGAGGACACCTCCCTAGGGCCAGATGCCATGTGATGAGCTCTGCAGCCAACAGGTGGCCCCGGACCCTGGACACTTCCTCCAGCTCACTGCCGCCCCCGGGGTCAGCCTTCATCATGATAGCCTGGTGGTCCTGCCCGCGGAAGCCTGACCTGGAAGCTTCTGAAAGGAGCTGGACTCAGGGTTTCTGGATTCATCCCAAGGTGCTGGCTGTTGTTTCTCATCAGAAAAAAGCCTGCATGACACCAAGTTCGCCTTTCTTAAGATGCAAGGTGTGCGGATGGTGACGAATCAGGGCTTGGGTCCAGGCTTATCTGGCCTGTGCACCTTCGTAGCCTGGGATGGGGCCATGGTCCCAGTCCGTGAATCCCGCCCTGACCTCCTGGCTGGGCCCTGGGCGAGGGGCACATGGGACAAGGCAGGTGTCCCCCATCTCCTGCAGTACGTGACAGGCCAGGAAGGGCAGGACCGTGGGTCATCGGGCTGAGGACGGGGACTTGGGGGTGGGTCCACGTCTTCCCTTGCCAGCTCTGGGCCCACAGCGTCTCACAAGTAAAAGAAGATGATGGTTATAGGAACTCATAGAATCGTCGGGATTAACTGAGGTAACTCAAGGAAAGCTCTTGGCCCAGCGCTTGGCTCATAGCCAGGGCCGAACAAGTTTATCTAAGAAAGAAAAACCAGATTTGGTGCCCACATAGGTGAGAGGCCTGTGGTGCATACAGCCACCTCCCTGTCTCCCTGTTGCCTCTGCTCCAGAATCAGGCGATGCGCACACTTTTCAAGACTGGACGGACTCACCAGAGTTACCCCCCAGGGGTTCTCAGCACTGGCTGCCGTGATTCTCAGCCTGATACTGTGTCAGAGTCACCGTTGGGGAAATACCCCGGACCTACGAATCAGAGCCTTCAAGGCGGAGCCCAGGTGTGTGATTTGAACCATCTACACTGTCAGTCCTGCTGGGGTGTCCGGACTGAGGGCCCCAGGCTGGAGGCTCAGATGGGAGTTCTGTGGCTTAACCTTGGCCCTGACCCAGGCCAGAAGGGCAAGCATCCCTGATCTGTCACCAAGTTGCTGTCTTGGGAGCCTGGGAATTTCTTTGGCCCTAGACCTTTTAATCCTCTCCTTCCAAATATGGGTTTCCAGCTCCCGCACAGGTGTCAGGAGGCTCCAGACACTGTTGAAGGGCAAGCCAAGTGCCTGGCCCAGGAGGATGGCTCCTGCCCTGCCCCTCCCCTTGCCCAGGATGGACAGCTTGGAGTCCAGCAAGGAGAGACGATTGAAGGCCTAGGATAGTTCCCCTGGAACATGATTGTCATCCTCACATTCTAGAAGCGTTGTCAGGCAGAGAAGACATTGATGGGTTTTTTATGCCTAAAAATCAATGAGTAGAAGCAATCAGAAAGGAAGTTTTAGGTCAACATAAGAAAGTACTACTTTACCCCCTTCCCTACCTCTTTGCTCTCCTTAGATAACAGAAGGAGAGCCTTACTTCCGTCTACATATGTGGGATGACTGGGTATTGCATGCCAAGCACGGTGCTGATGGCTGGACATACTGGTGAGATGTTCCCTACACTCCAGAAGCCCACTGTCCAGCCAAGGACAACAGAGCCCCTCCACCCCACTCCAGTCCCTCTAGCTCTTGTCCCAGCTTCTGTCTTGACACTTCCCATACTGTCTTGCCAACGCTGTGCAAAAAGGAACATATTGCCTTGGTAGATAGTGAGTTCCCCATCAGTGGGGGTGTGCAAGCCAAACAGAACAGATTGTCAGTGCTGTTTTTGGAGGACGGGTGAGAGAGGGGTGGCAATCTTACAGTGAAGGGTGGGTAGGATGATCACTCCTAAATGTGGAGGGCTTTGGTCAAAGGGAGGCAACATTCCCTGTACCTTCACACATCTCTGCTGTGGCCAGGGCTGCTGACCAGCAAGGAGTCCTGGCCTCCCAGGACTGGGAGCTCCTTCACTGCTCCTCGTCCTATGACCTTTTATCCCCTCTGCATGGATTCCTAAGGGTCCCCACACTTTCCCTTCAGCTGTGTGGCTCAGTCCCACTGGCAGGAGGAGTCACTCCCGTAGTGCTTGGAGACCATTACTCGCCATTCCTCTCTCCTCTCCCCTCCCTGGCTCCTCTCTGGCCCCTCCCCATCCCAGATGCTCTGGAGGCCCAAAGCTGTGCATTTGGGAATGGGCTACTGTGACAGCTCCCCAGTGACCAGCACCCAGGGACACAAAGGAACGGCTTTGCCAGGCCTCAGAAGACCCTTTCCACCCTTTCTGTGGGGCCGCCCGTGCCCATCAAAGGGCCATCCAGCGGGCTCTTCTCCAAACTACAGACCCGCTCAGACAAATGCCGCCACCTGCTCCAATGAACAGCCTTCCGCCTGCCTCTGGTGACCAGCTACGGCCGTGTTCCCAAGGCCATTTGCAATTATTTTAACAAAGAAAAAAAATAAAAGCACAAGTGGGCGATGTCACATTCCTCCCGCGTCCCCTGTGCAGAGCTGGCTACAGGCGTGAGCGGTGACGGGCAGGGTGGTGGCGGGCAGAGGACCGGGCTGTGTGTGCCATCTCCAGTAGGCTCCGGGAGCCAAGCAGCCGGGGCAGTAAATGCGCGGCCCCTCCCTCTTCTTTTTCTTTTTTAGGTTGTATAGTGTGATGATTTCTTTAAATTGAGACATAGTTTACATATATTAGTTTCAGGTGTACAACCTAAGTGATTAGACAATTCTATACGTGACAACATGTTCCCTGTGATAAGTGTGGCGGCCATCTGTCACCACGCGGAGTTATTACAATAGTGTTGACTCTATTCCCTATGCTCTACTTTTCATCCCTGTGACAGATTTATTTTGTACCTGGAGGTTTGCACCTCCTCATCCCCCGCACCTAGTTTCCCCATCCCCCCGCGGCACCCCAGCCTATGGCAACACCCAATTTGTTCTCTGTATTTATGAGTGTCTCTAGCGTCTCTATTTTATTGTTGTTGGTTCATTTGTTTTGTTTCTAGATTCCACATATGAGTGAAATCATATGGTATTTGTCTTTCTCTGTCTGTCTCCTCTCCCTGAGCAGAAGAGCCTCCGGGTCCGTCCCTGTTGTCGGGAACAGAGATGTCCCCTCCCTCCCTACCCCCCAAGGCACCTGGGAGCTCAAGGAACGGCTCAGAGACAGGAGCGACTTTTCAGCCCAAGTACCTGTTACATATATTTTTCTCTGCTGATTTTAAATTGTCTTTATTTTGTGTAGGGTGGGTTTTTTTTTTACTTCTTTTATATATGTTTTAATATTGTAAGACTCCTCAAATCCTTTCCAAGGGGTAGACAGAATATAAATGATAAATGAATAAACACATAAATAAGTAAAAAGGATACAAATGTCTTTTCCAAACCAGTCTTTCACTCCTTCGTGGGTGTTTGCCATTCAAGGTAAGTGCACCGCTCATGACTGTGCCTTGACAGTTTACCCCTTGGTGGCCTTTGCACACCCAGCACGTATGAAGTACCTACTATGTGCTGACATGTGCTGGGCCCTGGGGGGACAAGGATGAGGAGAGAGGGTTCCTGCATGCTCTCTGGGCCCTGGGAAGGAAGCACCTCCCATTCATCATCAGCTACCCCTGGAGCGTATGCACGTGTGGGTGTGTGGGGCAAGTCGTTCCTAACTGAGCTTCTAGTGAAAAGATTAGGGATGTCTGGGAACCTGAGATGCCCAAGCCTGTGTTCCACTAACCTCCTCCACCAGCCCATCAAGATGCCCAAGGCCCAGGGAAACCAGATGAAGACAGACGCTACTAGGGCTCCCGCCTCTCACCCCAGGGCTGGACATTAAGCCTGCGAGCCAGACTCGATTAACCAGAGGCTGAAGAGCAGACCTAGAGGGCCATATTGAGGCTTTGCCCTTCTTCCTAATTGGTTTTTGAGTGAATGGGGCAGGATGAGGAGACTGCGTCCTTGGCCTTGACCCAGCCTCTAGGTACCAGGAGGAGTCCTGAACTCCCCTTGGAGTTCAACACTCTGTGTGGCAATAGGGAATTCCCAGATGCAAAGTTGAGCCCGGACAGTTCCTCTAAGTGTAATCAGGGCACCTCATGATAGAACCTTCCAGAAAGCTAGGAGGCCTCTACCTGAAGTTGAGGAAAAAAAAAAACAACTCTATGGTGACCAACCCTTAGGGTCACTGGGCCTCACGGAGGAAGGCGCCTCCAAGGTTGTCCGATGCCCGAGGTTTCCGATCCCCAGTTTCCCAGCACTGTTCATGCAGCCTGGGCTTGCCGAGGGTGAGCACAGGAGAGCAGCCCGGTGGGCTCCAGCGCATAGTCTTAGCCAGTGCGGTTCCTGCTTCAGGGCTTGTTCATGTGGATAAGATTCTGCTTGGAGAAGTGTAGGAATGCCTTCCCGAAACAGGGGAAGCGTCCAGCAGCTGTCTGAACCGCTGAGTAGTCCAGGCTGATGTGAAACCCCCCTCTTGCCCACCTAGAGTCAGAACCAACCAAGAACTTGTAGGTCAGGTGAGTGGAGATTCAAACGGCACCTTCTATTACTTGTTGCAGAGGCTGGAGGTCGTCACACTCTGTTCTTTCTCTCCTTCTCCCTCCGTAGCATTATTTCATGCATGCTGTTAAAAGACTACATTGCCCACCCTCCCTTCCAGCCAGGATTGCTAAGGACTGGACAAGAAGATAGGAAGCAAAATGCTGTGTTAGTTTTCCAAACAGTCGTGTGAGAGGAGCTGCCCTCACTGGGACAGATACCCCTTTAGTCCTTCCTCCTTCTGTTGCCAGCTTGGGATGTAGAGGCAATGGCTAGAACTCTAGCAGCCATGTTGGCCTGTGAGGTGACTCTTAAGATGGAAAGTCTGTGCCTCAGTACAGACTGAGTGGAGGAGAGGAAGGTCAGAAGCCCGATGGCCCTGTAGTCATGGTACCAGCCCTATGTTACCTCGCTTATTTGAGGGCATTCTTTATGAGAAAGAAAGAAACTTCTATTGTGTTTAAATTAGTTATTTGGGGTTTTCTAGTATATAAATTAAATAATGGTTCCTCGTGAGTAAGCTTGGTGTGGTTAAATGGACTTGTCAACACTTTTGCCTCCCTGATGATCCAAGTCTAGAACTCGAGACGGCCCCCTCTCTCCCGAGGGGCCTGGTTTTACATTGATGGCATATTCTCTCACATCACGACTCCTGCTGGTCTTGCCCAAGGAATGTAGAGAAAAGAGAGTATCCCAGTGTTCACAGGAGTCTAAAAATGAGCCCCCACCTGAGAAGGTACAGGGGAGCTCCTTCTCATTGGGTTATAAAGGGGGGGAACACAAATTCCACTAGCAGACACCCCTCCCTTCCTCTTGGGAAACCGAATCATTCTGCCACTGGAAAATTGACTGCTGGAAGGTTCCTTATCATACTGAGCTGGGAAATCATTCTGGAGGGGGTGATGCCCACTGGGGATAAGCTCTGTCCGCATCCACACAGACAAGCATAATCTCTCTCGGAAGGTCTGGGAATGCTTCAGAACGGATGGAGACCCTAACTGTAGCATCGTCCGATAAACCAAAGGGCATCCAGTGAAATCTGAGTTTCAGATAAAGAAGGAATTTTTTTTTTTTTTTGTAAATTAAGTCCCAAATATTGCCAAGGTCATGCTTATACTTGAAGACTTTTTTGTTACTTATCAGAAATTTGAATTGTACATGGCATCCTGTATTTTCATTTGCTAAATCAGACAGCCCTGGCCTAGAGGCACCAAATTTCCAGACACTCAGATGGGCATGCTCCAGTGCTGGAGAAAGGATGTCATGTGAAGAAGAATGGAAAGGCAGCTTACCTGTGACTCCCACCTGCCCTGCTCTCCTCTTCCCTGCCCACGGTCCTCCAGGCTGAGGCAATGCCTGCCTTGCTCAGAAATCTGAGCCTTCCCTGTCCACC
Organism: Lontra canadensis; assembly: GCF_010015895.1. NCBI lineage: Eukaryota > Metazoa > Chordata > Mammalia > Carnivora > Mustelidae > Lontra > Lontra canadensis. The sequence goes on from NW_022631043.1 coordinate 5,231,878, forward strand.
ATAGCCCACAGCAAACCCACCTTGGATGGTGACCCCCAGATACCCACCTGTTTATGGCAATTGTATCCCAATTTTGCCTTCCCTCACCTCCCATGCTCAAGATCAGCCAGACTCGGGTAGAGCCAATCAGATTCCTCATTCTGGGGGCCAGCATCATGTGACCGAAGTCTGTCCAGCAAGTGACAGCTGGGTAAGGGTGGCCCACATCTTGCCTGGAAGGACACTGAGCGGCCTGAGCCCTGAGGACTGGCCAGTCCAGAACCAGCCCCAAGAGACCATCTCATTCTCCCCTCTAGACTCTTCTGCTTACTGGAATCCGTAATTCCCTTTTGACAGAAAGCCAGGTGGTTCTGATTTTCCTGACTCGTGCAGACAAAAGGCCCCTGATACAGATCTCAAAACTCTGCTTGAGAATGCAGAGCTCTGTCCTATCCGTAGGCAAAATGCTGGTACATTGCTGCCTCTCAAAGTTTTGGGATCCCTTACCCCTTCTGCGGTTCCCAGGGTGCTCCCACGTCACCCCATCACAGCTCCACGAGAGATTCCCATGGCAGATAATCAGAGAGATACTCATAAGAGTCGCTGCTGGCATCAGATCCGCACCCCACCTCTGAATTGAGTGCTGTGTAGTCTACAGAGGAGGAGATGCGACCTCACCTGCCCCTGGCAACATGGATAGACCGGAGGTGAAGGTGGGGTTTTCCTGGATGGTTCCAGAGCCTGTGCTCCTTGTCACAAGGGGCCCCTGTCCTCATTATAGGCATTTCGAGCAGTAACAGAAGCCACCAGCTAAGGAGTGTGTGCAAAGCGCTGCTCTGGAAGTCCTAGGGGAGGGTCATATCCTGGCCCCGGCCCTCTCAGCCCCAGAAAGGACAGCCTGCCCCCCTGTCCTCACCCCTGTGTGCTCATCTCCCCTTTAGGGACCTGAAAGCCCCTTTTTCCCTGGATTGGCAGCATTTGGTGTATGGGGGTAGGAGGAGGGCCAGATAGGTTAGGGATGGTGATTACTCCTTGCTGCCCTGTGCTCAGGGGCAGGGGAAGGAGCCACGAGTGGAGCCAGTTTGGGAGCACACAAGTGCGTTGGCCTGTCTTAGAGAAGCACCTCTGGCCACCTGTGGACAGCAAGGAGGAGGGGGAAGATGCTCCTTCAGCCACGGGGAGACCTGCTCCTATGGACAGAGCCTCCTGGGTACCAGGTGGCGGCAGTGGCTAGGGCGGGGGTGGGGGGTCTCTGGGCAGCCCAGGTTTTCTGAACTGGCCACTGCTGGCCAAAGCGTCCTTCCATACTGCCAGGAACATCCTGGGCTCCATCTGCTGCCTGGGTCTCCAAGAAGCAGGCTGAGTCAGGAGGGCCGAAGACTGGGGATGGGGGGACCCTGGCTTCGGGGGTCCTTGCATCTCTCCTTTCTGCATGTCCCTTAGATGATTTGCCATGTAGCCTGGAGTGGGAGACGGGGCAGAGAGCAAGCTTTGGATTCAAACAGGTGTTCTCTCTCCCAGGATTCTTGCTGGAGCCCAGGGCGGCCTCCAGGCCGCCTGCCGTCCCCTTCCACAAGGCAGTTAGCTGCTACTAAAATGTGCATCTCAGGTGCCAGTCCCCAAACTAAACCCCCAGGGGCCCCTCACTGCTTCAGAGTCAAATTCTAGCTCCCTGGCAAGGAAGCAAAGTATTCCTGGACTTCTCAACTGTGACCCCCGTGCCCTTCCCATCCCCTCCCGCCGCCTTCCAGCCTCAGGGCCCCCTCCAGCCACTCAGACAGACTTGCATCAGCTGCACACACTCTCCGTTTCTGCTCACCATGCTCTGCACATGCTGCTCTTGACCTTCTCATTCATTCTTCCCCCCAGCCACACTATCCCAACCCGTAAGATGAATTTCAAGCATTTCCTCTTCCAGGAAGGTTTCCTGGTCCCACCTTGTGCCTTCTGCACCTGAACCTCTCCTCTGCCCCTGGCCCCCAGCTGATGGAGGCTCCTGTGTGTTCTCCCTTAAGGTCGTACCTCGTGGTCCCTTGAGCCTTTGCATTTAGCCTCATTCAATGCTTTTTGCTTTGGCTGCTGGGATGCTCAGGAGCCCATCTCGGGCTTTATGGCGTTCATGTTCCTCTCCAATCACACCTTCCTCTGGCTGTAGCTCATTATCTCAAGCCCACTGGCCTCCCCCCCACCACCACCATTTCCTCAACTTTTCCTTTCCTGCTCTGGTACAGTGCGCATGCCGAAACCATCCCCAACTCCTTCTATGTGGAAAGACACTGGTGACCAAACAAGGCCACAGAAACTACAAAACTCCCCCAGCTTCTATGAATCCAATTACGTAACTAATAAGAGCAATACATTTCTCAGGAGAGGTGATGAGATAGCGTGTCTTCTCCTCACAGAACGTAAAATGTCGGTGATATTGTTATGCCTGAGTTTTCGCGTCCAAGAGACCACCAGGAGCCAAGCACCGATGCAATCACACGAGGGTTTATTTGACAAGCTTAAGCTTGGGCCCAAGTATACCCGACACAGCGGAGTAGGGAATTGGACCCCGAGCCCCAGATTACAGTCAGACTTTTTAAAGGCAGAGTAGGGGTGCACTTGGTGGTGGGTGAGGACAAAGGGGATTATGGATGATGTAAGTCTCCAAGGACTTTCGGAAGCAAGGTCTCCAGGACCTTGTGGGGCTAGCTATTGCTGGGAGAAAGGTTATTTATTACCAATAATAAAAATCTTCTCGTGAGACCCTTTAGATGTGTATCAGTGGGCCATATACTTGGGAATGATTCTTGACACTATCTTAGAGGTTTAGAGATGAAGAAATTGTTAAAGTAGACTTACAGGATACTGGTCAGACCTGTTGGGGTAGTGGGTCGGTCAGGCTAGGATTGTCCTTAGCAAAATCTCAAGTTGAGGGCAGTTGAGTCCCCAGGGGAGAGCCACTCTGTCTGTTTCAAGGGCTTGTCAATAGGTGAGGAATTTCAATGATTTTCTTCTGCCTCCGTTTCCCACATCAGCTAAACTTGAGGTGGGATGGCCTTAATTTTCTCAGCCTCCACAGTATTTAAGAGAAAGGAAAAAGAAATAGCTCCTGCCCCTTCCTGCAGCCCTCCTCCTGCTGAGTCTTTTCCTAAGCAACCTTAGAAATTTGTCTGAAAGTCAGAATTAAGAGGAGCAGGTTGCCCCCCCAAACCTTGAGCCCGTTCGAGCACAGTCTGGGGGCACGGGAAGGGCCTCTGAGCTGTGCATCTGTGTCCTGAGGCTGTGGGAACAAGTCACCAAGACACAGCAGCGCACACAGCACAGACTTACGGTCTGAAGGCTCCGGGTTAGGCTCTTGCCAGGTCTCACTGGGCTAAAGTCGGGGTCTCGGTCGAGTCCCTGATCAAGTTTTCCAGCGGAAAAGCCGTTTCCTCACCCGTTCTTGCTCCTGCGGAGACCAGCTGACCCCTCTTCCCGGGCTTTCTGGCCGCACTTACTGCCATTCTGATAAAACTCAGCAAGCGATGACTTTTGTCTGCTGAATGCCCTCGAAACGGCCCCAGAGAAGGGGGCAAAGCTCAGGTAGCGCTCGTGACCCCCACCTCTGACGTTCTCCCAGCTCTTCACTGCAGGGGTGTTCTTGGAGGCAGAGGGAGCGGGCCCAGGCCCCTGCAGGGGCTGCTTCCCACCCCCACCAGCTGTTCTGTCCAGCATCAGTCTACAAAGCAGTCAAAGAGAACGTGGCTGTCTAGAAACAGAAAGTCACTATGAGCAGACAAGTGTCTGTGCTTGTCCTGGGAGAGCTGGGACAGCTTCTATTTTCCTTCTCTGTCCCCCTTTCTGCTTCCCTGCCCTGCCCCCCTCCTTCTGGTCCCACCCCGCCATGGGCTGGGGACCTGGGCCAGCTGTACCCATGTTTCACTTTGATTCTCGCAACCTGCCCGGTGAGGCTGGGCCATCCACTCCGGTTTGTCAGCTGAGGAAACCACATCTCAGAGGGTATGGGAATGTCCCCAAATCAGGAAGCCAGGAGGTGGTAGAACCGAGAGGGGAGGTGGGTGGATCTCAGGGGGAGTGTCTCACACCACGCATACCACGTCATGCCCACCAGGGCACCATGTGTGGAGACAAGTGCCACATGCCCTGGCTTCTTGAAGAGATGCAAGGAAGGGTGGGGTCCCTTTCCCAGGGAGCCAGTCCCAGGGTGGTGTGGCCCTAGGTTGCTTCGAAGCTGAGCTCAGAGCTCTGAGCAACCCCCTCCCCCAAAGTTGGCTTGACACAGCTGGTTTCACAGGCATTGGCCCTCCTCCCCCTCCGGCGGCCGTGGCCTTGGCCCTTACAGGGAGGACAGCCACGAACATGTGTACCATGGGCCCAGCACAGGTCCTGTGGGATCTGAAGTATGCTGAGTCCTCCCTCCACAGCTCTCCCTCCTCCCAGCCTCTTCATTCCTTCTCAGGCCCTGAGGACCTACTCCTGGAAACCGACAAGGACACTGGCTGGTCTCTGACTCTACATTCCAGCTGCTGCCCTTTCAGAGGTCCAGGATGTGTGGGGATCTGTGGTGCAACCTCACCATGACGAGCCTCTCTGTTCTGGATTCCAGCCCCCCTCCCAGCCAAGTGTGCTATGAGCTCCTGCCAGGGGCTGGGGTGGAACCCTTCAGCAGTGAATCGGGAGGCCAGCTCTCTGGGATGGGGGATTGCCTCTGATGCCTTCTGGGAACAAAGCCATATAGAAAGCCATAGGCACTGATCTGCAAAGGGGTCCCTGCCTAGGTCCAGGAGGTCCTGCCTCCACGGAAGCACTGGCCAGGAAAGCTATAAAGCACGTATAGGAATGAGAACCTGCCACTTGACGGAAGGCCCCTGGGTGCCAGAGAGGCTTGATGTGGGGGAGGCGGGGTGCTCTGCGGTGCTGGTGGGGGTGGGGAGGGGAGGGGAGGTCAGATTTGGCTCTTTGGCGGCAGTATCTCTCCTGCCGCTGATTGGGAGCCCCTGTGGCAGGGCCCCTCCTTTCTCCGCTGCAGGGGCTGCTGTTGCTAGATGTCCCTGACAGGCTTCCAGGCTTGGGGGCTGTCAGGCAGTCAGCAAGGGGAGGGCAGGCTTTCCCCCTGGGAATGAGGATGGACATCCCTCCCTTCCCACATCCTGTGCTGCCAGGGACTCAGGACATGGGCACAGGAAGGCGGGTGTGTGGCTGAGTGGTTCAAGTCACCATTGGACTGTGGTACAGGCAGGGGACTGAAGTTGACACTCTTTCTGGCTAACTTGACTTCCTCCTGCCACAGGACAGTGAGCCTGGAAGATGTCCGCCACGGGGCGGTGGATGCCAAATGCAAAGGAGGCCAAGCGGTCACCAGCCCCCACTGCCACAGGCCGGGTGCAAGCCCACAGGGAAGGGGGCCTGGGCCACACCGCGGCTTGTGCCGACCGGGGGCCGTGTGGAAAGCAGGCTGAGGCTGCGGATCATCCGCTTTCTCATGAAAAGCCAGACATTTAGGGATTTGTGGGGAGATGGCTGGTAACCGGTGAAGTCAGCTGGAGGACTGTGTGAGCCGAGGAAACTTGCTGGTGGGGCAGGAGCGGAGACACGGGCATCTCATTTAATCTTGTTTAATGAAAAGAAAAATTTCTCTGGAGCATCAACAGTTTGACCTCAATTATTCAGTATTATAGATTTACAGGAAAAGAGGTCTGGGGGAAATAAATATTCTGTAATACAATTGCACCGTTTGGTTTAAGATGGAGACATTGAGTCGTGGACGGAACATCACCTCAGTTAAGCCTGTGTAGTCTTTGGGTTGATTAATGCAACATGTGGTTTTTCACTATGAAAATAGGTTCTGGTGGCCCGTTAGGAGTGTTGGAGCCCTCCCAATCTGGTGAGTTCAGGCCAAGAGGCCTACACCACCTCTCCCTCCTAGAACATTCTGGATTTAAACCTCCTGTACGGATGCGGACACAAACAGCGCTGCAGCCACAGGGCCCAGACGTGTGGTCTTGGACTCTGCTGCCCCAGCTTTGCTGGCCTTGGGCTTCCCTCCTGTGAGGAGTTTGGATCTTGCCTCTGTGATCATTTTCTGGCATTTTGGAAATCATGAATATCCTGCCGGAAAAGGGAAGCAGATTCAGTTCCCTTTGTCTGCACTGTTGTGTTACTGGGATGTCTGCTCTTTGGGTGTTGACACGGATTCTCCCTCCGCAGCTGCCTGCTGCCGCCCTGGGGCGTGGCGTTGGGAGAATGAATGAGCACATCACAGCCTGCTGCTGGGGGACAGCCTCCTGCCTTTTGTTCACCAGAAACACTGAGTGAGGCTAGAGATTTGAACTGTTCTCTGGATTCTGGTTTTTACAGAATGTGTGTGTGACCCTCCAGCCACCTTCTCATCTCTCCTCAGTCCGTGAGTTCCCCGAGGGCAAGCATGTCCTCCCTTCCTAATGCTGGGGGACCCAGCCCCGCAGCCAGACAGCAGGTGCTCAGCCCGCGCTGGAAGAGTAAATAAGCCACAGTGACACTTTCCTTCGTCCTGCCTGGGGCCCAACTATCTTCACCAGCACCAAGCTTCTGAGGGTCTCTCAAAAACATTCCAGGGCCATCCTCGAGAATGTCCATTTCACAGATGAAAGCACTAAGACTCGGGAACAGTTCTCCCCACATCACTCAGCTGATGGGGAAGGAGGGAAGGTGGAAAACACACGCCTGGCTCTGGAGGGCCAATCTGGTGAGAGGACATCAGGGGCTACGAGACCTGGCACCCTGCCTGAAACCCAGGTGGTGTGATCTGGAAGAAATGAGCAGCAGAGCTACTTGCTCAGCCTCTTGCTTCCAGTGAGTCCAATGGTTGGAGGCAGGGCCCAGCAAGTGGCTCCAAGATGGGGGTTCCCTGACAGAAGTGAGGCAAGAGGAGAGCTAGGGCTTGGGGGTGGGCTATCGATGGCTCTGGAACCATTGCAGTGGGAGATGGAGGATGAGCAGGGAAACGGAGGCCCAAGTCCCCCGGGGGGCCGCAGGGGTTAAGGGGAAGGCTGTGAGCCCAGGCGGCAGAGTGGCAGAGGCTGAACCCCGCACAGCAAGTACAGAGCATGTGGTGGCTGGCAGCGTCGCGGCTCCACCGGCTGGTGGGAAGGAAGGGGCTGCCAAGCCTCCCCGAGGTGGAGGACCCGGGCTTCACCTGGCAGGCTTTTCCCTGGGCGCCTGCTTGTGTGCAGAGCCTGGGTCATGGGGGGAGGGCGGACCCTCAGGAGGTCACTGTTCTGGGAGGAGACACACCGTGATGGCTGAGGGTTTTCATACCCGCAGAATCAGGGGGTGACATCTATGTTGAAAGTGCACGTGTGTGAGGGCGCGTGTATGTGCGTGTTTGCACGCGCGGGGTGGGGGGGTGTCCACAATAGCTAACAACTAATTTATATCACGTGCTTACGAGGTGCCGGGTCTCACTCTGACAACCCCCTGGAGGGAGGCGCGGCACTACCCCCCCATTTTCTAGGTAAGGACGTAAGGCACAGAGAGGAAAGTGACCTGCCAGGTGTGGTGGGGCGGTGGTTTCCAGCACTGCCCCGCCCACAGGATCCCTGCCTCCTGGCGTTTGCCCCCAGCTGTGTGCAGTCACCTCACACTGGAGCTGGGCTGCCGTTTGCCCAGTAGCCTGCTGGGGAGGTGACACTATGTTATATCTGGGATTCGGGTATGAAAGCCTGTGGCTCTGTCTCGTGTGTTCTCTCTCGGGGACTCTTCCTCGTGGACCACTTGCTCTGGGGAAGCCAGCTGCCATGCTGTGGGGACACGGAGGCAGCTGGTGGAGAGACCCGTGGGGACCCCTGGCCAACATCCCGGGAGCGGCTCCGTGAGTGGCCCCTGCAGCCCCAGCGGACACTTTGCCATCCCGTGAGAAACTCCAAGCCAGAATGTGACCCAGACTCCGGACCCTCAGAAAACACAGGACATTGTAAATGTTTGCTCTTGTAAACCTCTGAAGTCTGGGATAGTTCGTTCAGCAGGAATCGATAACCGAGACACCAGGTGTCCGTTCTGGTTAGCACCGGACTCCAAAGGCCGCGCTCTGACGCGCCGTGCTGTGCTCTTGCCAGAAGCCCCAAGGAGGACCGCTTTGGAGGAAGGGCATCTTGGGTCAAGGGCAGAGCAATGGAAACGCGCCATGTGGGGCAGGCTGAGTGGGACGGGCCCACGCGTACGTCCCGGTGTGTGGACAGGCCGCCGAGCGGGACCCGGGCCATCGGGACAGAGGTCAGAGCTGGATGTTCAGGGAAGGGTCTGCAGGGAATGAAACCCCGGAGGTCACTGCTGAGCAGGGCCACGGACGGGGGGCTGTCCGCTTCCCACAGAAGCACCTTTTTCTCAGAGCTTCCGGTGGGTCAGTGCTACAGCCCCTGGCCCAGGTCGCCCTGCAGAAGACCCTCAGACCGCGCGGCAGCAAGCATAACATGGACAGCTCCGTGGAGGGACCACTTTAAAAAGCTAGCTTCGGGATCGAACACAAATGTGTTGAAAAACCCATCAGCTGTTATTTTTAAGACCACGAGAAGCCACGGGGATCCTTTACAAAGGCTGGAATGGTTCTTTCAGCCTGCCATGCCTGGAAGGCTGCTGGGAGCAGCAGAGAAGACGAGGAGGAGGGAGTTCAGCTGAGACGGACCGAAGGGAACGCAGCTGGAGAAACATCAATCAAGTCGAGTTTCACATCTACAGGTTTCCTCTGCTCATTGGCGCTCCTGTGCTCAGTGACCCACTCTCAGGCTTTCCCCCAGCCCCAAGGTGTGATCTGTGGGGACGCCCAAGGAACCCTGGCCAGGTCGGGCCCTGGGCCGAGTAGGGAAAACAGTCCCCTGAGAGGAAGTCTGTCCTGTGGGCCGGAGCCCCCAGAGCAAGGGGACCTGCACCCTTGGAGCCCCTGCTGGCCCCCCACTTCCCACCCTGCTCCCGGGGTGCCCTGTGCTGCTGGGGCCCAGCCTCCCGTGTGGATCACTCCCCTGCATCCCTCCCGGCGCCTCCCACCTCCCTCATCTCAACTGCACCCTCTCCAGCAACTTTTCTCGGATCTGCTCCCTGCTCTCACTCTGCGAAGACAACCAGGGTCACAAAGGCCTCTGTGTGTCCCCACCTCCAATCCCTAACGTATCCCTGCTCCTCCTGCGTTTTCCCATCACAGGGAGGGTATTTATTTCCTCAGTGGCCCTACACCAGATTCTCTGTGCCGTCCAGTGCCACTGCCCTGCGCTCCACATCAGTCCATGGACAGGCTTAAGGGCTGTACTTCCCAGGCACGTCTGGAACTTGGCAGGTCCTCAACCTTTGCACGGCTGCCCGCGGGGCCAGGCTAGCATTTCCTCTTCCCTTCACTGCCGTGGCCTCTGAGGGGGTGCCTCCAACTGGCCGCACCACAGCCTATTCTCAAGGAGGCTGCCAAAGTGACACAACACTCCTCTGCTCAAACCCTCCGGCACAAAGTTCCCTTTTAAATAAAGCTTTCAGGCGGCCCTACATGCTCCAGATCACCCCCCCACACCCCGCCAATTTCACTGTCCTCTTCCTTGCCCCTTGCTCGTGCCACTGCTTCGATACCGACACCCTCCCTGCTCAAGCCTCCAAGCCTGTCCCCACCTCAGCCCCTTTGCACTTGCTCCCGTCTTGGTGTGGCTCACACGCTTCCTTTTCTAGGTGCCGCTAACCTGCTGCCTTGGCAGTCGAAACCCCGCCTCCCATGATGAGGCGCTCCTGTTCTTCAACAGCACCAGCACCACCCGGCCCTCTCCGGCTTGTGGCCGGTGGCCTGCCCCCTCCTGGTGGAAAGTGAGCTCCCTGAGGACCGGCTCTCTGATCTGTTCTCTGCCCGCTCTAGCTTGTAGGGCAGTGCCCAGCAAGCACCGAAGACATTCTAGACAAGTATGGGTTTCGTGAGCGAAGTTAGGGAGGAGTGGGGGCGAGGAGACGGGGACAGACGGGAGAGCAGCTGGAGAGTTCGAGTCCCTGGGCCGTTGGTAGGTCTACGACTCGTGTCCCTGACGCTGTGGGTAGAAAGGCTGCAACGAGTGAGCTCAATTTTTTTTTTTTTTTTCCCATTTGTAACAATCTGGCTTATGGTTTGAAGTTCCTGGTTGTTCAGTTAATTTCAAACAAAGGGTCCCTGGAGCCGTCACTGTGCACCGCCCTCCTGACTGAGCACTGAGGGGCGCTCACAGCCTCAGGGGCGGGGCGCCCACCTGCTGCCCGCGTGGCCTGTGCTGCACTCTCTCCGACCCGGGGCTGTCCGTCCTCGTGCTTCTGAGATGCACATCCGTGTATGTGACAAGTGCAAAGGCATGATGGCCGAGTGGAGACTGTTTTTCGGATGCATCATGAGAGGATAAGGAAAAGCGAGCTTCTTAGAAGTTACTCGGCGGTTATCACAATGTTCCCAAAGCCGCACGCTGTCGAAGTGAATGCCTTAGAGGAAATGTGTCTTTGAGGTAGGAGAGTGACAACTTAACAATGCACAAGACTGTTCCTGAAATTCCAAGACTAGGAAACATGTTGTGTGAGCTTCCAGCAGAAGGAATAAAACATCCTCCTGGGGCAAACTGAATTAAAGTCACAATGCAACAGTAAATGAAGAAAGGAGTACGAACAGAATAATACTGTCCACAGGGATTATGACCTTTATGTTCCACAACAAATTACAGAGAGGCATGAAAATCAGCTTTCTTTTCTGGCTGTACCACTCTGCTTCCTGCAAAAGCCTTTCTATTAACCTTTTACATGACAGGATAGTCTTGGAAGAACACGTCCGTATTTATTGGTCCATCACTGAGACGCACAAATCATTTTCAAATCTGGACTATGTATATAATCTGGCCTTCTCTCAGTGAGTTCGCAGGCGTACATGGTTCTCGAGTGTGCAAAATTTAGAACTTGTTGAAATAACAAGACCTTGTTTTTCTAGGTTTATAGTAAAGTGCAGGAGATTGAAATGGGCAGCTTTTATTAAGTAACACACAAATCATTTGTTTGTTGTTGTTAGGAGACCACAAAACAAGATCAGTTTTCTTCCCTTTTTTTAAACAGGCTTTCCAAATTAAAAAAGCATATCATTTTATAAAACATTTCACAGGACATAAAATTGTGAAAAAAATTCAGATGATTTTTAAGCTCCCAAGTGAATTCATTTACTGACTAGGCACGTTGGTGAGTCGACAAATTCTAAGCAGTCCATAACTCGAAGGAAAGCCCCTGAAAGAGAGGAAAATGAAATACATTTGTATACATCAAGAAGCTAATAATTATTGATGCTCTGCTGGGGAAGGCAGGATTTAGGCAGAGGAAGGAGGCAAGTAGAAACTTAACAGAAATAAGGATATTTATGGAAAACGAGGCAAAATAAGAATTACAGAAATTTAAGAACATAAAATATTTGTGTTCGGTAAGGCAGATGCATGGTAAATTAGTATGAGGAGGATCAAAATACTCTCCATTACAAGGTTTTTGGGTCTGATTCCAGAACGGCCCTTGTTTGACATGGAACCTCTAATACCAAAATGTGAAACGGGTCCCTAGGGGTACACACTGGACAGTCCTTGGCATCCTGTCCTCTGAGAGGAGACCCAACGTTCAGATGTATTTACAAGTTTTTATTAACTAACACCAAGGAATATATTTTAATGTGCTACACAGAACATAACTGTTGTTTCAAAAACCCAGTGGGCATCAAGAAGGAAGAAGAATGAACCCAATCAGCATGGAGAAGTGGCCGTCACAATGCTTATTCCTCATGGCTCTGGTCACACACACCCGGCCCTAGGGGGACCTGTCAGCACCATACTGTTCGTGGTGCCCCATGACCTGGCACCTCCCAGCTCCCCAGCACTGCCCCGTTCCTCTCCCAGCTCAGGCACCTGCTCAGGTCCCCCCACATGGCGCAGCTTCCTGCCTTGGTCAGTGCCTGCCTCGCTCACCTACACCAGCCTGTCAATGCCTGCCCATCTCTGCAAAACCTTTTCCTGCCCCTCCGCCCAGGGCTCGCCCCCTTGCCCCACGGCGGCACCACCTCTGCCTTCACTTAGCCTCTGATCGCTGCACATGCCTGAGACAGGGAGCCACGTCTTGGGAGCCATGTGGTGCCGCCTGCACGTGCTTCGGTGGGGGGAGGTAGGGGGCTGGGACCCATCGATGCCACCTGAACTGAAAGGCTGATACTGTAAAAGGTCAACATCGAATGTAGTAAATCTATTAATTGGGGTTTTGTTGAGTTCATCGATGGGTTCTTCCAGAACAGCCTGATGACTGTTTCAGGGCACACAATGTAACGGACGCATTCCTGACCCTGAGGGACTCTGGCTGGAAGCTCCAAATTAGGTGTTTGCCAATCGAGTGCAGGCAGCCGGTACTCTCAGAGTGAACAGAATAAGGGTTCTTTGGCAAAAGAAGAGAGGGAAGATCTCAAAACGTGGGCAGGATCTGGGGAACAAGAGCACAGGAAAAGCTGGGTGGGGACACTGCAAAGTAGCACCCCGGGCCCCCCAAAGCAAATCCACTCAGGCTCGGGAGTTGGGGGCTGCACTGAAGGGGTCCGGTGCCCCCACATGCCTCACTCATCCACACCCAGACCTGACCCACACCGTGCCAGCCGCCATGCTGGGCGCCCACTTGGAGTGGGGCACAGGTGCTAACAGCTGACAGTAAGGAATGCATGCAGTATGTAGGGTTCAAGTTTCCTAAGGAAAGCAATACAGTAACATTCATAAAAAATTGAAAGGTTCAATGACCCTACTTCAGAAATTTGTTCTTAAGTTGTATACAAATGTGTGCAATCACAGCGATGGAGGGCTAGGCTTTCCAGCACTTGCACTGATGAGTGTAAAATGCTGGGGGTGAACTTCATGTCCGTCAGTACTTGTTTAAATTATAAACCACATAACTATTATTCAGTCAATAAATAGAAAAAGGTAGCTTTACAGTATAGAATGATAGAAAATGAACTTTAAGATGCCCTCTAAAGTGAAACAAGGGGGTAGAAAACAGTGTGCTGTTTCGTGTGCAAAAAGGTAATAGTTAGAAAAGAAACACGTGCTTTGCTCATGCACAGACTATCTCTGGAAAAATATACCAAAACCAAGCCAACAGCTTCTTGGGGGCTTGGGGGTTTCATCATATACCCCTAAAATTTTTGGATTTTGTACGAAGCACATGTATTACGTATTAAATAAAGGACATATTTTGGCTTTCCAGCTTCCATTTCCTCCCACTAACAAAGTCAGTAGTTGCAGAAGTAACTATCTTATTTCCACTAAGAAACCAAACTAATATTGCAAAGTGCTCAGGGCTGGCATTTTAAGAATTATAAGGTTGTTGGCTCATTGACTCCCTTCCTCTTGTGTTCCACACCGAACACCTCATCAGCCCCCACTGCGTGCCAGGCACGGTGCTGGCATCTGGGTGGACCAGTCGAGAAAGACACGTCAATGAGTGGAGCAGAGACGCAGCCCGGGGACAATGCCTCCAGCTCCAGCCCGGCTCACTTCACACAGCGTCTGCCCATTTCTTCTCTCTCCCCATTTCTGGCCCTGTCAGGTATGAGGCCGCAAACACAGACACATGAGTAAGGCCCGGGTCTTGCCAGCAGTGGGGATCAAATGAGACTTTTGGGTATCTCTGTCTACACCTGAATGACCACATTTAAGAACCTGCCGAATTCTCTCCAGGTTCAAGGATGACTCTAACCCCACCTGGTAAGGCCAAGGGCGTCCCAGTCCACCCTCCTCTACTGTGGAGACACTGAGCCACCTCATTCATTTCACTCACTCACATATTCAACTGCTTGTACATGGATCCTTTCCCGGGCATAAGCATGGGGCATACGCTAGAGGTTTCTACACTGGTGAGGGGGCGTGGAGAGCAGCATGAACGATGCGTTGAGGGACAGCTGTTGCAGAATTCAGGCAACTCCAAGAGTTCTCAGCATGGATCCGACACCAGGCCTGAGGTGGAGACAGTGTGCCAAGGAAGGCTTCTGGGACAAGGGGAAGCTCCCAGGCCCACTTTGAAGCTGGACAGACCTCAATGACTCACTGGGCCAAGAGCTGGCAGAGAGGGGTAAGGAAACATGATTTCAGGCAGTGGACAACTCAGACAAGAAAGCACCAAGAGGGATGTCCAGTAGCAAGGCTGGTGCAGCCATGAGGCTGGAACACAGTCACACTGGGCTTTGGGTTCAAAGCCAAGAGCCTGAGCTCTACCCTGCACGCCAGTGTGTGTGGGGGGTGGGGTGGGGGGAGGCGGGGCGGGCAGCCAGGGGATCATCACACTAAGGTCTGAAACAATGTTGGTGCTAGGTGCCAATCACTGAAATTGAATCCCACTGAGAATCAACCTCAGTTGGATGGGATTTTCCATTAGATAAGAGAAGGATGCAATTCAGATCTGAAAATGTTCTACAGCCTTTCTGAAAGATGGACACAGAATCAAGACAAAGTAGATTTCATGATTTTCAATATAATCATAGGGTTTTTTTCCCCTTTCTATCTGTACAAGACACTGAATATCATTGTAAATAGATCTTATTTGCATAGAAAATAACAAACTTTATTATTTATATTCATTACCTAAACCCTATAAAGTGGCTTCTATTTTGGCTAATTAGACTTTTGATTACATTTTTATTTTTTTCTCCAAATTATTGGTTTTAGACTCTGGGATCCATTTCTCTGTACACAATGACCAGAAGCACTGTCTAATTTTGAGTTAAACCAATGGAGCTAGACCTTCTGAATTATAATCCTGTGGACATAAGTAAGGTTTTTGTTTTTGCTGGGGGTTTTTTTGGTTTCTGCTAACTATTCCTAAGCACCCCTAACACTGTCTGCTAGGAATCCTATCGATCCACTGACAATGTCACTCTCTCATATTCATTGACTTGCTGAATACTTACTCTGCTGAGAGGAGACTGAGAGGATAAAAGGTTAGAGCCCTATTTTTTAAGACACTCTGTGTCTGGATATCAGATCAATAGCTAGTGCAAACAGAGGTTGGTACAAAGTTCTTGTTGAAGCAGAGACTGACAAGGCCCTCTCTCTGCCTAGGGGGAGGAAGCGGGGCAAGCTGAGAGGTGAGGAGGATGTTACAATGGAAAATGGGGTCACTGTGTCTAAGCTTCTTAGCGGAACGTGTGCGACCCTTCATTATGTGCTCCCCGCCGCCCAGACAGCACATCTGTTGCTTTCTCTGATTACCTAATATAGCTGCCGTCTCCCAGATAATCGTACTTTCTTATCATTCCGTGCATTTACATTAAGCAACAAACGAGCAAATACCTGCATCAGTGCTGCAAGTGTTTCTAATTCTTCCACAGTAATACCGAGGTAGCTGGCATTTCTGTGCCATTTTATGGGTGGGACACTGCCATCTCGACTGTAGTTCCGAGGTCGGGTAATTAAGCAAGGTCATCAAGCTGGTAAATGACAGAGCTGGGATATGAATGCTTCCCAGAATACCTTCCCCTCTGTGCTCAGGTTATCTCCTACTGGCACTTACACCCCTGCTGGCACCTGTCTGGCAGATAGGTCTCTCTTCCACGTGCCTGCACCTGTGCTACGGACTCTTTCCTTGCCCATCTCCCCAGCAGGCTGTCGCGTCTTCAAGGACAGGACAGGACTATGTCATTGGCACTGAACTTCCAGGATCTGTAGCACAACGTATCTGCGTGGACACTGATATTGATTCAAGCCAGACGTCCTGATCAGAAGATGATTCAGAACCTAAATAATGTCAAAGAACTTCTCCTGAAGGAATCTGGTACGGGGGTGGAAGAGACAGGGAAGGGACTACTGGACAACAGCTGTGTGCTGATGACGCTGAGGGCTCTGGGAGTTACAGGAAACATGTAGACCAGCCCCTGTGCTCAAAGAGATGGTGGGGGAGTCAGTGCTAATCCAGAACTCAGCCAACAACAGAGACTCTGGATTAAAGTTTAAAACTGGCTCTACCAGTTGCTGGGTGTGAGTTTTTTACCTAAATGATTTCACATTTTGAAGCTGAAGTGTCTTCCTCTGTAAAATGGAGGCCACACTTACCTTCTTGTAGTTGTGAGGATTCAGTGAAATCATTTACTGAGAGTGACAAGCTTATGCTTGGTCGTAATGGCAACGTGTGACCAACCTACGTCACTAAAATGAGTATAAACTCAGCATGCTACTTCAGAGAGGGCACTGGGCCAAGTCCTGAGGAGTGGGCACGATTTCTGTGGGTGGAGGAATAGGGGCGAGCCCGCTTCCTTTCCATCCTGAATTACCGCAGCCTGAGGAAGGCCCACGTCTTAAAAGATCTTTACATTCCCGGTGCCTCTTCTGTGTCTAGTACAGAACTCAAGCTCAGTACATACTGTAAAATGAGGAGAGAAACTAATCCCAGGAGGGTAGACGAAGGTTAGGGGAAAGATCTGGGAAGGGTGCAACGTGCTCTGAGGGGTGGGGAAGACCGCGTGTCTACAGCAGAGTCTTCATGTGGAAACCGGAAGCAATAAGGCTCGGCAGACTATGTGCTCAAAATGGGAAGCCCTTGGAAGCCAAGCAGGAGGATTCTTGTCCAAAAGTATTTCTGCGGCTTCCTGACCTTTCTGGCTCACGATCCCTTTTTATAGTCCAATGGGGCTATGGGTTCTCTATAAAATGAAAATAAACATAACACTGAACAATAATGCCTATGAATTAGCTCTGAAGACCATCTGGGGGTTTACCCTCTAGGGACCTATTTATAATCTCTCACTTAAGAAACCTACATTATTATTCAATATGCTAATCCCCCTCCAAAATTACTTACTAAGGAGGAAAGAGTGAAAAATTCCAATATTAAAACCACACATTGAAAAAATGCATGATGTGTCACATTCTCTTTCTATGCAAGAAAAGTCCCCCTGCCCCACCCCCCAAAAACCCCTCAAAACCAAAACTCTTATGTTGGTCCATGAGAATAAAGAGACCTATTCTCTTCCCAACAGTTAAGGTAATTATTTCAGGTGAATTTTGGCTATTGGAGGGGAAAAAGGCTCAGCTATTTCCCATACACATTAAATACGGGCATTCAACTTGACAATTAAACTTCACATTTACTGTAATACTTTTTAGGTTACAAAACACTCAAAATATTAGCTCAAAACACCATAGTATTAGCTCACTCAATTCTTAGTAACAACTACATGCATTAAGCATCATTCTCCTTGTGCTGATGTCCAAAGGCACATAGTCAGGGGCAGAGCTCAAATACAACTACTTTTAAAAAAGCAAGACACTCTGTGATGTCATGGCCTAAGTAGTGTTTCTGATGGTTCAGAAAAACAAAACAAAACAAGACAAAAAACAAGAATACCCTGAAACCAAACTAATGATACATTTTCCTTATAGATCCCTAACTTTAAAAAAAAAAATACGAAATAATTTTATAAAACAACTGTTATGTTACTTGTCTTTTACAAGTAATAACTTATTTTGCAAAATTCAAAAAGGACAGAAAAGTACACACACAAAGTCATACTTTCACAAGCCTAAGATAATTATTGTCAAAAATCTGGTGCATACCAGTATAAATTTTTACCTTCAAATATATAGCAAGTACACACAGTTTTTAAAAAAAATAAAATTGGGGTCATATTATACGTTAGGCTTGATAAACTGCTTTTTTGCCTTAATAGTTTGGACATTTTTTCATGTTACTGCCTGGGCTTCGATTTCTTATTGAAGAAAGCAACCCAAGTATTAACTGCTGTGACGATTTATGCCTCTGCCCTCTGTGGCACCAGCAAGGCTGGCTGGGTCTGACTTGTTTATATTCAGGGAGCTTCTGTTCTGACTGGAGGAGTTAATTTGCCGTAATCACCAGTGCTGGTAATAGGAACCAGCGTGGGATATTTTCCATGGGACTTTAGATAAGCATGAAATTGTCTTCATCTTCCATAACACATCACAATAATTGGAACAAAAGGCACTCACCTTTGTTTGCTCCTTGGGCACAACCAGTTCCTCTGACTTCCCAAGATGGCGGACATTTCCTAACAAAAGAAAAGACCTTTTTACTCAAAGAGAAGGAAATCTCTTAAGAAACAAAAATTAAACATTTTACATCATCTACAATTAAAAAAACAAAAACAAAAACAACAAAAAAAACTTAAGCCAAATGATTAAAGAATAACTTTATTAAATATTTGTCAGTTTTAAGAAGTGCCCTCAATTACTAACCAAAGAATGTATTACAAACAACTAGTTATGAGGTTTTACATTTGTTTAATAGGGAATAATTGGCCCCAATTAAACTGACTGAACTAAGGCTTTTTAGATTACTAAAACAAATTAAACTTTTTAAAATGAGAATTTAGGTGATCTTAAAACCTCTCTAAAATGGATAATGAAACTTGCCAAGTTGTAATCTCCCTGGTTTTATTAGTTATATTAAGATAAATTAAGTGAGATTAAAATCTTATTTGATTTATTTACCTTTGACAATGAAGACCGTTTAAGGGTTACACATCCTCAGCCTTGGCGAGTGCGACCTCAATTAGTCAAGTCAGATTGTCTTTAAAAGCTTTGTGCTTATTGCTTCCAGCATGGAGCGAGGTGTTCATTAAGGTACCAAAATTCTCATAAAAAATCCAAAGTTGCACTAGTGAAAAAACGCTCAACAAGATGAAAACTGATCACATCTTTTTCAGAAAATCAGTAGTTATTTTAAAACCAGTTTTTAAACAAGATTTGGTTTTGCGTCGTTTTAACTTGCTACTCACGCAGCTTAACACCATGTGGACTCTTTAAACAGCATTTAAATCTACGGTG
Source organism: Lontra canadensis (assembly GCF_010015895.1). Taxonomy (NCBI): domain Eukaryota; kingdom Metazoa; phylum Chordata; class Mammalia; order Carnivora; family Mustelidae; genus Lontra; species Lontra canadensis. Next base: position 5,250,654 of record NW_022631043.1, read on the forward strand.
AGTATAGAATGGTACATTTAATTTTATACCATTTTTTAAGTCAGTTGTACAATGTTTAGTGTGACCCTTTTATGACAAGCGTTGTTAAATGAACTCTTTCCCTGTTTACAACTATTTATGAAGGCCTTTTTAAATAAGAGAAACATGAAATTGTTAGCTCACACACACGGAATTTCTTTCAAAAGTTTATTTAGTATCAAGCAAGAGGAGACTTTGCTCAACACTACAGAACATTTCAAGACTTGAGTTACAAAAGAATACCACATTATTTGCACTTGTAATTGGCTTCCCTTTTTACGCATGTTGGCAAGAGAAAAAAACTAGCATATGGCTGAAAGATAAAATAACTAATTGCTATGGAAACCTTTAAAATGAAAGGTGAGGCTTATGTTAAAAGGATGGATTAACATATTTAGTAAACCTAGTTTTTTGTTTAACACTAGTTAATCAAAGTTATTTTTTTCCTTTTGATGACCTATTTTTTTCATATACATACTGGAAATAACAAAATTTTACATGTCTTTTTTTTTTTTTTTTCTGCCCAGGTTGATGTTTCCACAAAGTAGTTTTAAACTTCCATCCATTCAGATTTTAAGCATTTTGATTTATTTAAAAAGGGATTGTTCATAGAAAAACATTACTTTGAACAGTACACAGGACTGGTGGAGACTGGCTATTTCACAACACCAGACAGTACAATCAGTATCTGCCGTAGGGCTGGTCTCTGTAGACGCCCTTTGTGGTCCTCGCTGCAGGTGCCTTGTGTCTCGAGTTAGTCCAGTCCTCTTGCCCTAAAATCAGTAAGATATCGAATCACAATTAGATCATTGCCATGGATCCCGCTGCCTTCATTTTTCAGAATCTACCTTAACCCTGAACCAGTGGTAGACGTCATATTGAAGACAGATAGCCCTGAGGTACTAGGGGTAAAAAACAAAAGGGTAATTACTTAGAGAAAAATTACAAACACAATAGAAAATGGTCGCCCCACTAACAATACCTATCAGTACGGGAAAAAAAAATGATTTTTGTATCTTAAATGGCAACCGACTTTGCAAGAACTTTCCTTTTGGTCACTCATTTTTAACAAAAGTTCACACACTCAAACAGCAAACTGAACTGCCTTTTGCTAAACGTTAAGACATTTATGAATGGGAAAGAGAATGGGAAGAGGATCACTCAGACTTCTTTTGACAGCAAAAACAAAGACAACACAAAGATTTGTGCAGACAAAAGCAGACAAACGTGATGAGCACCGTGGGGGTGGGCAGGGTGGGAGGGAGTCCCAGGTCCTGCTGTGGACAGTGAATGGAAGTCGTGTTCAGAGGAAATGTAGCCTCAACAATACTTTCCGAATATGAAATAAACTTGAAGACAGAATGTCAAGTCTCACTCATCCTAATACTAAATCCATACCAGACAAGTGTACAAATAACAAAAGGCATTCCATCATCTCGATCTCCTGAAATTAAACACCTGTTCCATCCCAACACTCTCAGCGAGTCATCTACAAGTCTCCGACAACAAACAGTTAACATCTCTGCAGCAACATACAGCAATTTTAAAAGCCATGTGTCCACTGAGACCAATTTGAAAAGGCTGTGAAGAAAAAATGCTTAAAATGACCTCTTCTTTTGATACAAGCATGCAATCAACGTCATTCCCGCAAGCTAACGTGCATCCATTTAAGTAGACAGCATTCAGCAAACCAAGGTATTTCTCTTAAGTGTTTGTTACAAATAACAAAAAAAAAAAAAAAAAAAAAAAAAAAAAATCCAAGGTGAGGTCATCACGGCTTGGGGCAGGTGATATAACAAAATGCACTTCAAAAGGAGCACCGGAAAATGATTTTTCAGTTATGTTCAGAGAAATGTCAGAACATCCATTAATCAGAATCCTGATTCACTTGCACTGGGTACTGGAGGCATTTATCAGAGCTTTGCAACTGATTGAAGCTTCCTGTTCTCTGATCTCTTTGCCCTCCGGCAAAGGAGCTTCTTGCTATCATTATGTTGCTGCCGCCAATTCTTTTAATTAAACCTGTCCTCCTTCTGCATAGAGACTTTGGACCTGGATTCCCCAGCATCTCTACCAGCTCTCACTGAATTAAGTGGGGTTTAGCTGTCTCCCCATAAGCCAGAGAGAGCCTTATGGCCCCCCACCCCTGGCTCAGTGCTTTTGTAACCTTTACGGAGTGACTCCCACTGTAATGTTTTTCGAGGGTTTGGGATCAGAGATGAATTAAAATAGGAAGATGGGGGTGGGACAATCCTTTGGGAGCTGCAGTCTCCAGGGCTTCATTTTCCTTCACTGTCAACAAGCAAAGACACTTCAAAAAGACCCGAGCTATCAAGTGTCTGCAGTCTGGCAAAGGACTCTATAAATGAGAAAATCAGCACATGGCAATCAACCCAAACAGAAAATCTAAGTTGAGAATGTGAATGTAGGCAATTTTCTTTGAGTTTTTAGTCCTCTTTAAATATTAAATTTAAATCTTAAAGGAGCTGAAAATAGCTAGATATGCACAGATGAACTGAAAGGGAAGCTGCTGTTTCAGTCAAAATGTCTTTATGGATTTCTCCTCAGTTCCGGTCTTGAAGGTGTTTCTGGGACCACTCTGCCCGCTCTATTTCTGGTTCGTGTGGGCCAGTTACTCACCGTAGGAATCGTAGGTCTCTTCACTGAGTCCATGTCCATAATCATAGTAATCAGCACCACTGTATTGAACAAAAGACGCCAAAAAACAAACAAAAAAAAGGTGAAAACAGGATAAAATAACTTGACCGTGAGCTTAAATCATATTCAGTGAAGTATTCTAAAACCTAAAGATAACCAGTCAAGGGCAGGGCTACACACTGAAAGAAAGAATTCCCACTGAGATGGCAGAGACCTAGCACAGAAACTTCAGACCTCAGGAGTATCAAAGATTTCCAGCTGTAGTACCTGATAAATGTGCCTGGCACTTTAGCCACAGGCTTTGGCCAATGAGCACCACGTGACTGTCTGTGCTTAAGGGATACACAGCCTGTGTGTTCTGGAAGGGCAGGGTCTGCACACATGACAGGTGTGCCACGGACAGCACAGTGCTCCGGGCCTGGCCCCACGGCCCTGGAGAGCACGGAGAACCACAGGTCCAACGGAAAGAAGGCAAAAACGTTCCCTCCTCTTTCACTCCTGCCTACCAGAAAACCCGACGCTGCGCCATCTGTGGGCTTCGCAGCGCTTTGTAACCGGGACTGAGGTCCAATGTTCTGTTTCGCCAGCACCATGGCATTATTGTCAGGAAGTCGGTGTGATGACTGTGTTGCGAAGGACAGCAGGGTGACTCCGCGCCCTCCGGTCATGGCCCCCTTGCAACGTCCATGACGATGGAGGCGGACCATCTTTGCACAGCACAGGCACATCTATGTTCTAACATACAGCATCCCTGAGATGGGGGCGGGCGGAGGGAGCCTGTCATCAGGGCCATTCTGCAGATAATGCGAAACAGTCTACAAATACACAATGTATTTGAACCAGGCATAATTTTTATAGGAACAAACCTATGGAAAATCTAGATTACTAAGCCAGAGCAGATATAAGTAGTTTATGACGCTATTCTGGGTATCTAGGGAGGAGCTTCCACTCACCCTCTCAGGCTTTGCGCTTTCCCACTCTACTTAATTTTGTAGGGAAACAATCATCCTGAATTTGTTATCTTGGACTGTCATGGAAATAAACATTCTCATTATTCCAGCCTCATGCAATCAAGTAAGAAGTTCTAATCAAAATAGAAAATGATCCAGCTCAGCTGCTTAACACCTTAGGAAGTTGCAAGATAAATAATAAAATCTGTAGAGTGAGTGTTGCTGAGTGCCAGCTGCCAGGGTCCCACGGAGTCCCCACAGCAGCCCCTGAAGTGAGTGGGGCTGTCATACCCATTTTAGAGATAAGGATGCTGCTGCAGATCGGAAAGCCAGGATGCCAGCCAGAATCTCAGAGAACAGATAAGTGACACACTCGTCGATCAAACCCACACCTGGCTCTCTTCCCACGCGTCCCGTCAGGTAAGCGGCACCAGAGACTCAGCCACTCTTGACGGCTGCAGCATAGCAGAGCGATCCTAGGATGAAGCAGTAAGCAAGGGGAACAGCTTCCTTTTTGCCTCAAGCACGTGCGGGTGGCTCTTCACCTCTGCTCCTCCTTCGGCCAGAAATGTTCTTCGTTTTCCTTCCAATCTACGTGCTGCTCAGTCTGTAGCCCAAATGCTACCTCCTTGGAAAACCCTCCCAGTTTCCCAGGGGCTGGCTCCCCGAGACGGCACACCTTCCTTGTGCCCCCTGCCCCCCCGCACCATGCCCGGCCCCAGGACCTTCCTCTGGATGGACAGAGGCGGCGGCCTCACCAGCGGCTGCATCACACGGCTTCCCAGAGAACGTAATGGCAGAGCAGTTCTGAGCCACCCGCCAGGAGGGTGAAGCTGAGGAAGGGGTGCAGAGAAGGGACGGACAGGGAGACGGCGGCAGGGGCCTTCCAGGCAGAGCAAACTGCACACGTAAGGCACAGATGCACGAAAAAGCCTGAACAATCCAGGTGTCTACAAGTACCTCATCGCACGGAGTTAACAAGCACTGATAAAACGCCGGGGCTAGACTATTCCTCGGTATAAAATGCTTCCTCCACGTGCAAAATATAGGTCAGATCTTGTTATCCTGGTTTAATCACATCCTCACTAGTTAATTAAACACAGTGTAACATACTGGTTATGAAGGGAGCTCGCCGGAATAGGACATAAGCTCTCTGGAATGTGCCGTGTTAAGAAGCTCCACGGCTTTTTTAAATGTTGCCCAGGAAGAGAACAGTCACTCCTACAGCTGACCTATTACACCACGTGGCACCGTGCAGCTTTTCTGAGGAGGGGCACATGGCTGCAGAGTTTTATAAAATGGTCTTTCAGGCTGACAGCTGACACTCCTAGAGGACGTGGGAGGAAGGCAGGGAGAGGGAGGGCGGGCACGCTGCTCAGTGAGACCCCTTCACTGACCACGAATCCATGTGCAGGATTGCACTTGATCTTCCTAAAATCGCTGTCCTTGAAGACGGAGCAGCCGAGGCTCAGTGAGGCTGGGCCACCTGCCCGGAGTCACACAGCTCAGAAGGGACAGCGCCCACACCACGTGCTGAAGACCTCCACCAGTTGCAGACTGTGCTCACTGTGGGGCCACCTTACACTGGTGGGGGGTGGCGGGAGTTCCCTGTCCACTCTGACCTGCTCTGTCACTCTTCCAGAATGTCTGACTTGCCCCCTCTGGGGCATCTAGGATCCCTCCTCATGCTCGGAAATAGAAGGATTTACACACAACTCATTGCCCTGTGATCATGGTGAATTATCACTGCCTTCTCTGTCTGGTCTCAAATTCCCTCTCTCCCTTTCAGTAGCCCTCACTTTCTCTCGAGGCAACAAATTTATCTATGGTGAGAAGCAAATGGGAGGAACTAGCTAAAAAAGGATCAAAGAAACATTTATATTAAAAAACAAAAATCCAGCAACAACAAGCAATATAAGAAGTAATATTGCTTTCCTACCTCTTAAGGTTTTATAGCTTTAAATATGAGAATTGCCTTTAAAGTAGAGTATTTTCTTTTTTTTTTTTTTTTTTCCCATCTTGAGTACAGAAATTCAGAGATTAACCCCTTGATGAAATGTCAGTGTCAAATACTGGTCAAGACACTGGAGTCTGAACTGGGACCCCCACCTGCCGGGCTCCCTAGGAGATCCGTCCCACCCGCTGCCTTCGTGCTCCATCCGTCAAACCACAGGCCTATTCTAGAAGCTACGCAGACTCCGGGCAGCTCTGACATTCTCGATGGCTCACGCACAGCAACTGGCCACAAAGCAGTCAAAATAACTTCTCATTTTGTTGCAAATAAATTGGCTAATGTTTCATAGAAACTCAGCACTAAATTAAATGAACCTCAGTCCTCTTTCCAAAGGTCAGAAGTTACAGCATAATGGCTCCTTAGACAAATAAAACGCTGATGTTCTTGCGAACTGGATCTGTTGCACAAAGTGAGTCACGTCTTCACAGGCCTAGGAGAGTATTCTTCACAGAGGCCCCCTCTGCGCACCTCGGGTTGTAAATGGCAGGCACTGAAGCTCGCCGACAGAGACCCTGAACAGTGGCTTTTTGACCCAACCAGGTCTTGATTAAACGGACTGAACAGTCATGCACATCCGTTTAGACTGGACATCGGTCTGGGAAGTGCCTAAAACTGTAGAAAAGTCCAGGGCAAAGAACGTTTCCAGTGAAGAGGGAGCACAACTTGCTGCTCCGGCAGTGGTTTGGTGATAAGACCATCGTGGTTTTGACAAGTGAAAACTTTAAACTGACATTTGCTATCATTTCACCCAGTTTCTGATTATTTATTGCAAGACTGTCACTGAGCCAGGACGCTGGGAGCAGCTGAGCCCCATTCTCAGAGCTGTCAGTTCCACTGAATTGCTTTGCCAGCCCTTCAGTGCGTGCCCCTCAAATGTCTACTAACCAAAGATGTGTCCTATTTCCCAAGGATAAACTCAACCCCCAACATATGACAAAAGGAAAAAGACATGAATAATCTCTTCACTTATGCATACGACATTATAATATAACATCAATAATAGATTGGAAAACACAGTAGGCCAAGTAGGACTCAACTCCATCACAAGGGATCCAAGAAGCTGGTCCCTGAGCAGATCAAGAGCGGGCTCTGCTCATGCTGGTACCAAGGCCGTGTCTGCCCAGGGCCTTTTACTCCCCCACATTCTACCCCATCCCAGGGGCCGAAGGAAGTTGGAGGATGCGGCCTATCTCCTGGCTTTCCTGGAGGTTCTTGTTTCCGTCAACCACAGTCAAGACACAGACAACAGAGGGGTCAGGGAGCAAACTGCAGCCCTGGGACCAAGCCCACCACTCTCTAGACCTTCCACTCTCCATTGACAGGGGTCCAAGAGGAGAACAGAAACTCTGAGACCCTTATCCCCTTGTCCCTGTGGGATCAAGAAGGCAATCCCAACATTCATCTGTCTCCTGCCCTTTCAACCTCTTCAAGACTCTCCACCAATTTCTACTTTAAAGTCACTGAAACCAATCACATGAGACCCCTTCCTTGTATTTACGTCAGCTCAGCAAGCCCTAGACCACTAGGATGCTCTTACCCACAGGCCTCAAAGTCCTGCCCACCTGCTGCTGTCTGTCCTCAGCTCCTACCCAGCTCTGCAATCCTTTCTCTGTGCCCCCTAGAATTCATGGCCCACCGCTGGCAAAACTCCCTATATAGTCAGTTTCCAGAGCGCTCAGGGCAAAAAGAAGTTGTGTCGTCATTCTTTTCACCAGCCATTCCCTTTGCCTAGAATGCTCTGACCTCGAGATATCTGTGTGGCTAACTTCATCTTTCTAAGACTTTGCTCAAAGGAGGCCATCTCAACAAGGTCCACTCATTAGGACTGCAACCCCCCTGCTCCGGCAACCCTCACCCACAGGACTCTGCTCCACTTTCTTCTACAGCATATGTCGCTTTCTATCATGCTACATACTCATTTCTTATACGTACTATTTCCTCTCAGCAGAATGAGAATATATGCTCTTCAGGGAGGGACTTGGGGCTGTTTTATTCGATGACATACCTCAAGCTCCTTTAGAATAATACCTAGTACAAGGCAGACACACAGTAAAATTTATTAAAATCACCGAGGCAGTGCAAGAAAGACAAAGTGTTATTAGTGAATAAAGGCGAATGACACACTACTCCTCTCACCTCACTTCTAAAGGTACAAAATAAAAGGACTTAAAGGATTTAATATTTTTGGGATGTTGAACAGACTTGGAAAATACAGTGTGATCATTACTCTCCAGAAGCTAACGAAGATGAACAAGTACATTTCCACAGAAGAGGGTACAGGTGTGTCTGAGCACAGAAGGGTGGCCAAAATACCTTGGGATCAGAGTCTCATTATATTGGGAGGTGAGAAGAAGGTAGGAAGGTGACACGGATTGGCTGAGGGACTGAAAGAGGAGGGAAGAGGCAATAGGTGAGTCAGGGTCAGGCTACAAAGAAATTCATGAACTCTCAAAAAAGGGGGAATTACTCCACTATATTAGTGGTCAGCTGGTATACACAGGGGCACAGAAAGTGTGTACCCATGTGTATTTTTTCTCATTTAACCTCATGACAAATTGATGGAAGTAGGTATTATTCTATCCCTTTATATATAATAAAATTTGAAGCTCTGAAAGTTACCTAAACTATCCAAGGACAATCATGAACACGTAAGGCCCAAAGCTGTTATGTCAGGTCTGTCTGGCACCATAGCCGATGTTTATCCGTGAGGAGCTGCCCTCTCCTCTTCTATAATGCTAGAAAGTTTGAAGTTAATCCTTTCAACAGAAAAGTTAGGGCAGTCTGCTTATCCCCGGCTTTAATTCTTTCTTCATCTCCTGTTACATTCACAGCTCTCTGCGCACTCAGTATGCCCTTCAATGTAAATAATAACTTGTGTCTTCAACTTCAGTTTTTTCTTTTATGAAATTCCCTCTTTCCCTTACTCTTAGTTTTTTCCGTCCTGGTAATGCCAGTTAGGTTACTTACGAAGTTTTGGGTTCTATCTTCCATCCAGTTTTTCTATCCTACTTGGTGACTCTTTATCCTTTGGTGATACTCAACGGCCTTCTGTTGGACTTTAAATCCCAGGCTCCCTAACTGGTTTGGCCTTTGTGGCTTCCATGTCCTCTGACCCATATGAAGATTTAACTACTTACTTTAAAATTCCTTCTACTCTTTGAACTCTGTTCTGTCCAAGTATTAGTTTTTTCAGTTTGCTGAGTTGTTTTTGTTGTTTGTTTGTTTGTTTGTTTTTAATGCTCAGGACTTGCTGGATGCTTTTGATTTGAGATTTTCAGTTTGTTTGTCTAGGGATGTTATCTCTTATTATTATTATTATTTTTTAATACTGAACAGGGCTTCTTTTTATTAACATATAATGTATTATTAGCCCCAGGGGTACAGGTCTGTGAATCGCCAGGTTTACACACTTCACAGCACTCACCATAGCACATACCCTCCCCAATGTCCATAACCCACCCCACCCCCCGCAACCCTCAGTTTGTTTTGTGAGATTAAGAGTCTCTTATGGTTTGTCTCCCTCCCAATCCCATCTTGTTTCATTTATTCTTTTCCTACCCCCTCAATCCCCCACATTGCATCTCCACTTCCTCATATCAGGGAGAACATATAATAGTTGTCTTTCTCCGATTGACTTATTTCGCTAAGCATAATACCCTCTAGTCCCATCCATGTCGTCACAAATGGCAAGATTTCATTTCTTTTAATGGCTGCATATGTTACCTCTTATTTAAAATAGCTTTCTTCTGGTGGTTGTGGAAAGGGGACAGAGTATACTGTTGGGTGGGATACATAAGTAATTAGTCTCCTGTACCTGGGGCTCCTGGTTGCCCTACAGTCAGCTTTGGCTTTGCATGGCCACAACAGTCATCTGGGAAGAAACACTATCACTTGGCACTGCTGAGCTCCTCTCAGGAGCCAGACTAGCCTGGCTACTCCAAATGCAGCTCTCCAGTCAATTCTCTTGGTGCCCCATGTTGAGAGCCACGGGTGGGGTTGCATCTGCCCTAAACCCTCCACCACAGCAGCACACTTCTCTGCCACGGCTGGACTTTGTTTCATTTTGCTTTCTCATAGATTGCCTTCCATTTGCTTACCCTCCCTCAGGAATCTTTCAAAACTTGTTTCTGTCACTTCCTGGATTCTGAAAGGGGAGGACGGATCAGGTATGTGTTCTTAGCCCATCCTCCTGACTCAATCTTCCTGTCTCTTTTTAAATCCTTTTTTAGTTTTATAATGCATTACAGATTATCCCTTAATCCTCAAAGCCCCTGTCTGAAGCAGATATTTTTAATTTTACAGGTGAGAAAAATGAGGTCAGAAGATGGGAACCTGTCTAATTCGTAACTGTCTTCTGTAGAGATCAGAGGAAGACTGATATCAACACTAGGACTGAACCCTGTCCATGTCTCAATCAAGAGTCTAAGATAAGGATATCTTGTTGAGATGGTTTTGGCAATTTTTGGGGGTGGGGAGGTGAATCTGGAATTCATCCCAGAATTGATCTTAAGTGGATCTCTTCCAAAATTAGTAAATTCTGCGCTGTTGAAATTTAACATAAAAGGGTTGGTGTTTTTCTGGATTGTCTTGGCTCATTCCTTTGAGAAAAAAATTTATCTATAATCCTTTGATCAAAATTAATATTTGAGCAGGCATTTAGTGAAAATTCATTATCTGACAGGAAAAACTACAGGAAGGGGCACACGTGGCCTAGGTAACAGCTCCAGTCCGGCGGTCCCCAGGCCAGTGCTTCCATTCTGCTTGGAGCCTGGGATCCTCACGCAACCATTAAGAATTTTTATAGATACAGCAAAACAGATTAAAAAGTCATATTTAAAATGAAATTCTGGGACTACTCTCATTTTCCCATTATGACAGATAACTGAAAGATCTGAAATTCCTTCAGGGGAAGTGACTAAAAAAAGTCCAATACGCTCTCAGTAAAAGCCCTACTTCTCGAATAGTCCTTTCATAATATTTGATAATATTTTCTAGGGAAGATGCTGAATAAATACGTCTCAAACTGGGTAGCACAGGTCAGATGGGAGAAAACTAGCCGTTTGCTCACTGCTCTGCTACATCTGGACCTTCCAAATGTGCTTGGTCACTCCAGCTCCTACTGGGGCTACTCTCTGAACTGAACCACTGCCCTCTGAGATGGGAGAGGTCAAAGCATGACTTTATTCCCATCTTCTGTGTTCTGCTAAGTGTGTTGCAGATCTAAATGCAAGACTGTTCATCTTCTGCCCCTCTTCCCCTGAGGACTGCAAATTTGGACAATGTAGCTTTGATGTGGGAGGGAGGCAAGGGCCAGCTGCTCTTCCTAGACACACTTGGGGTTCACAGCATCCCACTGTGGGACAGGCACCCAGTGGCAACATGTCTGCCCTCAGGGAGCTTATGGTGTGAGGACAATGCACTAAATGGGACGGCTGTACAAGGCTTACCCTGATTTAGAGAACTTGCTTCATCCCTCTCTTGCTGGTGGATCCATCTCTAACTGAGGGCTCTCCTAGAGCATTAATACAATCTGCATCTCCAAAATCGGAGGGGGAGATGAATCATGAGAGACTGTGGACTCTGAGAAACAAACTGAGGGTTTTGGAGGGGCGGGGAGTTGGGGGATGGGTGAGCCTGGTGGTGGGTATTAAGGAGGGCGCATATTGCATGGAGCACTGGGTGTGGTGCATAAACAATGAATCTTAGAACACTAAAAAAAACAAAACAAAGTATGGGCTGTGGACTCCTAGGAGCCCCTGCCATCTTATAGGGGGCCACCAAGTCAAACTTCTTGTGAAAACAAGCTAACGCTATTCATCTTTTTTACTGGGCTCACATTTCAAGCAATGTGGTGGGTAAAATTTTCAGTGCTTTGGCAAGAACCAAGGCAGTGGCATCAAACTATACTAACAGTTAAATTAAGAAAAGTACTACCATTTAAAAATATCTTGTAAAGCAGTAAGAACTGTTAATCTTAATAAATCTCAGCTGTTAAGTCCATGCCTTTTCATGATTTTGCATGATGCCATGAAAGTGTGCTTACGGGAGCTCTGCTGCTGGGTGCAGGACAGGCTGAGTTCAGGCTCTGCTCACAGCACCCCTTTCTACTTGCAGGAATGAAGCACACCAGATCATAACTATGCAGCCTTACATATGTGGCTGGGGTGTTCTCAAAAATGAATGAAGTGAGCTTGTTTCTTCGAGAAAAAATGACAGTATTTGTTACCAAAGATAAAATTCAAGCTTGCAGGTATGAACTACGAATCTGAAAAATTATTTACCCCTGTAAGTACTGAGAGCAAGCCAGTACTTAAAGACTTCTCTATTGAGACTGGTGGTGGGAAAAACGAATATGATTTTTTTGATATTGCACAAGGAAATGTGTCACAGCATCATGAAAATATGCACAGCTCAGTGTACGAGGACTTTTTAAATGACCATGTTTCCAAATCCACCGAGGGTAAATGGACCAAGGTATTTTAATGTAGCTGAGTATGAAAAGTTTATGGACATGGTTTCAGAATCCACATTAAAACTAACCTTTAAGAAACTAGCACCTGCCAAGTTTTGGTGGACGATCAAAGACTAGCCACAGTTATGCGGAACGCTGTCAAAATGCTTTTCTCTTTTCCAGCCACGTATTTGTTGTCCCAACTACTTCAACCAAAACAACGTATAACGTCAAACTGAATACAGAGGCAGATGTAAGAATCTAGTCAGCTTCTGTTAAGCCAGACATTAAAGAGATGTGCAAAATATAAATCAATGCCACAATTCTTACTAATTTTTGTCTTAGAAAATAGTGATTTTCCATAAAAATAGATTATTTAATGTTAACATGCAATGGGTTGACCCCTGTTATATATTTCATGATTAATAACTGTTTTTATTTTTTTTTATTTTTTTAAGATTTTATTTATTTATTTGACAGAGAGAGATCACAAGTAGGCAGAGAGGCAGGCAGAGAGAAAGGAGGAAGCAGGCTCCCTGCTGAGCAGAGAGCTCAATGCGGGGCTCAATACCAGGACCCTGGGATCATAACCTGAGCCGAAGGCAGAGGCTTTAACCCACTGAGCCACCCAGGCACCCCTAATAACTATTTTTAAATGTTTCTGTTTTAATTTCAAATATGGTAGATGTTAACAGATACAAGCCATACATGTCAAACGACAGTGTGACTCTAATTTTTGAGAGTATAAAGTATAAAGGAGCCTTGAGGTACAGGATGCTTGTTGGCAGGAAGTGTGAGGAAGGTAGAGTGAATATAACATACTTGCCTGAAGAATGATTCTCTTATCTGGAAAAACGTCTCACTGTCCATGTAATGATGGGGAGGAAGGGCTCACTCACAGAGCTAGTCAGGTGGACAGAGCTCAATGTCACAACTGCCTGGCCCCAGATCTCACACACACCAGGATTAAAAATCTAGATATTATGGGGTAGATAGGCAAAAAGAGTCAAAGGAAACTTAGACTTCTTATAAGCAAGGCAGGTATGTAGATCCTCCAGATCCATCAGGCACAGTTTTAACATGAGGGTAGTTTCAATCCCCTCACTGGTACATGTCACTTTCTAGTGCCTAAAATGTAAGAAAACAAATATACACTGAGGTTTGAAATAAATAAATCCTTAGGACTAAAAATTACAGACATGTGCCAATAATTGGAATATTCCACTTAAATGGCCAGGTATAATTTATACTTTAATCAGGGAATCCCTCTTTCTCTGAGAGGAAGCTTCAGTAATTCTATTAGCACAAAAATTTAAGGTCTGACTTTCAGAATTCTCAGCCTTTCAGAGTTGACATCGTTAATCTGTCAGATATTCCATTGCTCGGGAGAAGACCCATCACAAGACTGACAGGGGAGGGAAAACAAAGGCAAATTTAAAAAAATGATGTTGCCAGATGTCTGGGTGGCTCAATCGGTTAAGCCTTGGAATCTTGGTTTCCATTCAAGTCATGATCTCGGGGTCATGAAATCGAGCCCTGTCTCGGGCTCCACGCTCAGCACAGAGTCTGCTTCACTCCCTCTCCCTCTGCTCCTGCCCTGATTTGCAAGTGTGCGTGCTCTCTCTCTAATAAATAAATAAATCTTTAAAAATAATTTTACTATGTTTTTTAAGCTCGGAAATATGATTTGGTAAAAAGAGTAGGTGGAAAATGGGGCTTAAAGCAATGTGGGGAATTAGTTCAGCTCCCTAATCAATTAAGAGTTAACATAAATTTCAGTTTATAACGGAATCCTGTCTTAAAAATGGGTTGATGCCAAATACATACCCCATGAACATATTTTAAAAATTGTAATTGAAATTTTTTCTCCTTTTGTTTTCAGAGACAAAATAGGATTTTAAAGATTTACTTACTTATTTGAGAGCAAGCCAGCAAGCAGGGGAAGAGCAGGGGGCAGGGAAGGAGAGAGAGAATCTCAGACACCCCGCTGAGCGTGTAGCCCAACAGGAGACTCACCCCCCGCCCTGCACATCCCCCCATCCTCTAGATCATGACCTGAGCCAAAACCAAGAGTCAGACGCTCAACCGACTGAGACACCCAGGCGCCCCTCAGGGATGAAATAGGATTTTAAAAGGATGGGTGCCAAATCAGAGCTTTTTCTTCTTTACTAATAAATTAATAACTTAAAAAAAAATCAACGAAACTGGTTATATTTAAATATGTGTTAGCCCTCTAATTTTGTAAAACTGAGACTATTACAATCTGAATTTTACTGGGACATGAATAGTAGCTCCCGACTCTGTAAGAAAAACACATTCACCCAACTCCGCCAAGTTTTGTCACCGCTGAGGCCCACCTGCTGCCAGCGCGCACGCGCACGGGCAGGGAGGGAAGGCCAGCAGCGCACACAGCCCGGCACGTGCAAGCGACTTCCGGCTCTCGACTTCCGGCCCTCGGGTCCCGCCGCGTGCCGCCTGCCGCCCTTTACTGAAGCCAATGCTGCGCGCCAAGCGCTTGAGGCAGGCATTCTTCCGTTCAGTCATGGACTCAATTACACAAAATCCCCACCTTCATACAGCTTCTGTTATAATGCGAGGGCAGACAGTAAGCAGTTTGTATGTACACGCAGTGAGAATAAGGGCGGGCAGACCTGCCTGGCCCGCCGAGAGCTGTTCCCGCACAGCCCACCCCGAGAGCGGCTTTCACGGTGTTCTGCGAGCAGCGTCTTGAAGGCAAGGGCGGAGGAGCAGCCAGCGCCTGACGGGGGCAGGGTCCCAGCTGCGGGCTGTGGCTGAAGGAGGTGGGCATGTTCTTGGGCCATGCGGGGCCAGAAGGGCAGTGCGGCCGGCACCGAGCGCCTGGGCGGGGAGGGGCTCCGACCGTCGGAAGAAGGCGGAGCTCCCAGTCCTACAAACCTCGGACGAGGGGGGGAGTTACTGGGAGAGTCCCACTAACCAGATCGGGCAGGGGTGATCCGGGGCGGGCCTGGGACCCGCAGGTTGGCGAGGCCTCTCTGACTTCTGGGACGGGGAAGCCACAGTCGGGAGACACGGCTGCAGGCACCGCAGACATAACTCTGGAGTCCTCGCCACACAAACGGCCCTTAACACCCGGAGAGGAAGACAGCACTGGGGGCCTGCATGCAAAGGCAGAGAGCGCAGATTTGGGATTGAGAAGGTTCCCTGGGTTTTGAGGCCTGTCCTAGCATTCGGAAGTAGTGTCACCTTGGGCAGGCAGCTTGTTGAGTTTCAGCAGCTACAAGTGTCTGAAAACAAAAGGTGCTCAATAACACTGCAGGAAGGAATGAGGATGTGTCTGGCTCACAGCTGCTGCTCAGGAAGGGACACAGCAGCTGGGGCTCTGGGGAGAGGGTGGTAATGGATGAGTAATAATTAAGTGAGCTCATGTCCACAAAACACTTGTCACGGGCTTGCCACGTCGTCGGTACAAAATAAACGGTGACTATTATTCTTAACCCTATTGTGGTAATTACATCTGCAAAGCCTCATTTCAGACGTAACAATTACTTTGTCAAATAAAAAGATTTTAAATGTTAACACAGGTTCGCCACATAATCAGAGACTGAGTTCGCCGTTTACAGCTGATGTTCCACTTCTCCACCGTGAAATGCTTGGGAATTTGCCCTCACTACAAAGTGCAGAAACTTATAGGCACTTTGCTGAATCAAAGGGAAGAAATCGACCTTGAGAGACCATGTGGCCCATCCCCTGCCTTCAGGCTAAATTGTCTTAATCGTCTGAGAGAAATGATTCTCTCTCCACTTTCCAAGACTTCCAGAAATGAAGCCCGAGTAACCTGCCACAGTAACACACTTGAGCAGCCCTGCCAGAAAGTACTTGTTTTATGTTTAACCTTAATCTCTCGTGAGACACTCAGAATCCTTTTTCTTTCCTTCTGTTCTCCATAGAGGTGGAAAGTACCACCTTCTGTGTAAGAAGGCTCAGGAAGACAGATTTGCACAGATGTGAAAAGGCCAAGAAGCCTGTGCCCTCCAAGTGCCTGGCAAGCCTGATTTACGGAGGACCTACTTCAACAGCCAGGACCAGCCGATGCTCACCTCTGGGGGCCGGACCTGCGAAGATTGAACGTAATAGTAAGAGCAGACAACACTTACCAAATGCCTACTGTGAGCCACGATCCTGCTAGGTACTCTCCCCACAAAGGATCTTTCATCTTTAGAACAAATTTACAATTGGGTATTATCTCTGTTTTAAAAGTTTAGGTTAAAAATAGTAACACTTTTCCACTCTTTAAGAGATTCTTACTTGTTACACTATCTCTTGAGAAAGATGGTCTTAGTAGAAGTTATTGAGATTCAGGTATCTTCACTGAACATTGTTCAACAGAAATTTATGGAACAGCAGCTATGTCCCAGACACTGGAGATGCATCAGTGAAAAAGATTTGGTCTTTGGGTATTTTCTGTTTGTTTTTTAAGATCTTATTTATCTATTTATGTTTGCTTGTCTATTTTTATTTGAGAGAGAGTGTGGGTGAACGAGAGAGAAGGAGCAGGGAGAAGGGCAGAAGGAGAAGGAGAAGCAGGCTCCCCACTGAGCAGGGAGCCCAATGCAGGGCTCCATCCCATGACCCTGGGATCGTGACCTGAGCCAAAGACAGAGGCTTAACCTACTGAGCCACCCCAAGATTTGTTTTTTGTGATAAAACTCTCTTGGTGTGGTGTGCAAATCAGACGGTGTTAAGTGGGCAAAGGGAATAATGTGACAAATGAGACACCCAGAGCTCTAAAGGAACTCAGAGGCAGGGTGTCTGAATCAGTCTTGGGGGACACGAGCGAGCTTCGTGGAGGAGGAAAGGTCTAAGCTGACTCCAGAGGGAGGAGCCAGAAAAGGAGAAGAAAGGCATTCCAAGCAGAACCACAACATTCTATCTGGCTTGAGAGAAAGTAGCCAGTCAGAGACAGGAATTGACTTCTCTAAAGTCAGGTGTCTACTGTGCCATGGAGTCAGGGGTAAGTCTAGTTACCGTCACCTCCCAGACTGATTCTTTCCACAACACTAACCTTGCACCACCGTCTAAGAACTGTCTCACCGTATACTCGAAAAAATAGGAAATACGTCTGGGTACTTTTTTTTTTTTTTTTTTTTTTTAAGCCATGTAATTCTGGGAGACCAAGAGACGATGGGAATTAGCTATCCCAGAGCCAAAAGCAAAAGCCAGAGAGCTCTGGGGTGCCGGACATGTCCTCCTGGTTGCAGGGGCGCACACACAGGTGAGCAGTCACAGAACCACACACTTCGGGCAGGTGTGAATTTATGTGCTTTGCTGTATATACATTATGTCTTGTTAAAAAGAAGAAAGTCTTAGAGAACAAAAAAACCCCTAATTTATGTGCTAAAAGGTAAGGTCATTTGTTGTCTGTTTAGCACACTTTTCCTTTCTTTCTTAGCAAAAGACTCCTTATAAGATGGGGGTATGTTGCTAGTGATAAGGCATCAGTCCCCCAAACTTCCTTTCTTAGATACTTCTGCAGGCCACACAGAAGCAAACTCACGGAGTGAAACTTCTGGGAAGTTTCCTAACAGAAGGCTGACCCAGCCAGGAGGTATGGCATTCTCCTCTTCCTCCTCCTCCTTTCTGCCCAAGCCCCACTGTGATGGTTGACATGTCAACAGCCATATCGAGACTGGAAGGAGCCTCAGGACACAGGGTAGAGAAAAAGGAAAGAAGGGGCCTGGCACTTAGTAACTATAAAGATGTGTCCCAGAAATCTGCAGTTGCTTACATTCTTACATGAGAGAAAAGAAAACTCTCATTTGTTACAGTTTATGGGTAATTCAGAGCTCATCTTAGTCCTAAAAGATAGAGCACTACATTCTGAAATAAGGGATGTTGAGTATCTCTTTTTCTAACGCAGAAACATCCAACTATGCTTTCTTATTTGAACATCAAACCCCTCTGTTGTGCTACTTCTTCCTATCAAAACTCTTGCTTAAAAGGTTGCAGATGGTTCTCCATAACTTAAAAAAAAAAAATAACTATGAATTTTGATTAGATTCCAGGAAAAAGGGAAGAGTAAAAAGGAAAGAATTTGTTTACAAGAGTATCTTTAGTTCACATTGTGCCTTTTTTCTTCCTCCAACAGCCCTGAGCCATGCCTCCAAGCAAGTCTCAGTGATGCTGTGTGCCTGTTTCCCAGCCCCACACACTGATGCTGGTGGTACGATGTCCATGCATGGCTAACATGACTCTCTTTAGAGACTCGTACTTTCATTTTTTAATTTTTTTTGTTTTAGAATTTTAACATTTTTTTATTTCTTTTTAGCATAACAGAATTCATTGTTTTTGCACCACACCCAGTGCTCCATGCAACACGTGCCCTCCTTAATACCCACCACTTGGTTCCCCCAACCTCCCCCCCCCCCCCCCCCCCCCCAAGACCCCCCTTTTTTTTTTTTTAAAGATTTTATTTATTTATGTGACAGGGATCACAAGTAGGCAGAAAGGCAGGCAGGGAGAGAAGAGGAAGCACGCTCCCCGCAGAGCAGAGAGCCCGACGAGGGGTTCATCCTGATATCATGATGAGCCGAAGGCAGAGGCTTTAAGCCACTGAGCCACCCAGGCGCCCTGTCATACTTTCATTTTTTAAGCAGGTTTCTTTTCTTACTGTCATCGTTTTGGAAGACAGCCTAGAATTAACAGTTATGAACCAGGCTTTGGAGTTGAACAAAGGTATTATCAGAAGCCAGGCTCCAGCATTTACTGTGTATATAAACTGAGGCAAAGTTAATCCAATTTTCTCACCTGGAGACAAGTTTTAAAACTAATTCTTTCAGGGGCATCTGGGTGCTTCAGTTGGTTAAGGGTCTGCCTTTGGCTCAGGTCATGATCTCAGAGTCCTGAGATCGAGCCCCACGTCTGACTCCCTGCTCATCAATGAGTCTGCTTCTTCCTCTTCCTCCCCCCGTTTGTGCTCTCTCTCTCAAATAA
Source organism: Lontra canadensis (assembly GCF_010015895.1). Taxonomy (NCBI): domain Eukaryota; kingdom Metazoa; phylum Chordata; class Mammalia; order Carnivora; family Mustelidae; genus Lontra; species Lontra canadensis. The sequence continues at coordinate 5,269,717 of NW_022631043.1, forward strand.
AATCTTAAAAAACAAAACAAAAAGCTAAATCTTTCATAAGATTGCTGTGAAGTTCATATAAAATAATGTGGTGCATATATACCTCAAGGACAGTCATTATTAGTATCATTAAAGCAGAGGTTCTTCCTAAACAAGTATTATTTTTCTCAGAGTTCTTATTTCCATGTTACATCATTTATTTCTGCTTAGAAAGAGAGGACCTCACCTTCAGTGATACAAATCTAACGACAACAAAAAAAAAACCCAACAGCTAATGGTTTCCTTCTGTTTGCACAGTACTCCACAATTTCATAACCTTATTTAAGTTTCCAGAGGTAAGTACTGTTTTGTCCACTCACTTTATCAATTAAATACAAGGTTTCATGAGGCTTAGTGCTGGCTGGCTCCACTCGCACAACAGAAGACGGAGCGGGGTTCAGTTAGACCTGCCTTTGACTCACACTTCAGTATTTGTACCACAGCTGTCAACTGCAACAATGAATTCATTTCACAGAAACACTAACATTTAGAATGAAGATTTCTTATGAAAAAACACAAGGAAACAGATCTGTTTTTAATAACACTTTTCTGGCAAAAGAGGATATAAAAATCGTTATCAAGTATGTATATCGGCACGAGACAGAACAAGGAAGTCTAATGCGGATTCTCTGTATGAAGCATCAGGACTGTGGATTAGAATGTGATGGAAGGTAACTGTCAAGACAGAGGGGAGTTTGGGGGGGAGCCCGTGAAGGCAAAGGGTCAGAGGTGGGTCCCCAAGTGACGAGGTTGGGAAGGTTGCTGAGAAGTTATTTCAGAAGCATGAAATATGTACCTACAAGTTTAAAAAATATAAGAAGATATTTTAAATTATATTTAAAAAATATAAGAAGAGAACAAAATGGGGGTTGGGTTGATAAGCCTATTTACTTGTATCTGTGAAGACCCATGTCCAACTACATTGTGTGCCAAGGCACATAATCTCTCCGTACTGGTTCCTTTGGCTCTTTCCATCGCATTCAAAATGGTGTATCAACATTTTATGAGCAATTTGCAGTATTTCATGGAATCGTTTCTTAATGGGAGTGTTCATGGGATCTTGAATTTGTTTTTGTAGCCAGTGCTTCCATCTGCTCTATGGAGGTATCTTCTGGAAGAGATTTCTGACACATCTGATAGTGGGATATCAAAGCGATTTTGTGTTACTTTTAAAGACATTTGATTGTCATCAGCAGTATCTATGCATGTGAACTATTATGTGAGTATGGAAGGAACCTCATTTGACTTTTTGCGGGATTGTCAGCATCCTTGTGAGACAATGTAGGACTAGCAAATGGTTTTCAGTATTTCTGGAGAAGCTGGTAGACACTAACTTGCATCTATGTGCATATCAAATCATTCAGTCTCACTCTTCAAATATGTAGAATTAAGATAATTTCAGCTATACCACCCATAACAGTTGTTTTTAAATTCAAATCCCACATTAAGAAGTTCAAATCATATACCTACACTGTTTTAAAATTACTGATGTGAAGTTAAATTCTCTACCTTCCCATTTTAGTCAATAAACATTTATTGAGCATTTTCTGTTTTAGGTGCTGTGCTAGGCACTGGGGGGGATGGTGTGACAGTGAAAAAATTTCAAGCAGACAGACACTGATCAAAGAAATTAGTTCAATATAAAATTGCAGTTATGAAGGAAAATTGCTTAATATTATGAGAAAATATAATCATAGCACACTTGAAAAAAAATCATTCAGCTGCAGTACAGAGAAATGACAGGAAAGTGGTCACAAGTGGAGGTGGGACAAACAGCACAGAGGCTACTGGTATTCTAGAAGCAAGCAAGACGATGCGGGCTTGGACCAGCATGGTTGTAGTGGGTGTGAAGCAAACCTTGGTCTAAAAGAATCAAAAAACCATGTCAAATTCTTGAGCTTGGTATTCGGGTCCACCATAAACTAGCCTCTACTGATCTTTCTCTGGACAGTTTCTGCGCCCTCCTGAGGCACTTAAGGCCTAAGCCTCGCTGAGGACAACTTATCATCAGCACACACACCAAGTCGGTGCCCTTCACCGAACTATTCCACTGGCTTGCTCCCTTCTCCCCTTTCTGGATTGCCAGATGCCCGGTAAAATGACCATCTATGATCAGCAGCAGTTAAGTAGATGATGACTAAACACCAACTCAGGCTGGGAGCTTTGTAGCAAGTACTTTTTACAAGTTTTCTTAATTTCATCCACGTTACTGCAACCGCCATGATTCTGTTCCTTTTCACTGCTGAGCAGCGTTCCACGGTCTGAAGACATTACAGTTTATCCCTTTGTGGAAGGGCATCTGGGCTGTTTCCAGATTCTGGCTCTCAGAAATAAAGTCACTGTGAACACTGTTAAATAAAGCTTTTTCTCAATACATATTCTTATTTCTCTGGGATAAAATTATTAGGAGTACAATTACTGCTATATAGGGTACATATATGTTCAACATTTTTAAAGAAACTGCCAAACTTCTCATCATCGTGCTGCTCTATTCATGTATGAGTTTTTTAGTTGCCCAATAACCTTGTCAACATTTGATGTTGTTAATTTTTATTTTAGCCATTCAAGTGCAAGTATAGTGATATCTCACCGAGGTTTTAATCTGTATTTGCACTTCCTCCATGACCTATGACTCTGAGCACTTTTGCATATTCTTCATGGCTATTTGAATATCTACTTCTGTAAAATTTCTGCTCTAGGTTTTCTTATAAAAATTGGGTTATGTTTTTCTTGATGAGTTGTATAGTTTCTTTATATCGTATACATAAAAGTCCTTTGTCAGATGTATGTGTTGCAAAGATATTTTCCCTGACTGTGGCTTATTTATTTATTTTCTAATGATGTCCTCTGATTAGAAGATGTTTGAAATTTTGATAAAGTCAAATTTCTAAATCTTTTCTTGATTTCTATTGTTTCAGTATTTTCTTCTACAAGCTTTATAAATTTAACCTGAAATCTCCAACCATCTCAAATTAACATTTGTAAATGTATGAGGGGTGTGTGTGTGAAATCAAATCTATCCCCACCTACACAAATATCTGTCACATCATTACTTACAAAGAACATAATTCTTTACCCACTGAATTGCTCTGGTGCCCTCAAAAGCAATTAGGTGCGGGTCCACTCCTGGATATCCACTGGCCTGTTACCCCTTCCACAGCACCATCCTGGCTTCACTACTGGGGTTTCATACACCGGAAAAGTCAGTATTCCAGATTTGTTCTTCATTATTGACTACTTTGGCTATTCTAGGTCCTCTGAATTTCATGTATTTTAGAACCATCTTATCATTTTGTACCAAAAAGAAACAAACAAAATCCCAAAACAAAAAACAAACCAAATCAAACAAAAACAAAAGAACCTGTAGGAGTTTAGATTGAAATTGTACTGAATTTACAGAAAATTTCAGGGAGAATCAGTGTCTTTATCAATATTGAGTCTTCCAAATCAAAAACATGTGGTATGTATCGCCATTTAGTTTGGCCTTTGTTACTTTCGATAAGCAACGTTTTAGTAACGGTTGTCAGTATAGAGATCTTGCACATTTTTGTTATAATTATCCTTAAGAATCCTCACACATCACTGGTAGAAATTTAAAATGATAGAATCACTTTGAAGAACCAGTCGGGCAGTTTCTTAAAAGGTCAAACATAAAATTACCACTTGAGTCAGCAATTCCACTCCTAAATACCTACTCAAGGGAAATGAAAACACAAGCTCACAGACTTGCACGTAAATGTTCATAGTAGTATCACTCATAAGAGCTAAGAAGCGAAAACAACGGTATCAGTCACTTAGTAAAAGTAGAAACAAAATGCAGTGTATCTATAAATGGAATACCATTTGGTAATAAAACAGGAATAAAATACCAGTAAGTGCTGTGATGGAGATGGACCTCAGAAACATAACGCTAAGGGAAAAATACCAATATAAAAGATCATATATTTTGATTACATCTAAATGAAATGCTCAGAGAAGGCAAATCTATAAAAACAAAAATGAGATTAATGGTGGGCTGGGGCTACAAAAGGGATTAGTTGCAACAGAGATGAGGGAATTTATTACTGTGATGAAAAAGAAAAAAGAAAAGTTCCCAAATGGGATTATGGTGACAATCACACAACTTTGTAAATTTACTAAAAGTAGTAAGTTTTTAACTTAAATGGTGAATTTTACAACATGTAAAAATATGTCAATAAGGCTGTTTAAAAATGACCCCTAAGTATTTTATGTTTTTGACACTATTGCACACAGTGTCTCTCGGGGGCCGTCTTCCACTTGCTAACTGCTGTGGAAGTCGAGTCTGTGGAAATACAGGACTTGTATACTGGCTGCATGACAACTGACAAGCGGACCGAACAGACTGAGTAGTTTTCAGTGGGTCCCTTAGGATTTGCAACTACCTGATCATGTTATCAGAGATCTGTACGCCCACTGTTCCTTTTCACTCGCCTTCCTGCCCAGATCAGGCCTCTCAGCACAACACTGAGTTCAAGTGGAGTGTGGGCAAATCTGCTTTGTCCCCATCCTAGCAGGAAAGCATGGACTATTTCAGTAAAGAATGATGTTAGCTTGACGTGTGTGTGTGTGTGTGTGTGTGTGTGTGTGTGTGTGTGTTCTCTTGCAGATGTCTTCTATCAAGTTGGGGAAAACATTCCCACTATTTGCAGTTTGCTCAGACCTCTATTTGTTATTAATCATCAGTATATGTTAAACTTTGTCAAACATTTTTCCTGCATTTATGGAAACAATCACATGATTCTTCTCCATTAGTTAATGTGGAGAATTATGATTTACTTTCATGTATTATATAAATACTGCATTGCTGAGAGAAACTCTATTTGATCATGATAAAGTAACCGACTTTTGATCTGCTAACATATTTTGGTGAATGAATTTGTGGTTATGATCATGAGGGATAATCTCCCCATCTTAAGATCCTCAATCACATCAGCAAAGTCCCCTCTGCCATCCAAGGGAACATAACTCTAGGTCCTACAACCTCTAAGTGAGGTTGTGGGTGTTTTGGGGAGCCATTATCCACAAGCCAAGGCCGTCACGGGCCAAGACAACAGTCTCCTTATCTTCACAGTTTTAAGTTTGCAAGCTCCGCCAATCATGCTGAGACTCATAGACAGGAAGAATTATTATAACATATTCTTGGACACTTAAAACATTTTGTTCCTAATTATTCAAAAATATCTTATTCCAAAGGGAAATTTGAAGCTTCCTATTAAAAACTTAGAATTACAGACTCAAAGGGAAGACGACAGACTTTAAGGATGCCAGAAGACATGAGACAGACCCCATCAGGGGTCTTCTGCACAGACCCCTGGCTCCCACAGATGGCCCCTCGGGCAAACACTGTTACCTCCTTCAAGTCTTCCATCACCTCCTCCATGGAGCTGAGCATGACTGCCATATTTAAACATGAGTAGCACTAGAATTTAAGCTCTACAAGGGCATGATCCTTACCTTTTTTGTTCATGGATACTTATCAAGCACCTGGGACGACAGTTCTAGGAAATAGCAGGTACTCATGTTGTTTGCTAAATGAATGAATGGAAGCCATTACAGAAATTCCAACACTGTTTTTTCTTTGGGAAACAAACATTCACTTAGCAACTATTTGGTAGACACTGAGAAAAGTGATATATATATGTGTATGTATATATATATACATACACATATATATATCACCTCATTATGTAATGCGTACTAGTCAAAAAGGACATTTCTCAATGTTGGCTGCCCACTGAAATTATCTGTAGAGTTTAAGAACTTTCAGATAGCTATGCTACATCTAAAATCCAGATTAAAAACAAGCAGCAGCAGATTGGTTTGGGCACCTGCTTGTTTTTTTTATAAATTCTGTATCAGTGACCCTCACACAGAGCCAGAGTGTGGGCAACGTGCATTTTCACCAGAGACTTTCAATGCATCAGACTTTTTACCGTGTTTCCAGAAAAGGAACTTTTAAAACAGATATAGACTTCTTAAATGTTATCCATTTAACTGAAAACCACAGAGATCACTTCTCTGACCAGTAGTGTCCGAGGTATGGGGAACAAAAAAGACAAATAAAAGGGTCCTTGCTACTGAGAGCCTCTCTGTACAAAAAGGAGACAGAGTCTCAGTAGTCTAGTAGGTACTACTAGAAAATGGAGGCGAGGAGAGTGTTTTGAAAACAGAGAAGATCGGCTCAGTGCTTAACAGCACACGGGAGGAAGGGGGTTGGGGGAAGCTCGCTGGATGGCAAAACCCCTGATTCAAGGAACTGCAGCTCCACTGCAAGCCGTCTGGCAAGGAAGAAAAGGCAAAGAAAAATCATCCTATTTGTGCTTTCTTAGAAAAGTCTAAAAACAAAATGCACATAATGTTTATAGAAAAATATAACCACAATGTCTTTAAAAGGTATGTGTGAAGAAATAATTGAAGGAGCCACAAAGGAATTAAATTTACTGTCCTACTTCATGCTTTGACATCTACTTCATGAGTAATCGAGCAAATTGCCCACAATTCAATGTAAGGTTAGAGCATCTGGGGCTGACGACATGAGGCTATAGACAAAAATCGGGGCCAAATCAAGAGAGGCCTGGCTCCCATAAAGGCTCCTACTGGACAGGATGGTCACCTCCCTATCCTTTAGTCCATCCTCTTTAAAAATGAATTGCTAGAATTCACAAAATTACTATATTGGTAAGATTACAAACTGCCAAGACTGAACACCACGCCCCCCTTCAGAAATCTCCTTGTTTTTCTATTTGCCATACACGCTTTTCCTCTCTCTGTAGTCACATTTTCCTTGATCATAAACTTCAAATAATCCAAGGGGTAATCGCTCTCCTGGAGAAGAACAAGCAGACTCTACTGGAGATGTACAACATATGGTACGCAACCGTACTGTCTTCCCGAATTCAGAAATTCTGAATCTCAGACTCTTAGCCCCAAGGATTTTAGATAATTACAGTAATGATAGCTAATGATAGCATGTACAGTGTGCCAGAGCTGTTCAAAGAGCTTTCTGTCTATTAACTCATTTAACTCTGTAACAATCCTACGAGGAGCTTACTGTTACCATCACCCATGGTTTCCAGATGCGGAATTTGAAGGGCATGTTCTATACTGGGACCTCAGCCACAGTGCTGGTCAGCGCCGAGCCAGGGTTCAAATCCAGGAGACTGGCCCTCCGCCCCTACTGACTAAGCCCTGACTCGGCCTTCCTTAAGGCACTGTTTGACCTGTTACTTTGGCCGAGGTGATATGGATAGGTTTCCTTCCCATATCTAAAATGTCATATCTCTTTCCCTGAACTTTGCCAAAACTGTTGATTCTTTTTAAAGAGCTTTTAAACATACTTACTTACACTGTCGGCTACTCACTGTACAGTAAGCGCAGGCATGTACTGTGCAAATGCTGAGTCAAGGGTTACAAACACTTCTGAGGTTCCTGATAAACATTTGTAAATTACTTCCCAAAACGAACATATCCCTTCATGATGACAAACAGAGGGGGGAAATACAGTTTATACCACGTCTGAATTATTTCAGCCGCTAAAGTCATGAATCCAATAAATGAGGTTTGACTAGATTTTTGAGCAATTCAAGCACCCTGACGTTCGCTATTATAAATCATTCTTCACAAGTAACTTCAAGCTTTGACCTCAAGTCTGTGCTTCCAAACATGTTATGATTCTAAACAATCTAAATTAAATGAAGCCTTCAATACCTCTCTACTTCACAAATGAGGAATCAAAATGGCAAGCATAATTTTATTCAGATTATTTATTTGTTGGGATTTTACTGGCAGGAGACTTCCTCAGAAAAAGACTGCACAAGTTTCTAGACGGAGACTATACTCCTAACAGGCGCATGGAGAGGAGTAGAGCAGAGTGCTCAGACCGTCTGGGCTCACACAGGAGCTCCAGCACTTACCTTCCACGTCCTACAAGGTCTGTGCCTCGATTTCTGCATCTATAAAGTGGGATAATAGCTGCAGCCCCCTGCGTAAGGCTGCACGGTGCTCAGTCTGGTGTGAGTGAGCTGACGGAGCTGCTCTTTATGTCACATCAGCCATTCCAGAAAATCTGTCTTCTCAGTCAGATATTGTCGTCATTTCACCGATGAGGAAAGACTGCAGGAAAACCATGCAGCTAAGGAAGTGATGGGCTGGGGTTCAAACCCAGGTGTTTCCGGTTTTATAGCCCACAGTCTTTTAAACTAAATCACATCACAATGTAATTAAATAATACAGGATTTGTCAGGAAAATTCTTCTAAACATCAATAAAAACACATTTTAAGGATGTGTGAGACAGGAGGAAAGAAGACGTGGGTAGAGTCAGAGCAGATCGCTTTCTCTAACAGAACTTAATACTTTGTAGTGAAGGTTTAAGATCGGGGTTTGAAAAGCAACACCCCGACTTTTGGGCACCCCGTCGCACAGTCCACGTGTCGGCAGTGCTCGTCCTCCCCTGCGCGCTCCACGGCATCTGTCGCTGCTCTGAACGGCTGATCATAAGCACCGCTTTAGTCTTCTCAACGCCATTAAACAGATGGCAGCGCTAAATCCGAATGATGTAGTACATCTCCCGGGTGGACTGTGTTTTCACATGCTGCCATTATTCTGCAATTCCTCAGTGATAAATCTCACGAGTTCTCACGAACACGAAAGACTGAACCGACAGTGGCAACTGATTTACTACCGCTAGCCTGCGTCTGCCCCATCCCGTGTTCCCGTGGACTGGTCTGCTTCACGCGTGAAGATTCCACACGGCTGGCACGGGAGGTGGGTCCTCTCCACATGGAGAGGGACAGGTTTGTCCACTTGTTGCCTCCAAGGGGAGCAGAAGAACGGGGGCTTAGGCTCTCAGAGAGCTGGGTATGAGACCTGACTTGTCAGCTGCGTGACCTCAGTCAGGCTCACATTCTCTGAGCATCCGCTTCCTTCCTGATGAACTTACAGATTTGTTCTATCCCCAAAATATCCATATTTTGGGGACAGAACAAAATGGCAGGCATCAGAGCCTCTGACAGGGTAATGAACGCTTCCCAAGTACTCAAGTGATACTTGACTTCTTCAAAGTGTGCTCGCTTAATAAATCTGGAAACTTTTCCTTTATTTTTTACTAATTTAATTCTAAGGAATTTCCTGCTGAAGCTATAAAACTTCCTGGCTTGCTTTCAATATAGTCAAGGTATTGAGTTTAGTAACTCCAAGGGAGGCCCGATCATGGCCCTGGTTCACTGACCGCCCCTCCCCCCTCAGCAGTGGCACACCCCAGGGGGCCAGTCCCCAGAAAACAAACCCAGTGCAGTGTTGGTCACACTGCAGTCCCTCCTGGATGGCTGTCAGGACTTCTGTCATCCATGCGCACCACTCATCCTACCAGTGACTGAAAAGTCGTCTCTGTATTGACTCTTGATTTCACCTCCATGTATCAGAACTGAATTATAGCGATATTCATAAAATCGTGTGCTTGACATGCTAAGTATATTTTCCCAATGATTTTAAAATCTATCATGAGAACTGTAAAAAGAGGTCTGCCTGTGTGCCATCTGAAATCGTGTTGTGAAACATCAGTGGTATGTGAACTACTCTTGGAAAAACACTCCTATAATAGAAAGAAAATGGGCTGAAATCAAGAGTCACCAAGTGAGTAACTTATTAAATCTTTCTCTGGGTCTGTGTTCCCAAGAATAAGCTGGGGGTGATCATTTGCACCTGTTAAACAGGTTAAACTTCACTCCAGAGGAGACAGACACCACATGCACGTATCTCTCGGAGTGTAACCCGTACTCTGCAGGGCTGGTCAGCGCGCAGTGATGGTCCTCAGAGCAATTCTCAATCCTGCCAACACTTCAGCCTCGACTGTCCTTCCCTCCTCCCTTCTAGGTGCTGGCTTCCCCTTCTCACAATAGCCCCCCTCCTTTCTTACTACAGAGTCTTTGGCTGATAATTAAGGAATTTATGGGTTTACGGTATAATCTGGGCTGGTATCTCTGCCTTGCGCCAACGTCTGCACAACACGGGAGGGACGTACTTGTTCGTCAACAGCTCCCGCCGCCTAGTCTGCGCTCAGAGGCATCGTAGGTAGCCGTGCAGCGAGCAGAACACGACCCAGGGGAGCCGGCCGGGTGAGAGCACACGTGACAGAAATCTGACCAGGCAGAGTGAACAAACTCTGATCCACACCAAACCATTGCTGCCTTTAGAAAAGTCCTCGACAGGCCAACAAGACACCACACACATGGCGATTTTCTTCTGAAAAACAGTTTCACTGATGTTGAAGTGGTTACAACTTAAGCTAAACAACAGGTCCTCATCTCCAAAGTGAAAATCCCAAACCCTTCTCCGACCTCCACGGTCGGCTCTTGAGAAGGCACTGCTGGACATGCAGTCCCTTCAGCCGCCAAGAGCAGCGACAGCAACTGGGCGCCGGGCATATGGCGACATTAATTTTTGTCTCACTGCTTCCCTTGGAATTGGTATTTGAAAACAAACCCAGAGCGCGCACAGCTTCTGGCAGCTTCCGTCACCCTGCCTATCCAGATAGAGGGCATAGCTGCTGTTTTCCAAAGACAAGTCAGTACGATTCTACATTTTCAAAAATTTTTCTTAGCTGGATAATGGTTCTTGGCATTAGACAAAAACCCAGGCTCCTCTAGCACTTCTCGGCTGTGTATTCTTGGGAAAGTTGCTAAACACTGCTCTCCTCAACTTCTGTGTGCGGGCACTCACCACGTGCGGCCACTGTGAAAAGCGGAGATACGGCATGTGAAGAACATAAATGCTGAGTGCTAGACTCAAGAGAGCCTCCCAAACAGACAGCTATTATTCCTAATTCTTTCTTTCAGAAATACTAGGTGCTTTCACAGAGATTTTGGAGGATGAAATGAAATACGTACTTGAAAGTACGGTCAAACCACAGAGCTCTTGGGAAACTGGAATGTCCTATTAAACTCATCCAGAAACTCACGATTCTTACCACACAGTCATCCACTAACACTTTTCTGAAAACTTTTTGTTCTACTTTCTTTATGAGCACAGTAGGAATCAAATATTCTTTTGAGAATTTACAATTACTAGGTACACAATCGAAGATACCTTGATATTTTTAATAAATGTGATGACTTGATTTACAAATTTATAGCAAGATGATTATTACAGTAAAGCTCTTAACATATTTTCTCCTCACACTATTGTTACCTTCTTGTATGTAAGAAGCCTGCAATCTACTCTCCCAGCAAACTTCCTGAATCTGATAGTGTTATTAACTATGGTCATCGTGTTTTACACCGCAATTATTTTAGGATAAATAAAACATTCAATAAAGAATGAATTCTGTTTAGTTTAGAATGAGATGGATATATTTACAAGTGATTTCTCAGGGTCAAAATTAGGACTTTTGTGAAGTCTCAAGTCATGTGAGGGGAGGGGCAGGTGTCTGAGGGCCGAGGCCGTCCATCACCAGCTCTTTCTATGTACGATTGCTGCTCAGGAGGGGTGTCTAAGGAAGTCCACCATAACTATTTTTGAGCCAATGTATATTAGAACAATTCCAGTATTATAAAGAATAGTTCATATTTCTCTTCACAGTAATTGTGTGGACAGCTTGTCACTCATTAAATGTGTGACGTTAGAGAAACAATGCCTTGTTTTACACTACCATATTAGCACTATCAAGGTCACTAGAAAAATCAGTAGGGAAATGTAGCTGAACTATACTGAATTTTCTATCACTCTGCAGGGATCCTCGTTTGTACTCTAATTTTAATACAAGGTATTTGAAAATCGGGAGAAAATAATTCCTAGTTTGTAAAACCTCCTGAGAGAAACTGTTGTTTCTACAGCAAAATGGTGTCATAAAATGATTACAGCTTATGAAGTTTAAACGTCATTAGTGAAAGGGACCCTTCTGCACAGCAGATAAAAATACCCAGTGGCCACCCATATGAGCCTGCTGTCTTGCTCTATTTTCTTTTCAAGTGGGTTCTAGCTGCTCAGTTCTAGCTAATCCCAGTTTATGTTAAATACTGATACTGACCATCCCAGGGGGAAGGAGCCCTCCAAAAGGTCCCCTCTCTCTTTTCTCATTTTCCCTATAAATCTTTGACTCACACAATCCTTCCAGATTGTCTAGTACCTTCCCTATGTGAAATGAGATGCAGAAAAATTTAGAACTGGGAAAGGAGGACAGCAACCAGGATTTACTCAGCGCAATGTGCTAACTGCCTTACACCGTGCCCTAACTGCCGTACACAGATTACCTCATTAATTCTCTCACAGAAAAGACACTGTGAATGACATGATTTCTCCCTACCCCCCAACAATTCCCACAGACTGTAGGCTTTCCTGTCTCATTCAGCTTGCAGGCTGACCATCTACAGAAGAAACAGAGCTATCCCTTCTACAAGCTGATGCTTAGAGAGGTCAAGTAACTTGCCCAAAGCCACAGAGCCAGCAAATACTGAAGTGGGGTCTAACTACAGGTCAGCCAGACTCTAACCACTATGGCCCAGATCTCCAGAAGTTTTTGATAACACATCTGTTATCAGAAAGAAAACCACTTTCGTTCTTATAACTGTAACTGTTTTTGTGTAACATGTGCACTAGAGTATTAAACAGTTATATTTACACATAACACGAAACATCAAAATAGAAATTTTGAAAGTATGAATATGAGTTGACCCTCCCTAATTCTCTTTCTGCACTTGGTGAGCTGACTTGCTTCCCGGAAGGGTGTAGGCCCTAATCTGGAGATGCTGTACCGTGTGCCTGAGAGACAGAGCGAGCCAGTCTTTAACTCTGCATTATTCAAGAGAAATTTGTAATTTAAAGCTCTCTAGTAGCCACATTAGAAAGAAGAGGAAGAGGAAGAGGAAAAGGAAGAGGAAGGAGGAGGAAGGAGGGGGGAGGAGGAGGAAACAGGTAAAATAAATTTTAGTAATACATTCATTTTATATTCTTTATTTCATGCTAAGTTTAGGACTCTGGCGTATGTCCTACATTTCTAGCACACCCCCATCCGCACCAGCCACATTTCAAGGTACGCCAGCCACATGAGCTAGTGGCCACCGTGGTGGACCGTGCAGGCGAACCTCTGCTCATGCTTTCTTCCACACCATGATGTGCCAAAGAACATTTCAGAACAGCTCTGTCATCTCAAAGCAGATCAGGTGAAGAATTCTGAGTCATACCGAACATTACAACTACGGCACAGAAGGGGCTTTCAAATTCTGATTGAGAGAATTATTGAAGTACAAAATTAATCTTACAGACCCTGAAGAGTCAAATCCAAGGAACAGCAGACTACAGGTCATCGGGTGTTAGCCGGTGTCGCCTGTTAGTGAACATTAAGGCTGTGTGCTCCCTGAGAGCGGTGGCACTGAATGCTACTTGCTGAAAGGATCGAATGTAAAACTGGAAAAGTAAGAACCTTCATTTCATGAGTCCTGGCGTACAACATTAATTACAGCATAAATGGAATTTTAGGTGTGATTAAGGTAGTCCAAGTCTGATAAGGAAACACCTCCAGCTCAGATGGAGGCCTGATTGCTATGGGATTCTAAAGTCCCATGAAGTATTCGATTACTGAATACTGTATATGGGAAATACTAATAGGAATTCCTCCCGCTGAAATCAAAGCCATGACAAGGGGAGAATGGAGGCAAGGGGACACAGGACAAAGAGGATGCTGTGGGGCCAAGCTGGGTCTGGACCACAGCTTGGGCTTCTGAGTGTGTGGGTGAGTCACCTCACCTCTCTGAACCTGTATGGGAGGGGATGACGTGAGTGGTATGAGCAATATTTTAGGGCGTGCTGAGAGGGGAGAGAGGATGGACAGGACCAGGTGCAGAGGAAAGGCTCACCAGCTGAAGACAGTGGTGATGGTGATTTCCTTGTTAATACTCACTACCTGATCCTGGGGAGAGTCTGAAAGTTCGCTATTCTAATTCTGACACACAGACTGTTGTGCTTAAAGCACTGTCGCCATATGTGCCTGTTATGGGCCGGACCATGTCCCCCGCCCGAAGCACATGCTGAAGCCCCCAGCCCAGTACCTCCGAATGACACTGGAGTCAGAGACAAGGCCCTCGAAGAGGTGATTCAGTTAAAATGAGGCCCTTTGTGGGTCCTAATCCAGTGTGACCGGTACCATCAGAAGAGAAGAAATGCGGATGCACACGGACACAACAGGGATGCATGTGCACAGGGAAGGACCGTGCAAGGCCACAGCGAGGAGGTGGCCATCTGCGAGCTGAAGGAAGAAGCCTCAGGAAACACCAAATCCCCCAACACCCAGACCTTGGACTTCCAGCCTCTCTAACCATAAGGAAATAAAATTCTGTTGCTTAAGCCGTCTGGAGTGTGGAAATTTATTACGGTGACTCCTACACACTCCTACAAACTCCTACAGTCCATGAAACCATCTTTCCATCCCACCCCACAGTACAGCTGCTTCCCTTGGGTTTATCGGACGGAGCTATCCTGTCGGGCCTGCGATGCTGTGGGGAGGACGCGTGTGGCCACGGACCTCGGTGCAAAGCCTGCTCCTCTGCTTGTAAGCTGTGTGATCCCAGGCAAGTCCCCTCGTTCCTGGAAATCACAGTCTCCTTCTTCTATAAAAGGGCTCATGTCTATGTCACAGGTCATGAGGATTAAATGAATACTCAGATTACCTAACAAAGAGTGGCTTCTACATTTGTCAGTGTGGGCAATTCGCATACAATTCTCTGTCTTCCTTCAGGTGTGATGAGGTGCAACACTGAAAAGATCACTTCAAAGAAGGCAGACTGGCTGTCAAGCAAGATGTCTCTTTAAGTGAGTCTTCCATGACACTGAAAGGCCTTATAATGCACCAGCCTCTTAATTGGTCTCTGCCGCTAGGCTCACCACCTGTCAGTCCAGCCCCTCCGCTGCCATGGAATGACACTGACTCTAAGTCGAAAAGCACCGTCCCAGCGTGTAACTCTACGGGCTCCCCACTGCTTGCCGCCTGCAGCGGGGAGCCCCACCACCCTGCAGGGAGTCGCGGGCTCCTACCTCATCGCCTCCCTGCAGATCAAGTGCAGCTCCAGATACCACTTCCCCCGCCAAGCCCCGGCCCTGCTATTCCAGCTCTGTGAAATGCCCTTCGCTGCTAGTAGCCCAGTGACTCTCCCTTCCACTTCGCCTTTCGCAGTGAAATGTCCTCAGTGTTCTCAAGCAGACTTTAGCGCTGCCTACTTCCGGAAATACTGAATTTCCCCTCAGACCTCCCATAATGACAGTCACATTACACTGCTCTTGAGTATTTTGTCGTTGTTGTTGTTTCCTTCTAGACTGTGAGCATTTCAAAGAAACGGTCTCTGTCTCAATAATCTTTGTATTCCAAGCATTGGGCACAGAGCCCAACACACGTGCACATTCAATACATGTGGGGTGAATGAACCACTGAAGCAGTGAATGCCTGGGACCCGCCATATTAATAATGTCACCATCCTCATCATGATCATCATCACGGCTTAAAGTGGAAAGGCGATACGCTTTCCAAGTCTGGGCTCACGTTGTGGATTGGTCAGTGACTCCTCTGAGCCCTCATTTCCTCATCTGTAAAACAGATACAGTAACTCCTGCTGTTACCATGCAGATTAAATGAGACATGTGAGTAAAGGCTTACACTCCACCCGGGACTTCTGGCACATTACTCAATCCTTCCTCTCTACAGTGGAACAGGGCCACACGCTTGATCCAGTTGCTGGGACACTAACAGGAGGTACCATATGTAAAGTCTTGGTTAGCACCCATCAGTGCCAGTCCCCCAGGCTGTGCCAACCCTCTCAAGGACATGAGCACAGCGCACCAGACTCCTACTCAAAAAGACCAGTTGAGACTGCAAGTCTGAAGGCTCTTAACTATTATAAGTTATATGAGAAAAAAATCTGACATGAGCCAAAAAGAAGAAAGAACTTTCTATCCATGTCAGCCTCAATGCCAGAGCTCAGGAATAACAGGACCAACCTGTTCAAAGTTGCCTGGCACTACATGAGTTCATCAAAACAACCACATAGTCCTTATTTTTTCATGCTTCATAAAGCCAATTATTTGTATATATGTCTATCTTTGTACTCCACTTAGAATTTTAAACAAAAACCAAAAGGTTTTTAGGCATTTAAGGAAACATTCTGAATAGGAATAAACTGATTTCATATATCAATGAACATCAAGGTATATTATATCACAAGAGGTAACTATAAAGCTCTGTTTTGCCTCAGATAACACTTACTTATTTCTGGGTAAATACCTCTTTAGAAAATGAATTAGAGCTACCTCATTATTCACAAATAGGAATCTGAAGTTGTTAGAAAATAGGATCACTGCTGCTAAGAAACAGAAAAGTTATGTGAATGCCAAACAAAACTTCTGGGTCTTTCCACCACAGGCACTGACAATGTAGGATATTTACACATTGCTGATGTGGTTTTAAGCCTTAGGACTTGCACAGCCACAGACTTTGTAGACATTCTTCCTCCTCAGAATATACCGAACACCTAAGTTAAATTTTTAGAGTAAAAAATACTTCCATTTTTATTTTTCAAGCCTATTGCTTTAGCACTATGACAAATTTGGGAGGAGTAATCATGCTAGTTGGTAGGATAGAGAGTGCTTCTCCAATTAAAACAAACAAAAAACAAAGCATGTCAAGTCACGGTACTCTTGCTGTCTGATCATCCCCGTTTCCCAGAATGTAATGTACATATGTGGACAGAGAAAAGTGTCTGTTAATGGGGGTCTAATCAGAGATCGACTCTTACCTTTGGGCAGGGGTGCTATAGCTGTTATCATAGGAATCATAACTCTGTTCGTCATAAGCAGTGCCATATCCATCATCATAGTCCTAAAATAAAACAGGAGAAGTATAAAAAAAGGTCAGAAAAGTTTCTGGGGAAAAAAAAAAAAAAACACTCTGCTTTTAGTAATTCTTTATTAATTCAGCTAACATTTAACTATATATCTAGGTATGGTACAAAGAAAAATGTAAGAGTGACATCAGTGAAAATGATGAGTAAAAACCTCCAAAAATTTTCTCTACAAAAGCCAAAAGAAACTGGAAAAGTTCTCAGAATCAACATTTTCAAAAGTCTGAAAATTAACAAAAGGTTTGCAGAGATCTAAGGAGCATTTATTTCTAAAAACTTGGCTGAATCTTGGTACAAGCAGTGAGCTCTGTGATGTTTTAATGAGTCCCTTTCCAACCCACCATTCCCAGCTCTGCGGGAGCCTTGAAAACCAACAGCTGTAACCACAGTGGACACCAGCAGTCTGGGGACCACTGGAGGAAGCAGAAAAGGGTGATGTTCTTCAAAACCTCATTTCCAGAGTATTGTATTTGACCTGACTTGGAGCTCATCCAGTGCAAAATGCCTTTTCCCTGGGGGGTATTCAAAGAAAATAATTAGAGGCAATTATATAAGATTTTAGCTGCTTGAGGTAGTGGAACAAACAGCAGTCTAATCAAAAGCCAGCAAGAGAAGTGGGAGGACAAGATATCCATTTGCCCTTTGAATAGTTCTGACACACTCCTGGCAATCTAGAAGATTACATGTCTGCAGAGTACCATGTAGAAGCCCAGGAAAGACCTGGGAAGGTCCTGAGCTCTCCTCTCCAGGGATCTGTAGGTTCAGCACAAGAAAGAAAGGCAAAGCCAAGGAAGGAGTTAGTTGTAAATCAACTGGCTGAGTCTTAATGACTTGTTCCAACATGTTAGGGACTTAGTTTCCAGGAATTCATTAAAATCTCTGTCCAATCATTAGCTGACCACTAAGGTAACAGACGTTTCAGTAACAACACATAATAAATATCACAATATTTTAGTTTGGAAAAGTCATTAAATAAAAAAGGAAAACAAAAATACTGGAAGAAGGAGCATTTCGTTTCCACAGTTGGCATATTAAGTTACATCTCTAGTTTTATTTTTTATTTTAGATCTTATTTATATATTTGAGAGTGAGAGAGAGAGAGAGAGAGAGAGAGAAGCAGACTCCCCACTGAGCAGGGAGCCTGATGTGGAACTCGATCCCAGCACCCTGGAATCATGACCTGAGCCGAAGGCAGACACTTAACCAACTGAGCCACCCAGGAACCTCTAAATCTCTAGTTTTAAAAAGAAATTAGGTGATATGCAAAGAAACATGAAGGTATGGTTCACACAGAAGAAAAAAGTAATCAACAGAAACTGTCCCTGAGGAAGCTGAGACACTGGACTTACCAGACAAAGACAAATAAGTTATTTGAAATATATTCAAGAAACTAAAGGATACTCTGTCTAAAGAACTGAAGTATGAGAACAATGCCTCACCAAATACAGAGTATTACTATAGATATAGAAAATAACAAGGAATCCAAAGAAATTTTTGAGTTGTAAAGTACAAAAAGTGAAACGGAAAAATCACCAGAGAGGTTCAACGACAGATATAACTAGGCAGAAGAGAGAATAAGTGAACCTGAAGACCAATCAATTGAGAATATCCAGTATGAGGAAGATAATACAAAAAGATAAGGAAACAAGTTCTCAGAGACATGTGGGATACCATCAAACATGAATGTATGCATAATGTGGTACCCAGAAGGAGAGGAAAGTAAGGAGAAAAAGATTATATAGAAAAATAATGGCTAAAAACTTCCCAAATTTGATGAAAAACTTTAATCTACCAATCTACCAAGAAGCTCAAAAAATTCCAAGTAGGGTAAACTCAAAGAGACCCATGCCTACATACGTCATCATCCAAAATGCTGAAAGACAAAGAGAGGATCTTAAAACAGCAAGGGAGAAGCCACTCATCATGTGAAAGAGATTCACAATAAGATCAAAAGCTGATTTCTCAAGAAAGACCAAGGAGGCCAGAAGATGATGGGATTGCACATTCCAAGTACTAAAAGCAAAAGACTGTCAACTAAGAATTCTATAACCAGCAAAACTATCTTTCAAAAATAGAAAAATTAATGTATTCTCAGGAAATAAAAACAGAGAATTCATCAATAGCAGATATGTTCTATACAAAATAGTAAAAGAAGTCCTTAAGGTAAAGGGAAAGGTCATTAAAAAGTAACTTGAATCCACATGAAAAAAATACAAGTAACACTGATACAGGTAGCTACTTAAAGAAATACTACACTATAATATTAAACTATAGTGTTTTTGTTGTAATTCCTTTTTTCTTTTGTAATTCCTCTTTTTTTCTTGTTTGATTTAAAAAACAACTGGATGAAGAACTAACTACAATTCTGTGTTGATGGGCACACAATGTATGAAGCTGCAACTTGTATGACAGTAACAACACAAAAGTGGGCAGGTAAGGACATAGCTAAAGAGGAGCAAAGCTTTTGTGTACTGTTAAAATTAAGTTGGTGTTATTTTGAAAAAGATTGACATAAGTTAAAAAGTAAATTGTACTCTCCAGGGCAGACTAATAAAATAAGAAACAAGAAAAGAGAGGGGCCTGGGTGGCTCAGTTGACTCAGCATCTGACTCTTGGTTTCATTTTGGGTCATGATCTCGGGGTTATGAGACTGAGACTGTATGAGGCTCTGCTTGAGATTCTCTCTCCCTCTCCCTCCCCCTTTGCTCCTTCTCAGCCTACACATGCATGTGCACTTTCTCTAAAAATAAATCAATAAAATCTTAAAAAACAAACAAACAAACAAACAAGAAGGGGCGCCTGGGTGGCTCAGTGGGTTAAAGCCCCTGCCTTCGACTTGGGTCCTGATTCTAGGGTCCTGGGATCGAACCCCATGTCTGGTTCTCTGCTCAGTGGGGAGCCTGCTTCCTCCTCTCTCTCTGCCTGCCTCTCTGCCTGCTTGTGATCTCTGTCAAATAAATAAATAAATAAAAATCTTAAAAAACAAAACAAACAAAAAATAACAAAAAAAAAAATGACAATGCAGTTAAAGTGATCCAATTAAAAACTCTAACAACAGAAAGAGATAGTAAGGTACAAAAAAGACATAAGACACAGGGAAAAAATAGCAAAATGGCAGATATAAAACCAACTTTATTAGTAATTACACTAAATGTAAATGGATTAAATGGAATAAAAAACAGAAATTGGCATCAATGTTT
The DNA here is from genome assembly GCF_010015895.1 of Lontra canadensis. NCBI lineage: Eukaryota > Metazoa > Chordata > Mammalia > Carnivora > Mustelidae > Lontra > Lontra canadensis. Next base: position 5,289,834 of record NW_022631043.1, read on the forward strand.
ATGAGATCCAACCACTTGCTGTCTATAAGTGATACACTTTAGATTCAAAGATAAAAAATACATTGAAAAAAAATAAAGGATGGAAAAAGATACACCATGAAAATACAAATCAAAAGAGGACTACCAGAGCTGCACTAATATCAGACAAAATAGACTTTAAGATAAGAATTGTTACCAGAATAAAAGCACATTTACTTATAATGATAGAAGAGTCAGTCTATCAAGATGGTAATTATAAAAATGTATGCATGTGTGTATATGTGTGTGTGTGTGTGTGTATAACAACAGAACTCAAAATATATGAGGCAAAAACTGACAAAATTTTAAGAAGAAAAAGATAATCCAACAATAATAGCTGGGAACTTCAACATCATAGTTCAATAATAAAAAGAACATTAAAAAAAAGATCAAAAAATAAATAGAAGATTTGAACAATACAATCTAATTATACCTAACAGCTATAGAACAGTCAGCCCAGTGAGGGTGAAATACACATTCTTCTCAATACACATGGGACATTCCCCAGGATAGATCATACATTCTCCCAATTCAAAATTCACTACAAAGCTAAGTAATCAAAACAGTGAGGTACTGGTAGAGATGCAGATCAACAGAAGAGAACCGAGTGTATAGAAATAAACCCTTACAGCTATGGTCAACTCACTATCAAAAGACTGCCAAGACAATTCAATGGTGAACAGAACAGTCTTCTCAGCATATGGTGTGGGAACAACTGGATACCGGCATGCAAAAGAATAAAGCTGTCCTGTAATCTCACACCATATACAAAAACAAATACAAAATGCATCATACATCTAAGTATACAAGCTAAAATTATACAACTCTTAGAAGACATCATAGGTGTAAATCATCATAATTTTCAAACAGTTATGAGTTTCTTAGATATGCCAGCAAAAGCACAAACAGCTGATGAAATATAGACAAAAACAGACTTCGTCAAAATTAAAAATATATGCATCAAAGGACATTAGAAAGACAGTGAAAAGACTGTCCACAGGATGGGAGAAAATATTTCCAAATCACATATCTGATAATGGTCTCATATTCAGAACATAAGAAGAGCTCTTACAACTCAACAATAATAAAACAACAATAACAATAACAACAACAACAAGAGCAAAAGCCATCCTCCTAGTACAAACTGAAGACATTCTGCAGATTTAAAAACAAGAACACTGTGGTTATCTGAAAAGCACTGTGGAAGTCAAAAAGGTCCAGAGAAATGACCATTTTATAAAATCAAATTAGATATATTACAATGACATTTATGTCCATGAATGTATGAATTCTACCCTGAAACTGATCACCAAGTTTCTGGTGTTAGTCAGTTATATAGTGACCTTGGATTAATTGCTATATACTTAATATTTAAATGAGCCTGAAAAAAACACCTATTTTGGAACATTGGTCTTACCAGTGTTAATCAGTTTAGTGATTACCACCAGATCTCTTGAAGTAGAGAAATGTGGTCAAGGGGTGAGAGAAAGGATCTGGAGTTAGATGAGCTTCCATAAGTTACCATCAATGATTTTAGGCATGCTCATTCCCATATCGAAATCTGTTTCTTTACCTGTAAATTGTGAATCCCTTAAATATTCTGAAGGGATGAGAAATTATATATACACACATATGTACAGATTATAGCAAAAGCACACACCATGTATTAAGAACTTTATGAAGGACAGCTTATATAATTAATTATTATATTAAAGCATTACCCATAAAGACCTCTCTCCTGGATTTCTTAAACAACACAGCTAACAGATACAGATACAGAACATCAGAAGCCACTGCGTGCAAGGGTATGAGCCAAATAACTTAGTTTATGTATTCTCTCTTAAAAAGCATCTATTAAATATTAGACCTCAATTTACTTGGCTTAGGCAATCACAAATATCTAAAAAGTTATAATGATTTCCATTTTGTAAAACAAACGTCGACACTAAGAGGCAGTACTCTCTCTGTAGGAATGAGGCTCAAACATTTTGCACAAGATCGCCTATTTTTCTTTTAGATGTTTTTTCACAAAGGAGGAACTTAGTATTTGTTGAAGAGCTGCATGTCTAGTACTTTGGGCACAAGACAGAATAAAATATAAAATGAAAACTCAATAAATAGAGGCAGAGGAAAAATAAAAGTGAAGAATACACTTAGCACACAATATATAAACCACAGTGTTCCTCACAGTCGCAAACGGCAGATTACTCATTTGGTGATCTTCCAATGACCAATGCAAGAAGGAGAGAGCTATCGGACAAGATAAAGGCAAAGAATACAACAACAACAAAACTGATGGGATTTTAACAACGCAGTAAGTCATATAAATGCAGTTATTACTGATAATCCTGGTGAGTTCATAAATTAAAAGAAGCTGGTGTTCCTAACAGGAAGAGTAATATTAAGTTAAATTAAAAAACAGCAAGAACAAACCAAAGCCCTTCCACTTGCCTCCTACCCTGTTCCTGGAACTCAGTTAGACGTGACGAATGGAACAGGAGCGTCGTCGTCTGTGGTGCGAGGGAGACGACGGACCACTAAAGAGATAATGATAACACCGCAGGTCAGGTGCTATGGCAAAGGTGAGCACTGAGATGGCACAAAGTTGCCCAAAGGGGAATGGGAATGGAGAAGACGACCCCAAGGCGCCAATGCTAGCACTTCGTTTCAAAAGCTGAGAAAAGCAAAAGCAGCTGTTGAAATCATTAAAAATAAAAACTAGGCAGAATGAACAGCAGGTGCCAAACAGCAGAAGTACAGAAATCTGAGAACCTTCACATCCACGAAAACCAGCAGCTTGTTGGGGGCACCCTGTAAAGAGCAGAGAGCAATGAAACTGAGAAACCCATAAGCCACAGCACGGATTTGAGTTCTGAGTGACATGATCCACCTTGTGGCTTAGGGACACAGGGAACAGGGTGCGGACACAGAAGATCAGGGTGAATCTGGAGGGCTGGACTGGTCATTAGGTCATGGCACTGCACAGTGTGGCAATGAAGAGCTCAGGGTTCTCCAGGAATGTGTTAGGAGCCTGAAGAGTATGGCTTCACCAAGTGAAGAATTCCATTGCTCTGTTTATTTAAAGGACCAAGATTGTAAATGAGTGGAACTTTCTTGAATAACTAAAATGTTTAGTGCTATACTATTTTAACCCTACAGTTATGTTATTCATTCCTTGTTCAATTATTCCGTCAGATATTACAAGGCTAGAAATGTACTTGCATTTTCAAATTGTTTAGGTCACTGAATTATTGACTTCCATGTTTTTACACTGAAGATTTTAAAGGATTAAAATTGCAATTCTCACATAATTTCTTTCATGATGATTTCACAGATGGATTTGGCCATGGGGGGCAGAGCTCCTCCCATCACAAAAATTGTTCGGTGGACGACACTTGAATAATACAGGGAAGCGTGAAGAACAACGTGACTGGAGCGAAGGAAGAAAAGCTGAGTGTAGGTGCAAATACGTTTGTAAGTTTCTAGGAAGGAGTAGAGGGGTTCTTGTTGACCATCGGCCATCTTACTGCAAGACAGGAGAGGAGGTCACTGGTAGACAATCGGGGATTTAATCAGAAAGGATTCAAGATCGTTCCCATGAGGAAGGGCAGCAGGCAGAGTGAGTGAGAGCCCCTTAGCATTAGGTTTCTTTGTCTGAGAACCAATCTGAGCATCAGCAGCGCGCTCTCTCTTTTTGTTTCTCTCTTTTTTGTTCTTTTTTTGAATGCTCTTAGTGTTTCCAACTACTGCTTGCTGGTTTTCGTATTTATTTAATTTGATATTAAGAGATTCCTCTTTGGATTTTTTGAGGCCAGATCAGGGATTTTAACAAATAGTGAATACATTATTTGCTACAGGTTAACATGTAATTGGGTAGAAATCATAAATCTAGTAGAGACGGGGCATCACAGACTTGGTTCAATCACACCGCTAAGCTGAGAATCTACTCTAAAAAGCCTTCCAGAACCTGGGGTGGGGGACATCTATGTCCCTGTTGGCAGTGCTCAGACGTGTTGAACGAATTTCTTTACAGTTGAAATCTTGAGGTAATTTCCCGCATTTCTTTATTTTCTCCAAGAGAACATTCTCCTTTGTGACATGGCCTAGTCAACATGTCAGCCTCATTTTTTGCCATATGTCCTGAGCTGCTCCCAACAAGCCTCTGCATCCCCACACTCTGCCAGGGGATTTTTTCTCTGTGAGGCTTGAAGGACTCTCCTCTCCTGCTGTATCTGCTCAGTCCCAAGACACCGTGTGATGCAGCGACTGAGCAGATAGGCACATCTCCATTCCTGGGTGGGAAGTGGGCCTTGGCCTCCCCCACTGTTACCAAGGCCGATCGTGTCTTGTTTACTCTTTTACACAGAGCAGAAAGAGTGCCTGGAGCCTAGGAAGGGCGGCTCGATACATCAATGCTCATTCGATTGCTGGACCGAGTGCCTGCAGAGGAAAAAGCATACAGATGTACCCCCGCCTGGTCCTGTCTCCTGCCCTGAGCATGGGCCTTATGAACTTGCTTATTCCAAGAACCTACTGAATTCCCTCAGAAGGAAGCTTAAGAGCACTCCCTGACTTTATTCAAACGCAGTGCAAAGATGTTTTATCTCCTTTGCCACACTTATAAAACAGGGTCCTGTACCCGTGAGTGGGATGGCACAGGAGATACACATGTCTGATAAAATGCTGAGAATCCACTGGTCTCCACAAAGCTCTGTGAAGGCACCTTCATCTGGGCAGAGTCAGTGCCTGGGGCTTTCCCCTCCCCACAGCATCCCCACCCGCAGGAAGTCTTCAGCTACCTCCATGCCATCTCTGCATCCCCATGATGACTGCGGTACAATCACCCAGGTTTCAGCTGGACTCGTATGATATTCTAACTCATCTCCCTGGAAGTGCTCCCTTCTCTAAACCTTCCGCCAGAAGTAGCCACTAAAATGTGGGTCTGAGCTTGCTGCCTCCCTTCTTACAAATCTCCACTCCCCACCCGTCTGTTTCTACAAAATAAAGCACACCTTGCCAAGCCTCGCACGGGCTCGCCTCGGCGTCCTGCCCAGAGACTGCGCAGGGCGTGCCACAGCACCTCTAGAAGCTTCACCGTTTCATGCTGTAAATGCTCTGCGCCCGCCGCTCCCTCTGCTACCCCCTTCTAGGTTTTCCACCAGAAGACCTCAGGCTTAAATTTCACACCCTCCTTTGTGCTTCCACGATAACTGATAACTCGCTAATACAAGGGACCTGGAATTATCCCTCCGCCTCCCTTCTTCCCCCCAAGTCTGCAAGGTCCTCATGGGTAAGACCAAAGCCTTGCTTGTTCTCATATGCTCAACGTCTGCCATGCTGGAGGCTCACAGTGACCTTGTTGAATAAATGAATGACGACGAAAACTAAGTATGGACCAAGCGGCAGGAAGCAGACCAAAAACTTCTTTAAGATGAATGCAAATTAAGGAGATATTGTAGAATCAAATGCAAGATTTATTATAAAATACGATAAATGTTGGTAATGAGACCTCACCCGAATTCTTCTGTCAAACATTATCTACCGGTCTTACATTGCCTGTCCTCAGCAAAAATTCCCTTTTAAAATTCTGTATGCTATTTCTGAAAGTCAGAACATTATTAAAAACAGCAAACAAACATGGACAAGAAATAAATGTATATTGATATAAAGTCTTGCCTTATTAACAAAGAGTTACTGATTCAACAGGTTACACCTCTGAGTTTTCATCTTTGACAGTGAAGACGTCTATGTGGAATTTAACTGAGAGGGTGACCTAGACACTTGCTAGACGCCAGGGCTGTATGAGGAGAAACATGTTCTCACATAGGTAGAGATTCTCCGTTTGCCATTCCCAACCTAGAAAACTCCACCCGACACATGGCCAAATACCAAAGAAATCTTGCTTTGAAAAGAGATTTTTCCGAGATAAAGGAAACAGCATGACCTATTTTTAATTCTATTTCTGTCACAAGTAAAATCAAGCATAACATTTAAGCTGGAAAAAGCCATTTTAAACAGAAGAATTTATAAAAGACTTGGATTTCAAAAATAATGTTTCAGTTTTATGTCCTTTTAAAAGGAAACAATTACCCTATATAATACCTCACTTTAATTAGGGTGATATCTGGTCATTTTGAAATGCAAGAGGTTTTAATTTATAATACAGCACTAAAACATATTAAAATCTATAGGCTTGGGGTGACTGGGTGGCTCAGTCGGTTAAGTGTCTGCCTTTGGCTCAGGTCACGATCCTGGGGATCAAGCCCCCCGTCAGGCTCCCTGCTCAGTGGAGACTCACTTCTCCGTCTCCCTCTGCCTCTCCCAACTCGTGCTCATGAGTTCTCTCTCAAATAAATAAAATCTTATAAAACATCTATAATCTTATAATGACTATTTTGACTTTATAAGACAAACATTAAGCTAAAAACAGTCTTTTCAAAAACGCATTTTCCCGGGGTTCTGAGTAATAATATCCTTGTCAAGTATTACCAATGACCATGAACGTATCACATAACTAAGTTGATTTATAATTAAGGACAAAAATCACAATATTAATAATAATTATAAATAAGAATCTTTTCCATAATCATTTAGATATCATTAATTCAACACTCAAAATCACATCCCTAGGTAATGTTTACAGCTAGGAGGAATATACTATACACAGCTTCTAGATTATACAAATTCTTCCTATCAGCCTTTTGAGTCTGATGCTGTGTTCAAATTCCAGCTTTAACTGTGCAGCTTTGGGAATATCACCTAACCTCCTCAAAACTCAATTTTATAATATGCCAAATGGGAATCGTGATCCGTGTTATGGTTATTTTCAACGGTTGTAGATGGATTAACCAGAAAGTATATATGAAACCTGCTTGACACAGTACTCGCCCAATAAATGTAGATTTATTTAAGGATCTATCCCTTTTAACATTCTCAAACTCTTAAGCCAGAGAAACAGCAGAGCTATCCATGGATTTGTCTTTTATAGAATGTGATAAATTCTTAGAACTTTGTCTAAAACAGCAATGTCTGCTTGTTCATTCAGCAAATGCTGGTGCTGCCAGGGTTCTGGATGAAGCAGCAGCTGCCCACAACCAGCTGTGATCCTCTCCACAAGTGAACCCAGCTTGGGAAAACAGAGCTACGTCAGTCATTCATAGAACGATTTCTTTCCTCTCAGCTCATACCTAACAGGCACAATTAGATCTGTTTGGATTTGACAAGGTGTTCAAAAACACAATAAAGGAAAATTAGATTACAAAGAGGTTAACCCAGCAATTCCACAAACAAGGGAAGGGAAAACTGTATACAGAATATTAAAGAAAACCAAATTAAACCAGAAATCCCATGAGGATGGAAGAAAGGGGAATTACTAAACTGCATTAAAGCCACATTATGCACATCATGCCGAAGATTTTTACATCTATTTTTCTGCTTTCCAAAGGAGGTGGGCATTTGTTGAATGCCTACTACTTGCCGGGGCGGCGGGGGGACACAGTACCAAACAAACAAAACCAAAATGCATCCTTGTCCCTGGGGGGCTGACATTCTGGTGGGGCAGCAGACAGAGAAAACCAAGCATCCCAAAGATGGCACGGGGGAGGTGGGGGAGGCAGCCAGAAGAGCCTTAAGCAAGGACACCAGTACCAGTGTGAAGGGAGTGAGGAGCTGCTTATGCAGATCTGTTTAAGGGGGTGGGGGGTAGATTTCAGGCAGGATGAACGACAAGCACAAAGGTCCTAAGGTAGAGTCAGCCAGGTTGAGTGAACCAGAGCAAGGCAGGAGCCAGGTCACCTGGGACCTGCAGGACTTGATGTGAGGGAGGTGGCCACCAGAAGCTTCTGGGCCTCATGAGAGTTTCTGTGTTGTCTGAGATTTGTCTTTCTGCTTCATTTGACTTGACTTCTTCAACATTGTTTCTTCCTTCATCTGCATCTAATCTGCTAAAAACCATTTACTTAGTTCTTTTTTTTTATTTTATAGTTCTAGAATATCTGCTTTCTGTATTTCTATATTTTCCAGTTCTCTGCTTAAACCATCAATCTCATCTTTTAATTCCTAGATGATACAGAACATAGAGTTATTTTAAAGTTTATATCTGATATCTGAATCTACTATCTCTATATTTTTTCTCCGTTTTTTATTATGGTGACTTCAACTTTTATTTATATATGAAAAATTACAGAAAAAATTTAAAGTCTACGTTACATATTTCTCCGGAGAGAATTTATATTTGCTTTGGGTGGGAGGATAGGAGAATTAGCAATTCCAGCTTAGCCTTAGCCCAGAGGGACTGGGACCTCCAAACAGCCTTCCCGCGTTAAGTGCTTCTCTGAGCTCCAATGCAAAGCCTACAGGGTTATCAACCCTCTGCACCCAAACCTGGGAGCCTTAAATTCCAGTTTTTGTTTTTTTGTTCTTTTTTTAAACCTTTCCAAACTCCAGGTTTTTTAAAGCTCAATTACCTTCTCAGCTACCTCTTCAGGAACCGGCAGAAGGCCCCCAGGGGTTCTCAAGCAGGGTTCTACCAGGCCCAATACCCCACACCCACTGTGTACAAAGTGAATTCACTTCTTTCCCATGCATCTAGAAAGGCAGTACTTTCCTAGCACCATTGGCTATATCCCGTGATAGAGCTGAGGCAGCCCAGCTGAGAAAGGCTGCCCAAGGGAAAATGCGCTCAAAAATGCTGAGCTCACCTCTTTGGCGTTCCTCAAGAGGCTAGCTAGTATTTGTTTTGTTTGTATTTTGCTAGCTCTTATACCTCCAAAGACATTTTCTTTGTTGCTTCTGTTTCACCCCTCCCAGCCACTCTCGGCAAGGTCTGGAGCAGACTCTCACGAATGGGGTCTCCCTGTCTTTTGGGCCACCATGTTCTCTGAGTCCCGACAGGAGGAAGCATTCGGCAAATCCTTTCTGAATCAGTGGGTCAATAATGAATGACCAGCAGCTGAAGATCCATTCACTCACTCTTCCCAGTGAGAAGACAGCTCCTGTGGGAACGACAGCTGGCCAGGAGGGAGGCACCAAGTGACTCCAGCGTCACCAGGAAGAAGGGCCTCCTGGAACACAGAAATGCACACCTACTGCACAGAACACAGCTTCCTCCACAAGGAAACCAAAGCCCCAGACTATCAGAGTTTACACTGTTAGCACTAGACTGCTCCGTGCTTAGCTTCCAGGCAGAGAAACCTTCGGGTTACCACCTGGTCTAAGGGCAGATAGGCCTGCAGGAAGTCGTGCTGTTGTGTGATGGACAGAGTACTGGATCTGTCTGGTAAGCATTCTTCAGACACAAATTGGTCATATTTTAAAACCATGTATCCAAGTACACAACAAGGCATAAAAAGCTCCAAACCCCAAGTGCGCTCCTTAGTGAGTGTGCACAGCAGGTAACCGGCACTCGGCACTCGGACCAAGAAGCAGAACGCCCCGCCCCCACTGCGAGGCTGGCCTGGAACCTGTCCTCAGTTACTACCTCCCCGCCCCTGGCAGGCAGTAACCACCATCAAGTGAGCTTGAGCTTTCTGTCAGTGGAATCCGGGTGACTACTGCTCTGCCCAGCACAGTGCCCTGAGATCTGTCCTTGTCATCAGAGGGAGCTTCAGCGGCTGGTTCCTTTCTCGCTGCCTGAAAGTACCGATCTGCACCGTCACACCGCGGCTGTTTACTACTCCTGTTCTGAAAGGTATTTGGCTTCTTTCTCGTTTTTGCCTACGTGGCTCTTGCACAAGTGTTGTGTGCGTCCTCGTACGTTCCCAGGAGCAGCACCGCGGGGTCTCGGGGAAGCACGTGTGCAGCTTTAGCAGGGGTGTCAAACAGGTTTCCGAACTAGTGCTATCAGCCTGCGTTTCCACAGCAGCACAGGAGAACTCCTATTGTACCCCATTCCATTTAAAACTGGAAATTATCTTTTTAACTATTTTCATAAGTGTGAACAGCACTGGGTATTATGCTTATCGTAAACAGTAATCCCCACTTATCCAAGATTTCACTTTCTGAGGTTGTGGTTTCCTACAGTCCACCACAGGCCAGAAGCAGATGATCCTCCTCGTGACCCCTTGTCAGAAGGCCAACAGTAGCCTCCCGCTACGTCACAGGCCTGCGTCACTCCCCTCGCTCCATCTGGCCACATGGACCTTTTATCGCCCCACATCCTCCCAAGAAGAAGAGTGCACAGCACAGTAAGATATTTAGAGAGAAAGAGAGACCACATTCACATAGCCTTCATTACAGTCTACTGCAGTAACTATTATTGTTGTTGTTAATCTCCTAGGGGCCTCATTCATACATTCAGCTTTATCATGGGTGTGTGAACAGGAAAAAACAGTGACTGTAGCACTGAATAGTACCTGTGGCTTCAGGCATGCCCCGGGGTCCTGGGACAAACCCTCCACAGTTAAAGAGGGACTGCTGTCTCAATGTCCTGGGCACAGTTAGCAAGGGTCTGGCATGAAAGACAGAGCTACTTGGTAAACTGAAGAACTGAGATTTCTGAGCCAAAACCAAAATGACTTATAGGCTACTTTTTACGTGCCAGGCACTATTTTAAATACATTTTTTCAAAGATTTATTTATTTGAGATAGAGTGAAAAAGAGCATGAGCAGGGGAGAAGGGCAGAGGGAGAAAGACTCCTCTAGCAGCTCCCTGCTAAGCATGGCAGCCCCACTGGGAGAGCGGGCGGGTGGGGTGGGCGGTGGGGGGGGGGGGGGGGGGGGGTGTCTACCCAGGCTCCATCCCACAACCAGAAGGTCATGACCTGAGCAGGAAACTAAGAGCCAGCTCTTTAACTCACTGAGCCACCGGGTGCCCCTAGATACTTTACATATGTTAATTTGTCTAATCTTCATAACACTATGTGTTAAATAAGTACTAATATTTCCACTTAAAATCAGGGACTGAGGGATAGAGCAGATAAGAAATTCACCCAAATTACACAGCAATTAAAGACACAGCAAAGATGTGAATCTAGTCAGTCTGACTCCAGCCTTTGCTTGTAACTATGGCGATAAACACAGGGTTCATCCCCATAAAACAGAGGATCAGACCCTGTACTATAATCAGCTCCCCGGGACAGGGCCACACTCCGAGGACACATCTGGACGGCCAGCCGGCCTTCCGCACGTGTTACCCAACCTGACAGTGTACTTTAGCCCTGAAATATATCTTTCAAGGTTCCATGTCCCGTTATGACCTCACACTCTGCTAACGAACTGGATGAAAGCAAAAGGATAAAGATAAAGACGATAATAAACCTCATCAGTAAGACGGCACCGCCACGCCTCTGCTGGCCGCGCCTCCGCCGGCCGCCCCAACACCCACCGGTGCCTCCCGTGGGTCTCTGCCTGCCTGAATGCTGCTAGCGCCCTTTTCTGTTTGGTCTGCTGTCTCCAGAAGTCTTTCCACGTTCCATCAAGCAGCAGTCTTCCCTGATTGGTCCTCCTGAAATACTCCGTATGTGTGTGTGTGTTTTCTTTGCTGTATTAAGAAATCAAATATTGATTACTACGTGCTGGGCACTATGGATAAAAAGCCATGGCATCTATCATCAATAACTTGAAATGTAAGGAAAATAATGATATAAGTGAAGGGAATGATCACATTGTTCTAAGAAAGTATCTTAAGTAGGGTGTTTACACATGGACATGACAAAGAACCAGCACCTGAAACAGACAGGGTCATGGGCGGGTTCAAAGCACGGACAGTAACAGTGAGTCTTCCTAGACCCTGATCTGCTTGAACGCAGGGATGGAGTTCGATGAATGCTGGTTAATGTGCGAAGAAAATGACAAAACTAAGATGGCAGGTTCTTGGAGGGGATCCATTATAACAGAGGGCCATTCCCATGGTTCTCAAGCCCCTCCCTGCCGCAGCCCTAATTCACTTGAGGGACACGACACCTCCATCCCAGTAGCTCAGATACAACCATCATCGCTCGCTCACTTCAATGGGCAAGCCCTCACTGCAGAGGCAAAAATTGTTCTCCATGCCCTAGAGACACTGTCATTCCAGAGTTCTCCATGCTCTTAAAATGCTTTTCTGGTTGGTTTGTTTAAAATACAGAGAAGAAACAAAACAAAACAAAACAAAAAAACTCTAAATACATAAATTTAAAATCTGAAATCATTTCTCAAAGTTCTGCGTTTCCAAAATAGGTCAACTTTCCAACAATTTAGAAAAGAGATCAACTTATGAAGGTCCTGACAGACACTTCAAGTAAATTGCATGTGGCTCTTGCTTCCGGTAAAATGAATGTGAAAAATTACAGAACCTTCATCTTTTTATCTAAAATAAAAAGGTGTCCCTAGGCTTTTCAATTCACATTTAAAATGCATTTTCATAAATAACCTTTTCACAATCTGTACTCTGTTTTAATTAAATTTCTCACTATGGAAAACAAGATAATTGAGACAATTTAGAGATTAGTTAACTGTCAAAAAATTATGCCAGTAGTCACTGCACTGGGAAAATTTGCCAACGGTACAACGTTCTTCTGTAACTGAAGTCCCCAAACTAGTCATGTAATCGAAACTCCAGGTGAGCTCACAAATGAAAGAGGACAATGGCTTCACCGAGTCTTCAGAACATAATCTACATCACAGATTTACATGTATGTTCAAACACTGCATTTGGTTTTGCACGTTTGTTTCCAGTCACCGAAAACTTGGAAGAGATTATCCCTCTGGCAAAAGAGTCCGTGGCAGTCCCTGCATGACCAGGTGTTGGAGGGGACACCGACTATGGCAGGAGCAGGCTGCCTGCTTCAAGCCAGCTTCACCTGCCGCAGCGTTACTGCACCGTGGTGCGGGAGAACAGGCAGAAGAGGAATGTCTGCTTGTGGAACCCACGGTTCAGACTTCTGCTCCCATTCAAAACTGTCTCTGACTTTTTAAACCTGGATTAAGTGAACAAATGGCAGATGTCCTGTGAGGAAACGCCCCCTAAGAGCTGCACGAGACAGTTCTGAGAAGCCTGGGGCAGAGCGCAGGCTCCGGGGGGGCCCTCCATGTACCCGGCCCTCCCTCGCCTCTTGCAAGTAGGCTCGACTGCACCCCATGAGAGAGGCATCCCAGAGGGATAATCAGAGCATATCAAGTACCCGCAGAGCTTCCATATTCTGAAGAAGTTGAATGACTTCTAGAATGCCCTACCATGTTTATGTTTAAAGGGGATCAACCCATCAGCTCAGCCTCCAAAGCCTACAGCGATTCACATGAAGCTATCGGGGACATCACTGACTGGCACGTACTTCCTTTGAAGAAATAGATGGGTGACATGGGCATAATTAAGTGAGTTAGAAAAGAATAAATGATTAAAGCTCCTAAGATGATTTGAGTTTGTACATCTTGAATGGTGAGTATGCATTTGAAAAGAACTCTCATTTTTAAAACATTTTTCAAAACTTCTAGAATTCAAGAGACTCAGAGCCACTCACTCACTTTCCACTTTCAGCTTGTTACTTCCATTAAAATATAGTTTGCTGTGTTTGTTCTGTGACTTTCTTTTCAGTACCAAGATTTCTAGCTGATGAAAATGTAGTTACTTATTAGAAAAAGCATTTCTGGGTGACAGAATGAAGAAAGCTTCAGAAAAAAACCAATTACAGAATTTTAAAGTTGGAAAAGAAGTTAGGACGGTGGGGCTCCTGGGTGGCTCAGTAGGTTAAAGCCTCTGCTTTCAGCTCAGGTCATGATCTCAGGGTCCTGGGATCAAGCCCTGCATCAGGCTCTCTGCTCCGCGGGGAGCCTGCTTCCTCCTCTCTCTCTCTGCCTGCCTCTCTGCCTGCTTGTGATCTCTGTCAAATAAATAAATAAAATCTTAAAAAAAAAATATTAGGACGGTGTCTGGCCTAACCTGCTGGTTCCTTGGGTGAAATACCATGACCAGCACTTTGTAGTCACAGAAACCAAAGCCCAAAAGGGTTAAACAATTTGCATACGAAACAATGGTGACACTGATAAGAACGGAGACCAGAAACCAAGTACTTGCCTCACAGAGTAACATTCTCTTTATTAAATTGCATTGTCTTCCACATTTATTAGTTCACTAAATGAGCCATGCTATGCTGCTAAAATTGGTGCCAGATACTTAATTTTACTTCACTAAGTATATTTAACAGTGCACATGACACATGGAATGACACCATTCATTGGCTGTAACAAAGACCACCCTCCACATGTTAATGTATGATCTCTAAACTGTCAGGCCTGTGGCAGGCTTTGGGCAAACTCAGAGGAGGTGAGAGAAGAGAGGAAAAGAGAGGAGAGGGGAGGCTGGGGAGGGAAGAGGAGAGGAGGGAAGAGGATACGGGAGAGGAGGCAGAGGGAGAAGAGAGGATAGGAGAGGACTGATGGAAAGCTGGTGGCAGGTGAGACATGGGGACAAGCATTACAGACAGGTGCAGACTGGGAGAAGTGTAGGTGCTCCTGGAGGACATGGTCACAGCATGTGAGTGGGATGCTGCGAGGGAGGCGTGTCTCCCGAGGAGGGCAAACGCCCTAACTAAAGCTGGGGTGACATGAGGAGCTGGAGACCAAAGAGCGATGCAGATGTGAAAAGACTTGGTTTGCTGTCTGCTTATAGGGAACGAGAGGAGGCACGGATGAGACCCTGCCGCCTGGGGATATGCCGTCCACCCTCACCAGCCTCTGTGAGCCCACGGGGCTGGCCCAGGCCACAGCTTTGACAGTGCTGTGTGGCACTCTGGGACAGAAAGACACAGGAGGTGGACACTGGAGGGCACGCAAGAGAGAGGCGAGAGTTGGAGATTTAGATCAAGTAGTTACAAACAAGCAGGGTTTGTTGTTGTTGTTGTTGTTGTTGTTTAAAAGATTTATTTATTTGACAGAGAGAGAGCACAAGTAGGCAGAAAGGCAGGCAGAGAAGGGAAAGCAGGCTCCCCGCCGAGCACGGAGCCCGATGCGGGACTCGATCCCAGGACCCTGAGACCATGAACCAAGGCAAAGGCAGAGGCTTAACCCACTGAGCCCCCCACAAACATGCAGTGTTAGGTGAAATCATGGAAACAGATTTTTCAGCAACAATAAAAGATAGTGAGCGTTTAAAGAACATGGATCTATTTTGATTGTGTGTTTTCTCTGCATGTGGAGCCTAAAGTGATTTATCAAAACTGGTTTCATTTTAGAAATTCATATGTAAATTGGGCTCTGCCAGGAAGCATCAAACATGTCTTTCTATGTAATTACACCAACACTTTGAATTGTTAAAATGCTCTCATTGAATGTATTCTGGGTTATGTTAATTACTTCGTCAGTTATTTAATTATTTGGACACAAGTAATGAATCAATGTCATTTTGGGGAAGAGGTACTTCTTGTTCTCAAAAAAGAGATGAGAAGTTATAGTAATTATGTCTAATTTTACTAAGTTAAAAGTGGAGCAGAAGGTCCCAAATTTATTGGCAAATGGTTGAAAACATATCCATTATCTGTTTTCTTCTCTCCTGGAAAAAAAAGCTAATCATGTTGAATTGTCTTGTTTCCTTAGAGTTACTCTTAAAAGACAAGCGTTCACCGACGGGAGGATCTGGTCTCCCCAACGGAGAGTCTGTTCCTCACGCACGGCCACTGCCTGTCGCCTGCCCTCTCCTCACGCTCATCTCCTCGCAGAGCAGCAGACTGATTTACTAACAGATGTTCTTCTCAAGGACACATGCTCAGGGAGCATATGTGACAGTGACTGTGATGAAGAACAGTTGGCCCAGGTGACACTATAAATGATCAAATATCTTCGCATATACACCTTGAGAAAAATCAGTCCAATTTCAATAGTCACATTTTGACAAGGAAATACCTTCAAATTATCAAGCTTTCTCACTGGGGCTAATCAAGCGTATTCTTATAACAGGCCACTGTAACGCTCACCACTCGCTGAGTGTTTAAGCCTAGTGCCATGGGGGGATCCCTTCAGGCTGGCGCACGTACTCTGAAGAACACGGAGTATTTTAAGGACTAAAACGTATGCTTTTTCAAAAAAGTAGCAGCTGTGGCAGGATCTGAAGGAATAGGATGTTACCCCTTTTTGGTTTAAATAAGCAACTGATAGGATTTTTTGTCTTTTATTCTGGAAATAATGTCCTCAGATAATAAATGTTAAGTGGAAGTTAAAATGAAAAGCAAATTGAATTGGTTGGATAGAACCAAACAAGTTCATAGAAATAAAACATTTAATCACTATGGATGTACTTTGAGGAGAATCTTTAAAAATCACATTTCTGAGTTCCAAAGGAATGACACGTCTTTTTGAGAGTTACAGGTGCTCTGAAACTCTTAAAGAAAAAACTATTTTTTTTTTTGCTAGTAAATACAACACTATTGTCATTTATTATTTTTAAAATTCCTAAACCCATCCTGTTTTTCCTAATTATTCTCAATTTCCATTTATCTAGTTAAGGTAGCTTAACACAAGTGGCTGATTACACGGCCAGGCCACAGGGGTCATCTGACACAATCTCTTGTCACCTGGCCCACCATCCTGGGGAAGCAAGACGAAGTAGCCGCTACATTTTCTCCAAAGAGGAGAAGAGCCTATAGGCTCATCTACTAGAACACGGTTCTTCATAAAGCACTGAGTGTTCGAAAACAGACAGCCCCTGAGTCCTGAATCCCGCATCTGCTCCTTCTTTATCTGCCACACCTTTAGGCGAGACACTTCAACTTCTCACATGCACAACAGATCATAACATCTCACTGAGTGGCTATGAGAAGAACATGAGAGAACATACATGAAAATGCCTTGTGGAGAGTAGCTTCTCATTAAGTATTACATCGTCTGGAAAGTTCATTCTTATACTGAGATAAGAATTATGTTACTCTGCGACTTTCAGGAGCTACAGAGAATTAGTCTTATCTCTTTGTAACCTGTAACTGCCCTTTGAACACCAGGGACAGGGATAACTAAGGCAAGATGTTTTTTCAAATGCCAACTCTCACACTGCTTCCCATCGGATGGTTACAGTAATGACTTGGAAAAGATCAATGGTAACCTTCATTAGGAAAACTTATCGGGTCTCTAATCCAGTAAAGATTTACTAAGTGCATATAATGTGCCGGAAACTATGCTACAGGCGAGAGAGTGTTTTTCCTTAGAAGTTTATAATCTGCTGAGAAACAGATGTATACTAATGACTACACTATACAGCTATATGCCAACAGTGAAGAGAGAGAGACAGAGAGAGCACAAGTAGGGGGACCAGAACAGGGAGAGGGAGAAGCAGGCTTCGTGCTGAGCAGGGAACCCGACCCGGGACTCAGACGCCAGGCCTCTGGGATCCTGACCTGAGCCAACAGACTCAACAGACTGAGCCACCCAGGTATCCCTTAAAACTCAGTCTTGAGAACAGTCACACATTCAGCAAACACCTAGTAAAGACCTTCTATGTGCCAGACAGCACACTAGGTGATAGGAGTTATAGACAAAGGTGAATGGCAAGCGAGGGATCCATATTCTCAAGGAGTTTAGAAACTCCTTTATATTCATTCCAGTTCAATGGTATGATTATTTTAAAGATCAACTCCAACTTTCCCACTTGCCGCATGAATGAAGAACTATTTGGGGCATTATAGGATCTCAAGATTTCTAAGTTGGATAATGTTTAGGATATCCACCTCTTCCAAAGTCCCACAAACAAACAAACACATTTTTAAATTTTCTTTTTTTAAGTCTGGGCATTTTCTCCTTCCCGTGCTCCAAAGCTAAGCATGTTGTGTGAATAATCTTCAGGATTTCAAATAGTTAGGACCGATGGCCAATGTCTGGGAATATACCAGACACCGCAAAGCTGTGGTCAGGAAACGAGTTGAAGTCAAAAGAGCACACCTGAGAGGCAGAGCTACTAGGGCGAGCCGCAGAGGTGAGGGGACTGTGTCTCCTCCTCACACCAGCTCCCAACATCGTTTGCTGTGTACAGTGTTCCGCTATTGAAGCTTTCAGTATATAACAGCGTAAAAGGCCTGCAAAATGCGAGGCAAAATGGGGAAAATCCTTGTTCTTGGCTATTAACTTCCATAAGTGTTTCCAGGAGTAACAGATACAAATCAAGAGGGAAAGGTATAGCACGGACATAATCCAAACTCTTCATTATAGTAATCCAGCTTGGGGAAGAGGCCGTACTCATGACAGTACAGCTGGCCCTTGAACAATGTGGGGTTAGGAGCCCTGACTCCCATGCAGTTGAAAATCTGTGTATAACATTTGACTGCCAAAAACCTAAGTACTAATAGATAGCCTACTGCTGACCAGAAGCCTTCCAATAACATAAATAGTTGATTAACACATGTCCTGAACATTGCATGTATGAAATACTGTACTCTTACAATAAACTAACTCAGAGAAAATATTAAGAAAATCATAAGGAAGACAAAATACATCTATAGTACTGTACCATTATTTTCAGAAAAATCCACATACAAGTGGACCCAGGCAGTTGGAACCCGTGTTGTTCAAGAGTCATCTTTCTTTTGTGTATGTGTCCGACTCCAGCACCTAGAGCACATTCAGAAAGCAGCTGTGTGTGCAAGAGCTGTTGTGTGAACATGACAGAATTGCCGATGCCGCACTCCAGGTAAGTTCAGATGAGGGCGGGAAACACAGCCATCGGTTACCTGGGAGAGGAAGAGGCCGCCACCCTGGAACTGTGGCTGCAGCCACAGCGCCTGGAGGAGCGCCAGGTGAGTGTGGGACCCGAACAGTGAAAGCTCCCTTTCTCCCCGAAGCTCCTGAACCCCGTCTGCTCCTGGAAGGACACACGGATTCTTCGGCATGGCCACTGTCGCATCATCCACGGTAGTCAGCGGGAAGGGCAGTAAATTAACTCAACCAAATACTTCTCAAGTCAATTGTTTTAACGCCTTTCTCCTCTGGACTTGAACTTTTCCAGAAATGGTCATTGTATTCATCTAATTGCATTCTGGATTCACTAGAGTGTACACCTAGAGACAGACGGAATTCAATCCATCTGAGTGGAAAGGTGAATTAATGTATGGGGAGAAGGCAACAGCTCTTTCTGAAATGTGACTGTAAAGCCCAACAAGCAGCTTGCCTGACTCAGACCATACTGACAGCACCAGGGGCCGAGGATCCAGGCTTCCCACACCCTGTGTCTGATGGTCTGGTGACACCATCTAGCCACACCTGCATTAATCCAGACCTAAGAGAAAGCCCAGGTGGAAAACGACAAACACCGAACAGCACTTTCCCCCCCGTTGCAGTCTCTGCTATTCTCAGGAGACGCCACATCTGTGGAAGAGCTTGAGGCATGATTATCATTGTCAGTTTGGTCAGAATATCAGGACACAGGAACATGTCAAACTGTAAGAAAATAAGGAGAAGAGAGAGAGGTCACACCCTTTCTCAACAAAATAGCAAAATGGTGAAAGTGTTATGGGATTTATTTGTTAAATTCACTGAGTTCCCAGGATCCATTCTCTGCCGCTCAGAGATACAAGCCAAACATCCTTGCCCCTCCAGAAGTCCCAGTGTAGGTGGGAGAGAGATGTGTGACTCCAGCAGTATTGCTCAATACAGCAGCTCCTACTTCCTCTGACTTTCCCTAAGGATAGCTGACAAACAGGAAGCATGAGATTCCAAGCAGAGAGCAGCACCAAGAAAGGTCTGGAAGCCCAAGAGGATGCAGCACACCGAAGGAAAGACACAAAGTTCAGTACATCCAGGACAAAGACTTTGATCTTTCCAGTGGCTGCTGATGCAGCTGAAGATGTCCCAGAGAATGAACACAGCCTTCCAGACACCATGCAGGAAGCCACCGGGCACCCAGAAAGAGCTCTCCCTGACATAAAACATGAAAACCCATCGGTTCTTGTACCTCAGCCCCATCACCCGTCACTGTTTCTCTTTGACAACGGTTCATGTACTGTTTCTAAGACTTTCAATCACTAACATGAAGCATCCATCCACCACTTATTTTCTTTATTTATGTTAAACTCAAAAGTCACAGGAAGAATCCCAGGGGGCTTGTATTCTTGTTGAAGAACGCCTCTGTCCTTCCCCTCTACTCAGTTTCCATGGATATATTTTCTTTCTCTTATGTTCAGTAAGTCTATGAACCGTATCAAAGAATTATTGAATGGTAATGGAAACACATACTGATTTGCATTAATATAAAAAATTGGGAACTTTTGTTTTCTTCACTGAAAAAAATTTCAACTAAGAATCCCTATTCAACAGTAGCACTTAAGAGGAAACACTTCAGGGTAAAAACAACTTGGTATATGTAGGTGATTCTTTTTTAAATGACTGAATTACTCAGAGGTAACCTGTAGTGGAACATGAATGAATGTCACATTAAAACCCATAAGAGCTTGATGACATGTCTCCTTGATCCTGGGCTAGAACCTCCCTACCACCCAAATTCATCTTCCCTATCACAGATGTAAGTTACTTGACAAAAGAGGCTATTTCCTTCTCATTTCTTATACTGCTAGTATCACATCTTATTTGGCACTCAGTAAACGTTTGCTGAACTAAGGTAGCATTTTTGAGGACTACAGCAAGTGAGGGTGGGCACTTGGTTACGACAGCCAATGCTGCGTGTGGCTGGCTAGATCAGAACAGCATAGCTGCTGCATGACTCCTTCACTTACATAATCTCCATACGTCTCTTGTGTTGGGGGTGGTGGCGGAGGTCGGTACCCAGTTGAGGGAACTCCTCTTGCTCTGGGAGTGAGAAGTCCTCTTCCCCGACTCACTGGCCCTCGGGTGGAAAGGATACCCCTGGAAGCTGGCGTCCCTCGTGGTACACCAACTCCAACTGGCCGGGCTGTGACTCCTCCCCTTCCCCTGCAAACAAGAGGGGCAAGTTAGTAATAGTCATCATTTCTCTACCAGGCCATGGTTCACATGCATTTACACCTCAGGAAAATCAACATTCCATATTACTATAAGAAGAAATAAGGAAATCAAATGCAAAATGAAGACTAGAGCAAATGAGAAACAACTACATACTGCAAGGAAGTTAAGTCGTTTAAGGCTTATACAGCGGTCATGAATATTATAACATCAAAGAAACCCCAAGACTCAATTTCTGGCCAAGACACAGAGTAGTAAGCGAGGACATGTGGGAAGGCTGCATCATCTACTCAGGACTTCTTTGTGATGTCAGGCCAGGGTCACATCCGACCTTCATGCCTACATCATGAAGTGGGCTGTATTCTACTTGTCTATGGACAAGGAAACTGAGGCTAGAAAGATCGTCAAACTGAGAACACATGTATACATCAGAGTTCGATGAAAGAGAAAATTAAATGTAACTTCCCAAATAATGTATTGAACACACAGTAATTTAAAATACCATTCTTAAGTTAAATAAATACAGGTATTTTCTGAAGTAGAATTCAACTTATTTATGTATGTCTAACATAAAATACGAGATTCCAAGTCAGAGAGGACAGAAGAAACAAGCTGTATCAACAATAGCTCAACATAAGCAA
The DNA here is from genome assembly GCF_010015895.1 of Lontra canadensis. NCBI lineage: Eukaryota > Metazoa > Chordata > Mammalia > Carnivora > Mustelidae > Lontra > Lontra canadensis. Next base: position 5,311,319 of record NW_022631043.1, read on the forward strand.
AGCTTGAGAAAACATTCAAACTCTGATGAAATAAATCAAAGAAGAAATATCCCATGCTTAATGATTGTTACAGTCAATACTACTCAGTTGCCAATCCTTCCCATCTTCACCTATATTATATACTCAATATAATCCAGTAAAATTCCTGAGAACTACTTTGTAGACTGACAAACACATTCTGGAGAATATATAGAAAGGCAAAAGACCCAGAACAGACATCACAATACTGAAGAAGAAAATTTTAGATGATCACAGTATCTGATTTCAAGACTTATTATAAAGCTATAATAATCAAGGTAGTAAGTATTGATGGAAAAACAGATACACAGAACAGTGGGACAAAAGAGACAGACCTGAAACTGATCCACAGAAATATAGTCAAGTGACTACTGACAAAATTGCAAAGAAAATTCTATGAAAAAGTCTTTAAACAAATAGTACTCAAGCAAATGGACATCCATATGCTACCAAAAAAGAGAGAGAGAGAGAGAAAAGAACATAGAGACATCTTTCATAAAAATTAATTCAAAATGGACTTTAGACCTCACATAAAATATAAAACTTATAGAAGAAAATTCAGAAGAAATCAAGAAATCAGTGTGAGTTCTTGGGTTTGATGATGAGTTTTTAGAAACAGTATGAGAAACATAATCTATGAAATAAAAATTAGTAAGCTGAACTTCCTTAAAATTAAAGACTTCTCCTCTGAGAAGGACACTGTTAAGAGATGAAGAGACAAGTCACAGAAAAGGAGAGAATGTCTACAAAACATGTATTTGATAGAAAACACGGTGTCCAAAATATACAAAGAACTTTTGAAACTCAACAGTAAGAAAATCCAATTAAAAATGGGCAAAAGAAGAGACAGCTCACTGAAGAAGTTATACAGATGGCAAATAACCAAAGGGGGGAAAAATGTTCTATACCACTTGTCATTAGGGAATTGCAAATTAAAACAAACCTATCAGAACAAATAAAATCAAAAGAAACTGAATATACCAATTGATGTTGAGGATGTGAAGGACAAGTGCTCTCATTCATTGCCAGGGGGCATGTGAAAGAGTACGGTCACTCAGGAGGATAGTTTGGCACTTCCTTATGAAGTTAACATGGTATTATCATACAACCCAACACCTGTATTCCTAGGTATTTACCCATTTGATTTGAAAACTTGCTTCCACACAAAAACCTGCACATTAATGTTTACTGAAGCTTTACACATAGTGGCTAAAACAAACAAGATGCCCTTTAAGGGAGGGATGGATAAGCAAGCTGGGGTGCACACATATGAAGGAATATTATTTGGTCATGAAGAAAAATGAGCTCACAAACCAGGAAAAGCTACAGATGAACCTAAAACGTATGTTTCTAACTAAATGAAGCCAAGTCTACGTACTGTATGACTCCAATGATAGGAAACAGTGGAAAAGAAAAAAACTAGTGAGGAGTTAAAAAAACAAATAAACAAGAATCAGTGGATGCCGCAGGTTAAAGGGAGGAGGGAAGGTTGAAAAGGTAAAGGCGTAGGAACACTTTAGGGGGCTGAAACTATTCTGCAGGATGCTGAAATGCTGGATACGTGACACAAAGCCATTTGTCAACACCCACAGAACTTTGTGAACTTTAACGTATGCAAACTATATATATATATATGTGTGTGTGTATATATATATGTACATATATATACACACACACACATATATATATATACACACGTATATATATATATAATTTAGGAAATTGAGGGCTTCTAAGATGGAATGCTAAATGTGACAAAATATTTTAACTACATTAAAAACATACAAAACACCTTTATGAAGTTGAGAAGTAGAATAAATTTAGAAATGAGTGAAGCTTGTAAGACTAAAGGCAAAAGAAAATGCACGTAAGCACTGCTCTAGGTGATAGGCTTATTTCCCATGAGAAGGGATGCAGGTACACATAATGATTCTGATATACTCTATACGTACACTGGACTCAAGCAATTAAATGGACGATGGATAATGGAAGCTACACTTCTTGTGCGGGAGTGAAGGTTACAGGTGAGCAAGCGGAAGAGGCTAGAATGAACTCTATGGTTATGGACTGGAATCGGAGACATCAGTATCAACTCTTGATTCATTTACTATGGGTACAAGCAGTCACACATAGAAACATACACAGATGTGTATACATACACAGGCTAGTAGAATACATATGTTTCCTCGCTCTGTCAGCCGACAGGGCCTGGAAGCAAGGACCTACCAGCAGCAAGAAACAGAACCAGCACCCAGATCTTGGTCTCTCACACCATTCTCTAATAAAAGGAACCAGGGCTCCTTGGAGAAATGGCCGATTCCAGGACTAGAGCAGGAAGCATGCAAGATGATGCTGGAGCAACTTGTAGGACAGAAGGCAAGGACGTACTCAAAAAATAAATAAAGGTATATACGTACATACATACTATAACCAATAAAAAAATTATGAGGGTATATGAGAAGAATAGAGAAGCCAACTGAAAGAACACCCATAGGCCAAAGCTAAGACAACGTGAGTAAAATGAATAAAGCAGTATTGGATTCTAACCCAATGTATAAAACATAAATATCCATAAGTCCACACTAATATAAACAAATGATTGAAATAACAAACTGCAGAGAAGAAGAAAATCGTGCAATAATTTATGTAGGTATTCTACCCTACATAAATCAACTTTAAGTGGGAAAAAATCAACTTTAAGCAGGGAAACCCAACAACTATGACCTTAGCCCAGTTGCCAAGGCAACATCAGCAGCACAAAGTCATGTGGACAGTAGACACCACTGATAGGATGTGATGAAAATGATAGGATGGAATGAAAATGATACTTCATCTTCGTGGTTTTTGTTCCCTAAACCTGTAACCCCAGGTTTATCTTGAGAAAAACATTAGACCCATCCAAGATGAGGGACATCTTCAAAGAACCTGACCAGTACTTCTCAAAACATTAAAGCCATTGAAAAGATGCAAAATCTTAAGACTTTCACCCTTAGGTTACTTGTACTATTTCTTTTGTAAGTATTACATAAATTAGGTCTGTTTTTGCTCATCCTAGGCCATACAAATTGGCACAGTAAAAGTGGTGGTCAAGAGAAAGGTCATGGGAGTCAGACCTGAATTCAATTATAAATTATGTTTACTGTCTTAAGTTCCGCCTTCCAGTTAATATTCAAACAAATCAAATCTGAATTTTCCAAGCCAGTTACTCCACTGTGAACTGGGTTACAGTTATTTCTTAGTAATAGCGTACAGAAAAACGACACAGGACACAGAAAGTACCTACACCACATCTCCTACTCAATCAAGATCAACAATTTATGTACATTTCAATCACTCTGAATTACAATGACGGACACTATAAATTCTTGTCTTACTCGTATTTTTATCTGCAGGATATATCTAGAAACATCTTCAATATGATTAGAGAAAAGAGTAGTTTCTAATTACAGTAGATCTAATTCATATGTGATATTTCAGTTAATCTGTGTTTATCCAAACTAAGCCTCCTGCTTCCTTATCTAATACCCCATCCTTGCCATCCAAGGTACTATATGGACCACAAAATATTCAACCTGGTTTCTCAATCTATAAATATAAGTGTTCCATTAAATTGACAGACATAAATTTATATATTCAAAAGGCTCACAATTCTTCCCCCGCATCATCAACACTGTTTGGTTATGTGCCCTCTGGGTATATGGAATCACAGTAAACTACTCTGTTACAGAATTTATAGAATATATACAGAATATACAGAATAATGTTACAGAATTTCAGACAAGTCATTTGATATATGTAGCTCTGGATACTTATCTAGGAAAGACCCTTTGAAGATTCATTTTTATGTGTTTGCAATTCCATGGGAACTGCGTGAAACAGCACAGTTGCTTCAAAGGACACTCTGGTGAGACGAAGACGTGCAGGAAGTAGTGGCTAATATAAATATCCTATGCAGAATCTCCCCCGTATGCGACAAATGAAGTTCAGGGTAAAGTTTAACAGCTGGACTGATAACATGGGGATAAGAAGAGGAAAAAAGTGTCTGTGAAATGAGTAATAATCAGTGGGAATTTATTATTTTTTTACTTGAAAAATTGATTCAAATTGATAAAATTAGGTTGCCACACTGTTAAGAATGAGGCTAATGAGAAAGAAGGAAGATCACACTTCTGAACAGAAAGCTTTGTAAGCCGAGGAATCAGTGTGATGGTCATGGTTCTTTCTGTTTGTGTTCTTCAGCAGTGAGACCCTGGTTCCTGGTTTGAAACTCGGATGTGGAAATAATCTAGAAAAGTCTGTGAACAGGTACTTTCACGGGAACAATGCTTTGAATGACTAATCAGGAACTAATTATTTATAGACTGGCAGGCGTTTTAGCATGTGATGAAAGAGTACATGCCTTCAGTTCCAGCATTCCCATTCTCAAATCTGCTCTGTCCCTTAGTTGCTGAGCCTCGGTTTTCTACCTGTAAAATGGCCTCAATAATACCTTGCTCTCGCAGACAGTCGTGAGAGCTACACACAGGAGGTATAAAGTGCCTAACCTGACACAGTAATTTAGTAAGTGGTAATTATTACGCAGTCTTCCACTTGGAATCTGTCCTGACACCTTCCTTGGGCCACTTACCGGAGGACAAGGGGAGAACAAAAGAAGGTATCAATCACATCAGTTAGCAAGAGCACCTTTATGTACACTCTACCCTTTTCACAGCAGTAATGCAGTCTGGGAGAGAAAGAGAATAAACATATACTATTACACTGTTTGGCCTTTGTCTATAAATTTTATGAGGAGGAAAAAGTACTGAGTAAAACAATGACTTTGGTGGCAGAAGCCCTGAGTGCTCAAGTCAGCCCTGGCATTATTGACTGGGCAGGACCCACAGCTGATCACAGGCTGGGTGCCTGAGGGAGCCGAGGGCAGGGTCTTAGTTTGGTACCACCAGTATCACAATGGGAAGCTAACCTTCCCAGGGCACTACCTGAGGCAGGTATGCCACCCAAGGGGCATTTTATTTCTCCCACAGACTCCCTAACAAACTCATGGACTTGTCTTCATCTCTGCAGTTTTCTGAGAGGGAAACTTAATTATTCTGAGACTTTCCCTTCTTGCCAGAGGTTGACAAGTGAATGAGAGGCTAGATAAGAGCAAACAGGGAACACGGCCTAAGGTTATAATCCCTCAGAACATGCAAAAGAAACTGTCAAAGCCAGTGACGACCGAAGCTTCCAGACCCTCCGGCAGTCCTTCCTCTTAGCACCTTTAAAGTTGATCAGAAATCTGGCTCTACAGCAGCACGTCCACACTTCTTGTGCGTCCTTATCACCCACTGAGGACCTGTGTCAGGAGCCAGGAGGTCTGGAGTTCCATTTCCAACAAACTCTTGCTGCTCCTGGTTTGGACCCAGAACATACAGACCTGTTCTTCATTCTGGGATCCATCCCATTTCCAACACAATTAAAAAAAAAAAAAAAAAATTCAAGAGCAACTGTTTCATTATCCTACATTGTACAGAGTACAAAATAAATCTAAGGCAATTTGTTTCTTCCTCAAGAAGTTACCAACTAGTTATTAGTAAAATTACTGACCATGTAAGGCACTGTGAGAAACACAACCTCTTATAAAGTGCAAGAAATGCATTTATCTTCTCTTTCTCACCAGTGATGTATCCCCCTGAAGACAGAGAGCTCATCACTTACTTTGAAGCCTGTCACTGTCTTCCAATTCTGTAAGCATGCTTGTACCTTTCTTCTTTATTTAAAAATAAAAATTGCAAAAGTCTTTATCATTTCTAACTAATAGCCCTATTTCTGCCTTTGCAACTTTGAGGATGAGTCTTCTTCCTCTCTGGTAACAGTGAATTAATAGTAAAGGAGATTAAGAGAGATGCGTACTTTGCCTAAGGTCCTCCGTAAGAATTCAAGTTGCGATGTGGATCATTTTGTGTAATCGGAAAAGGAATCATGGAACAGTTGGGCTCGAATAAATTAAGCCCACGGACATGATAAAAATTAAGCAGCGTTTGGATTAGCATGTGCTCAGTGTTCTAGCTCCATTTTACAGCTGAGGAAACCAGGGCTTAGCTTGGGGAGAGACCCAAGGAGGCCCTACAGCTCCAAAGAGCCAGGGGACTGATTTTCCCAGAGTCACACCCAAATTCCAAGCACAGTCCCCATCTTTTCTGCTTTCCAGTCTCTGCTCCTCTGCTTGGGATGACTTCCCTCTGGCACTCTCCTGCCTTATACCCATGTCCCCGGTTCAAAGTTATTTGTACCCAATGGGGCACCTAGGTGGCTCAGTCAATTAAGCATCTGCCTTTGGCTCAAGTCATGATCGGGGGATCTTGGGATTGAGCCCCACACTCCCTCTCCCTCCCCACTCCTGTGCTTTCTTTCAAATGAATACAATATTTTAAATAATTATTTGCCCCCTCATTTCTATTTCCATTCCACTTGTTTTTATACCTCCCATCCCCTTTTTACACTATTCTGCCATAATTACTTGTTTCTCTGACTTCTACTTCTGAAACTCCCTGAAGTCAAAATGACGACTTAGCCATCTCTGTAACTTCAATACTGTCACAGAAAGAGCTCGAAGAAACGCTGTGACATTAAATGACCTAACAGCAGGAATAGACTGACTGATTTTCAAAGAGGAAGAAATATGTTAAAGCTTCTGAACAACCAGGGTGTGGTGGGAGGAGAGTCCCACTGCACACGAATACTCTGCGGTTCCATCTGCCTCCAACTGTCTCAGCTTATCAGTAGAACTTGTTTAACATTATTGTAGGGAAAAATCAGGCGGCAAATTGGGTGTCAGAAACCTTCCTCCAGTTGGCACTGACGCCTACATTTATCTGAGAACATTTATCTGACTGTATGCTGCACTTGACACGTGTGCGGTCGACCTCACTGTGACCAGGAGAACCACGCTTTGCTGCCATTCTTACCTGCCTGCCCCTGGCTGGCTTCGGAATTACAAGCTCTGGCACCAAGTTCTCACAGTCCTTATAACACTATTTGCCATGGATTTTGTCTTCCCAAAGCCTATTAAAATGATTTGAAAAGAAACCACACATTTTTCATTTTCTCCTTTTATTTCCCCTTAATCCACTCCAGTATGGCCACTCAGTAATACGGCCCCAGGGACCGTTGGAACAGAAAGCAAGTGGATACTGAGGAAGGAGGAAGCAGCTCAGTAGGAGAAATCCATGAACCTTATGGCAAGAAAAGAAGAGAAACTCATTTCCCAGGGAAATCCTCTACTACTCTCTGCCTGGGAAGTGCGGCATACATGTCATGTACCAATACCTAGGTTTTTATGAAATCAGAAGGAAGGACAAGAGGGTGAGTTCTGACAGTTTGGTAGTAGAATGTCCTGAGAAGCTCAGTCCAACAGAAAATCAAATAATTTAAGTTATATCCCAAGGAAGCGTTGTTATTTTTTAATAGAAAACGTCTATCAATAATGCGGACTAGTAGAAAAAGAAGTATATTGTCATTTTCCTATATCTACCCTTTCCTGATTAAAAAAAAAAAGACCTTTTAATATAGATTGGTAGATTAACACAAATCTTATCATATACTAGAGAAATATTTATGACTCTTATATTAACTATTCAGTGTTCCTGATAACATTTCTCATAACTTCATACACATACATGAGAGAAAATATATCATTTTCAATCACTGAAACAATCATTAGCATCTATGATATCATTCACGATGGATTTAAAAAACAGTGAAATCACATGGAAATCAATGTGAAAGAGGACATGTGAGTGCCGGTGTCCCATCCGACCCCGTACATAAGAGGTCATGTAGTGCTCTTACAGAACTGTGGCTACTTGTTTGCTCAACACAGCAACTGCCAAAACACTGGTTTTACAGAGATATGACATCAGTGGGGCACAATCTAATGTTGAAACTATAAATAACTCCCTTACGCTGAGAGCTCGAGCGGTGCCCACGAGATGCTGAGGACTGCGGGGTCCCGGGGAATGCCAGCACCCTGGCAGAGAGTTTGGGAAATGCCACCCAATGATTTACTGTGGAACTTCAGTCCATGAAAGAAAAGAGGAAGGGGCAGGTAAAAAAAATTATAGAAACCAGAGTTGAAAATTTCCCCAATTTAATGAAAGCTTATAAAAAGCCTTGAGTGGTTGTGTCAGCTTCATGTCCTGGGTCCAAACCACCACATTCAGCTCCCAGTGCTGATGAACATGATTCACTACTCAGAAAGGCAGGCTTCATCTGCTTGGTCCACTCTTCTTCTTATTGTTTCTGGTCTCACATGCAGGGAGCTAAGACTGCCTGCTACCTGGGAGGAAGGGCCCGCTGGCCAGAGTAAAGGTCAGCAGGAAAGCAGCACAGAACAAGCCAGCTATTTCGAAGAAGGCATGGAAGGAGCATCCCCACGGGTCCAGGACAGCCTGGCCCAGACCGCTGGGCAGCAGGTCAGGGTGGAGGAGGGGACCTGCCCAAAGTGTGCTGCCTGCAGTGTCCCCCTCTCCAGCTTCCCTCTGCTCTTCCGCAGACCCCGAAGGGCCAGGCAGGCCACACGTCACAGCAGCGTCCCTGGAGGCATGCACAGGACAGACCGGAAGTGAGGAAACTTCCTCATCTCCTGAGTTACAACAGGTGTTAAGTTTAGTTCTCGCATTTGAAACTGAAATGAAAGGTTTATGTAGAGTTCATTAAAACTTCCCACTGCAGGATTTAATTTTAGGTCATTTACATCTTTCAGCAGAAAAGTATCCTGAAGTGATAAGAATGGGGAACATTCATGAAGCCTCCAATAATAATTTATTCCACTCTGAAATTCCAAAATGGTGATAGCCACATGACCATTCCCACAAAGCTAATCCCCTAGTGCATTCCGTCACGGGACAGCGAACTACATCAACACAAAATACTGCAAATGACTGACACTTGATCAGCAAGAGCCTAAAGGATTTGCTATTGTACTGCAGTCACTTAACAATTATTTACTAAGTGATTCCTTTACGCCAGGTCCTAGGGACACAAGAGCCTTTATGGGTTTACATTATCATGAGGAGAAGCCGATGAAAATGTGAACAAAAGAGGTAGAATTCAGTGTGATAAATGCTACGAAGGGATCCCAGCTTTGGGACTCGGGGACGATGACTCTCAAGAAGGTGCCCGGTAAGGCTTCCTAGGCATGGACCTGTGTCTGTCTACCATGTGAGGCCCGGACAAAGCATCCCGAGGTGGGGTCAGTGGGGGTAGTGAATGCAAAGGGCCTGGGAAGGAAATAAGCTTGGCCAGTTTGCCAGAGAGTTAGGAGACCAGCCAGACCGCAGTGCAGAAAACCACAAGGTCAGAAAGGGCAAGAAGATCACCAGGTTAGGAGTGTGTCCTCGAGCATGGCAGGAAGTTCGGATGTTCTCCTAGAGGCAAAGGGAGCCACCCAAAAACTAAGGCAGGGAGAAGACAGTATCTACTTGAACAGGTCATTAAAGACTGCAAATGACAAGTGGAAGAGCAGTGTGGCTAGACTGAGGTGGGGAGGAAGAGATGACTCATGAAAACCAGACTTAAGGTTTATTTTATTTTTTTATTTTATTTTATTTTTAAAGATTTTATTTATTTGACAGACAAAAATCACAAGCAGGCAGAGAGGCAGGCAGAGAGAGGAGGAAGCAGACTCCCCGCGGAGCAGAGAGCCCGATGCGGGGCTCGATCCCAGGACCCTGGGATCATGACCCGAGCTGAAGGCAGAGGCTTAACCCGCTGAGCCACCCAGGCGCCCCAAGGTCTATTTCAGAGGCAAAATCAAAATGGCGCACTGAGGGGATAGATACAGCCAAGGCCCACTAAGACTGTGCCCTGGAGATAATTCTCACAGGTCTCAGGACCTGAAGGCCCTGGGCTTTGAGGAGTATGTTTGTCTTCTGTTTTATTACTCTTTTAGACCCTGAAACAGTGTGATTCCATAACCACGTCTTCCTCAGCTTTGGCTACAAGGAAACTCAAAATTTAATTCGAAGACCAACTCTGCGACTGTACTCCCGTGTGTTAACCTCACTCCTGGGGTTTGGTAACCTTCTGTCCTAATTCCCACATCCATTTACTTTTTATTCTGTGAGATACACATACTAGTTTGGCAAGTTACTATATGTGATTTAATGAGAAAGTGGTAAAAAACATAAAAGTATTTCCACCATAGATTGTATTAAAGGTGCCATCATGGGCTGTGATAAAAGTGCAGTGAAAGGGACAGAACCAAAGCTCTATGGAGGAAATGCAGCGGCAGAATGGATGGAGGAAAGCCCGGCTCCTGGCGAAACGCAAGGGAGGACCAAAGAGAAGAGAGAGGTACGGACGGTGGAACCAGGGTCTACAGATCTTGGGCGAGTCATCACCTCCCTCGCTTGAGAAATGGTGAGTGAACACACCAGTGGCCCCTCACAGGGCTGTTATGAGGTGTAACCTAGTTAATATCTGTAAATGCTTAGAAAAGTACTCAGTCAGTAGTAGATGAAGTAGAAGTGTTAAAATAATCTTTGGTGTGAGACACGAAGAAAAGCAGGATGTAAAGAGTGAGGGGCTGGGAAGGGATGCAGAACTGTGGGCAGAGGAGCAACGTTCACAAAGATATGGGAAGGACGTGAGCACCAACTTCATGAAATAAACAGTTTCCAGCGGGGGGTGGAACACAGGAAATATGGCAAAGTAATCAGTAAAGACTAAACAGAGTGAGGCCTTAAGAAAGAATACAGGAGGGCTCTGAGTACCTCTTCGAGGAAGAGAAAAGCAGAGTATTTGAAACATCCGGTACCGAGGAAGCCCACAGTCAAATGGAGGAAAGAAGGTAGGGGTGTGTGAGGTGCTCTGCCCAGTGCCGAGTGCGGACCAGCCACACCCGCCACGGGAACGGTACTCATTGCCAACCCAATGGAAAGGCTGTCCGTGGCAAGCCACGGACATGCGTCATCAAGAGGAATAATTTTTCATCCGGGTAGATGGAGGGGTTTCTGCAGATACTATACTCAAAATACCAAAAAGTTTCTGCCTTCCTCATCTGTTTAAACTTAATTTAAAACCTGACAGTGAGGGATGCCTGTGGCTCGGGGAAGCGTCTGCCTCGGTTCGGGTCCTGGGATCAGGTGCTGCCTGCCACTCCCCCTGCTTGCGCTCCCTCTCTCATTGTCTCTCTCTCTGACAACGAAATAAAAAAACATCTTAAAAAACAAAACAAAACAAAAAAACCTGACAGTGAAATGAGAACTTATCTTCAATCAAAATGATAGCTCTGGTTAAGGAACACAGCATCCCCTAAAAAGTGTCCTCAACAGTGACACTGAGTGTGCTCTCTTCCCTCCGCCCGTCCGGGAGGTTCATTCTGTGAATGTTGCCTTCTTTAGAAAAAGGGCATTTGCAGACGTGATTATCAGGTGAGCATCTTGGGAAGGGAGGAGTACTCTGAATCGCCTGGGGGGCCCTAAATGCTATCACGTGGAAGAGGGAAGCAAACGGAGAAGACAGACAGACAGGAGCGAAATCAACATGCAGAGACCGGAGTGGTAAGACCACAAGGGAAGGCATGTTGGCAGCACCCGAAGCTGCAACTGGCAAGGAAAGGATTCCCTGCTAGAGGGAAAGCACCACCACCACCTTGACTGTGGTTTGCCCAGCACTGATTTTGGACATCTAGTCCCCAGAACTGATAAATCTCTATTGTTTAAAGCCACCAGATTTGTGGTCATTCATCACAGCAGCCACAGGAAACTAACGCAGCGAGTACAGTTGACCCCGGAACAACATGGGTTTGAACTGCATGGGTTCGTCTGCACACGGATCTTTTTACAATAAATACAGTACAGTAGTGTAAATGCACTTTCCCCTCATGAATTCCTTGTTAACATTTTCTTTTATCTAGCTTATCTTATTGCAATAATACAGTATTTAACACATACACAAAATGTGTTCACCGACTGTGTTATGGGTAAGGCTTCTAGTCAACAGTAGCTTATTAGTAGTAAGTTTTGGGGGAGTGAAAAGTTATACACAGATTTTTGACTATGCAAGAGGTCAGTACCACTATCCTCCCACAATGATCAAGGGTCAACTGGAATTTCTTATGATTTAAAGTAAATTTAATGGTAGAAGAAATGAAAATGAGAAGGATTTACCATTTACTGAACACCTACATAAATTATTTCATTAAACCATCAACAGCGATCCATTATCAGCCTTTTTTAATAGAGTAAACCCACTTGGTACCATGAGGAGATCTGTTTATTTTACAGCGCAAGAACACCTGTTTGTAATTGCTCTCTTTGACCATACACTGATCAGCAACACTTAATAAGAAAACTGACTTTTTATTCTCCTAAAAAAGTTGGAGATATAAAAGAATGCTATTTGAAATTATTTCATTCAAAATCAATCTGAAAAAATATATATGTAGTCACCAGTGAAAAATCCGTTACTTCTTTCTAGAGTTCTTTTAGATGCAAAGATTAAAAAATTAAAAATATTTTTAAATAAATCTGAGATATATCTCAATATATGGTTTTGCTTAAACTGTCTTATGAATTCATTAAAACATTTTATTTTTTATTTTTCATTATGTTCAGTTACCTAACATAAAGCACATCATAAGCTTTTGTTGTAGTGTTCAACGATTCATTAGTTGTGTATAACACCCAGTGCTCATCCCAACACATGCTTTCCTTAATACCCACCACCCAGTCACCCCATCTCTGCATGCCCCTCCCCTCCATAACCCTCTGTTTCCTGGAGTCCAGTCTCTCTCACGGTTTGTCTCTCTCTCTGATTTCATTTTTCATATTAAAAGTAGTCATCAGTCCAAAGACAGAAAAAAAATTCTGTGTACCTGGACCAGCTGAGGAGTTTCAGAGCATTCAGTGAATAAAATGACAGCAGGCTTCTGGATACTCACTTGGTGCCTGACATGGTGCTCAACAGAGATGTGGCAAAGAACTGGCCTAATCCTGTGCTCAATGGGGAAGGCACATGCTTCCAAGACTTCAAGTTGCATATCAATATTATTATTTTAAAACAAGCCTCATTTTTAAGAATTTTAAAAATTAATATTAGGGGTACTGAGTGGCTCAGTAGTTAGCCATCTGCTTATGCAACGGGTCATGATCCCGGGGTGGAGCCCCGCACTGGGCTCCCTGCTCAGCAGGAAGCCTGCTTCTTCCTCTCCCACTCCCCCTGCTTGTGTTCCCTCGCTTGCTGTGTCTCTGTCAAATAAATAAATAAAATCTTAAAAAAAAATTAATATTAGAGTGATAAATAAACTTGGCTATAGTCATCAGCCAGTAAGTGGTACAGGTTCTATTTAAACCCAGGAATATCTCACTCCAAGCAAAGTGAATCCCCTTAATTACAACATTAAAATGTCTGAATATATTCTCGCAGGCTTTGTAAGGATATACTGATAGAGCTGTTTGACTATTAATAAAGGAGACATTAAAACGGTTGCCATGGTACCCTATTCTAATGACAAAAAAAGTAAGTCAATTAATTACACCTACCTGGTTATTGCTGGGGTGGGTACACCTCTTGTACGCAAGGTGGGTTTCCCTCGAACAACCGGTACATCCGCATTTTCTGAACCACCATTCAAATATGTTAATTCTTGGAGCTGTGCTTGCCTGATTTCATCATTATAGTCCTACACAGAAGACAGAAGACAGCATAACTCAGCTCATGTGAAAAATACAAAAGTATTTAGGACAAGAATAAAACAATTTTTAATAGAAGAAAGGGCAAGGAAATAGCTGAATTCACAAAATAAGATTTGAGATTGTTGAAATGAAAATGCATCAATAAATTGTTTAAAAAAAAGGGGGAAAAAAGTGTATTTTTCCCAAACTAAAATTTTCTACAATCAGCCATTATTCCTTCTGCTGGACTTACTTTCCAAGTAAGATACTTATAAGCAAATTAAAATACCATATACAGACACATGGCACTGTTATTTACAACTCAATTCAACTAGTAGTTACTGCAATCTGTGAAGGACCACTAAAAAACAGAGAAGGAAGCCTGGCTTCCTACAGCCAAGGAGCTCACAATCTAACAAAGGAGGAGGACATACATACAACAGGATAGCTTTACTGAAATTAAGAACCACGTGTACACATTCCTCTTGTACATTTCCATCTGGATATTATACTAGAAAAATGCACCATTTTCAAAGCTGAATATATCTTATTCTTGGAGACTCGCTCTTCTTTATCTTACGACTGTTTAAATATTCAACTGAGAAACCCTGGGAGTCATCCTTGATTACTCCTTTCCTGAATATCTCCAACCCCATTCAAGAATCATCAAGAAGTGTGATCTGTTTTACAATAAAATGAAAGTTCAGGTCTAAACTGTCAAAAAGGAAAGTCCTGTAACTCAGCTGTGGGCAATGAGAGCAGGTTCCCAAAAGAAGTATCATCTAAGGATGAGTGTGAACTAACTACCAGAAGAGGGGCAGTACACTACTATAGCTGGAGGTAAAAGCACATTTTAAGACCTAAAGAGATGGTATCCAGGGAACATGAAGAAGTGCCATACGGCTGAATTAGAAGATCAACTTGGGGTGTGTTTTTTTGGGGAGGGGGGTTGGGCTCAAAGTGGAAAGGAAAGCAGAAACCAAATCAAACAAAGTCTTCAGTCATTTCAAATGTAACTTAAAAGGTTTAAAATTAAGGGTACTAAAAAGCACTTTAGAGTTTTAAGGAAGAAAGTTGCATATCTAGGTTTGTGTTTTAGAAATATTATGAACAACTGGATGCCATCAAATTAGGTAACTAAGATGACAGAAAGACACGGATGAATTTCTACAAAGACACAAATTACCAAAACTGACTGAAGAAGAAATGAAAAATCTGGCAGATAAACCAAGAGACTAAATTAGTACTCATTAAGTGTCCTGCAAAGAAAAGCCTAGGCCCACAAAACTTTAATGGTGAATTCTACAAATAGTTAATAAAGAATTAATACTAATCCTTCACAAACTTCCAGAAAAATGAAAGAAGAGGGAGTACTTCCTCACTATTTCTATAAAGCCAGTACTGTCAGGGTACCACAATAGACAAAGACATTGCAAGAAAAGAAACCTATAAATGAATATCCTTATGAATACAGAAACAAAGGCTCTCAAAAAAATTAGGAAGCCAAATCCAACAGCATAAACAAAATAGAAGGAAGAAATATACACAAGAATCAAGTAAAACTTATTCCAGAATTGCTAGTTGCCTTAATATAAAAAAAACAATTAATATAACACCATAAAAATAGAATAAAGAACAAAAAATGATCATTTTAATACAAAGAAACCAAACCACTTGTGAGAAGAATCCAATACTTTAATGATAAAAACACTCAACAACTAGGAAATCCCAGAGTTAACACCGTATTTAATAGTAAAAACGTAGAAGAATCATCCTAAGATAAGGAACAAGATAAGGATGTCTACTCTCACCCCTTCTATCCAACATCACACTTGAGGTTCTAGTCAGGACAATAATGTAAGAAACAAATAAACAGCGTTCAGATCGGAAGGGAAGAACTAAACAACCTTTATTCACAGATGACATAACCCTGTATACAGAAATCAAAAGAATCCACAAAAACATTATTAAATAATCACATTACAAAAGGTTTCAGGATATAATGAGATCAATATACCAAAATCAATTTTATTTCTTTATGAACAATACAAAAATAAAATTAAGACAATAATTCCACTTATAGTATCATCATAAAGAACAGCATAGGAATAAATTAACAAAATAAGAGCAAGATTTGTATACTGTACAACAAAATACAACTGGAAGAAATTTTTAAAAATCTAAGTAAATGGAAATATACCCAATGTTCATGGATAGGAGGACCTAATATTGTTATGATGACAATATCTCTGCCTTACTCTCCCACCTCCCAGACTGATCTACAGAGATGAGGAAATCCCTATCAAAATCCCAACTGGCTTCTTTGTTAAAATTTCTATGAAAATCCAAGGGACCTAGTATATCCAGAATAATTTTAAGAAAAAAGAACAAAATTGGAGGACTAATACAATCCCATTTCAAAACTTACCACAAAGCCATAGTAACAAAGACTGTGTAGTACTGGCTTAAAGGGTAGACATAAAGATCAGTGAAATAGAATTGGGAGCCCAGAAATAAGTTACTATAGATTGATGTTCAAACAGTCTCTTTAACAAGTGGTACTATAGTAATAAGGATAACACTGAAGATAATGGAAGTCTTACACCTTGCTGGCGGCAATGAAAACTGGTCGAGCCACTTGGAAAAACCAGTTAGCACTACCTCAAAAATGCTTTTTTTTTTTTTTTTCTTAAAGATTTTATTTATTTATTTGACCGAGAGAGAGAGAGAGAGAGAGAGATCACAAGTAGGCAGAGAGGCAGGCAGAGAGAAAGGGGGAAGCAGGATCCCCGCTGAGCAGGGAGCCCAATATGGGGCTCCATCCCAGGACCCTGAGATCATGACCTGAGCTGAAGGCAGAGGCTTAACCCACTGAGTGACTCAGGCGCCCCTCAAAAATGTTAAACACAGAGCTACCATGAAACCTAATAATTCCACTTCTGGGTCATACCCAAGAAAGTGAGAACATACATCCCTCCAAAAATCTGTACATGAATGTTCACAGCAGCATTCTTGATAATAGCCAGAAAGTACAAATAACCCCAACTGAAGTCCTTGACTAATAAAGAATGGACAAATAAAACATAGCATATCCGTACAATGGAATATCATCCAGCAATGAAAAGCAGCCTCAATGAACCTTGAAAGGAGTACGCTAAATGAAAGAACGCAGGACAAAAGACTACACATACTGTTTCGTTTTACACAAAATGTCAAAAACAGGCAAGTCCATAGAGACAGATTACTGGTGGTATGAGACAGAGGTGAGGGACAGCAGGGGACTGGAATGGGGACTGCTTGCACAAAGGTATAGGGTTGCTCTGAGGAATGATGAAAATCTAAAGCAGATTGTGGTGATGGCTCCATAACTGTCAATGCACAACAATCCAGTGAACTCTGGGCGTTTAATGGATGAATTGTAGGGTATGTGAATTTTATCTCCATAAAGGCTGTGTAAAATACAAAAAAGTGAATGAGTGGTTGACTAGGGAGGAAGAAGAATGGGAAGTCACTATTCATTACAAGGTTTACTTGGAGGTAATAAAAATGGTCTTGGGTTATGGTGACAGCCACAGAACTCTATGAATACACGAAAAGCCACTGAATTGTATACGTTATAGGAGTGAATTTTATGTGATGTGATTTAGATCTCCATAAAGATATTCAAGGGAAAAAAGCACACTAGAGGCAGAAATCCCAGATGGAAGCTCATAATTCCAGTGTGTGGTAAGGACAACCTGGAGTACAGAAGTGGCAGGCAGGATGAGGAAAGGAAGTTTTGGTGTTATTTATAATGTTTAATTTTTCTTAGACATGGTAATATTCTAGATGGCAGAGGTATATCAGCAAAGTCAAGAATGTCAGTGGACATCTGGAAAATAAGAGGGGTAAGTAACAATGGTATCATGTTGTAATCAGTGTGGTACAGGTTGACTCTGCACTGGCTTATGACACATTAATTCTGAGAAGTCCCGTAACACAGACATAAAAACCAGTAATTTAGAAGTTAAAGATATGGATACAGAAGCGGACAAGGAAGGGTTATTCAGGTGCTACACAGCACCGAGCAGGGCCTGTCGTCAAGGCAGGCCTGTGGCTGCCCCCGGAAGATAACCTCTAAGCCCACAGAGGGGACCGCCTGCTAAGAGAGTTTCTGTATGCGTGGGTTTGAGGCCAAGCAGTACAGTGTGGCGAAACGAGTCTGCCCCAGCAATGGGATTAGCAGGGAACCTTTGTTTTGGCTCAGGAAGTGGCGTGGTGATGCTGGACTGGGAGCAGCTGAGTTCAGACCAAGGACGCCATATGCGTACGTGATGGATCCACAATAAAAACCGTGCTGTGGGGCGCCTGCGTGGCTGAGCGGGTTAAGCCTCTGCCTTTGGTTCAGGTCATGATCTCAGAGTCCTGGGATACTGAGCCCCACATCGGGCTCTCTGCTCGGTGCGGAGCCTGCTTCCCCCTCTCTCTGCCTGCTCTCAGCCTACTTATGATCTCTGTCTCTGTCAAATAAATAAATAAGATCTTTAAAAAAATAAAAAATAAAAACCACGCACACCATGGCGCAGGGGAGCCTCCCTAGTTGGCAGACCCTCGCGCGTGTTGTCACGCATCACTGCTAGACGAATCAAACGTGTCCCTGCAGAATTCCCCGCGAAGGGACACTTGGAAGCCCAGGCCAAGTCTTCCCTGTGCTCCTTTCCTTGCTGATTTTGATCGGTATCCCTTTGTGGAAATAATCCATAGTCACAGTGTATAACCGATTTTCTGAGTCCTATGGGTCGTTCTAGAGAATTAATGAGCTTGTTGCGGGGACCTCTAGCAAGAAATCATCTGTATACAAATGTCAGCAATAAGCAGGATTGCTTGGGGCATGTTACTGGAGCAGAAGGGCTCTGGACAGCTATGCACGGTAACAGAAGAAAAGCCACACAGGGGGGATGGATAAGGGGAGGCAAGCACCTGAGAGGGACATGGAGGTCCGCCTAGCATGAAAGCCACAGGAAGTCAGTGCTGCGTCCCACGGGATCCCACGGGATCCAAGAGTAAAGCCAACACTGACTTCAGCAAGGGTAGTTTTGGGAAGGGCAGAGCTGGAATCCATCTCAGGGGAAGGGAGAGGGAGGGGGAGAAAGTCACAGACACAGAGCAGGCGGGCAGGTTTTCCAGCTGTGCGGCTCCATGAAGAGGAAGAGGAGGGACTGCCCCTGGAGCGAGGAATGGAGGCTCCTACGATAAAAGAAACAGGCTTTCAAGTGTGAATAAAAGATTCAGGGGCAACAGCTTCCTGAATTATTTAGAGTTTAAAATACGAAATAGACTTCATACACTTATTAAAAAAAAAAAAATCTGCTATCTTTTCCTTACTTTGCAAAAAGCAGAGTATAAAAAATGACTTGAATCCTGTAGTGGAAGGCACTGTGGAATAGGAAAAGTAGTGTGAACACCAGTCGAAAAGGAAGTCCAGAGAAAGCTGAAACCATAATAAGCAAACACTTGCAGAGGCAAATTCAACCTGCCATGACTAGTGGGACGGGCACACGACCAGGCGTCTAGGTTTTCTTGCAGACGGAGGTTCTTTCTCTAACTTATTTAGGGCACTAGGATCTCAAAAGACTCACTTCAATCTATCATTATTTCACCCTCTCTAAAATAAGCCTTTTAATATGCTCCTTACCATTTTACTAAAAATGTGTGAAGATTCATAAATTATTTGTAAAGCACATGCTAAATAAAATGTGAAAATGTGCTACATAAATGCTAAATATTTGCCCTGTTGGAAAGTG
Organism: Lontra canadensis; assembly: GCF_010015895.1. Classification (NCBI taxonomy): domain Eukaryota; kingdom Metazoa; phylum Chordata; class Mammalia; order Carnivora; family Mustelidae; genus Lontra; species Lontra canadensis. The sequence continues at coordinate 5,330,778 of NW_022631043.1, forward strand.
CGGGGAGGTGTGACACAAAATTGTATGTGGTTCCAAAATAGGTTCATGGGAAAAGAACACAGCATCCAAAAATACCATTAAAAATTTTAAACGGAAAAAGAAATTGCTCTGAGTGATTACAATGGTGTCACAAAAATTAGAATGAAAGCCCATTTTAGATCTTTGTAAAAATACATTCTCAAGAAGACAAACGGTAGTCAGAAACAAATTATGGAATCTGAGTCAACACATCTGGGTTAAGCCTGAATTTAATGAACTGGACTCACCAGATTTGTGACGTTAGACTAAAATTTTAGGGAACTGTTTCTGTCAGATAGAACTATTGATAAAAATCATTGTAGTTATAGTTTTCTTGGTCTGTAATATGATGATTTGAAATCAGGTGGGAAACCAAGTGACATATGTTAGCACACAGACTAAATGATGATTTTACATTTTAAACTAGTCATTAGTAAATTATCATTTTAACTTCCTATCAGAAAAGTGAAAATATTATCACACTAATTCAAACATGTCATCAATTGTGAAGAGTGGAAAAGTGATCAGAATTCTAATTACACAGGTACACGTGGGATTTTACTGTCCAGTAAATTTAGAACATATTTAGATGTGTTAGCCGAGAGAATGGGAAAAAACTTTTTAAATGAAATCATTAAAAATAATTTATTAAAATTTAGTGGATACTCAGCCACGAATGTTCTCTTCAGATATATTTGCCCAAATATACCAATGATTATGTCAAAAATTAATCCTGGGATCAATGTCTATATTATAATCTATAGAAATAACATAAATGTTCATTATTTGAAGATTGAATACATACTTCTAGAACATGTATATGATGAAATATGCAGACACCAAAAAGAATGAAGGGAAATATTACACATCCTCATATGGTCAGGGGTCCAAAATACTCTTAAGATTTAAAAAAATAAATGTAATGAGAGAATATAAGACTTGTAATTTAGCTAAACAAGAAGCTTAGTAAAACCTTTCCATAAAAGGCAACAATAAAAGCTGACCACACAGTTAAAATCAACCATTTCAGGGGCACCTGGATGGCTCAGTTGTTAAGCATCTGCCTTCAGCTCAGGTCATGGTCCCAAGGTCCTGGGATCAAGCCCTACATCAGGCTCCCTGCTCGATGGGAAGCCTGCTTCTCCCTCTCCCATTCCCCTGCTTATGTTCCCTCTCTTGCTGGCTGTCTCTCTCTCTCTCTCTCTCTCTCTCTCTCTCTGTGTCAAATAAATAAATAAATAAAATCTTTAAAAAAACAATTATATCTTTAAAAAAAAAACAAAAAACCATTTCTGAACTCTGGGAACTGACTGAAGTTGCATAAAAAACTGAAAACACAGTAACTTTATTAGTGTCAGGTACAAAATGTGGGAGTCTGGCATTTTGTCTGGGGAGGCTGCCATCCTTCTTCCCCAGTCCAGATGATGTGTCAGTTCCACCATTAGGGAAGGACATGAAAACCAATAGTTTGCTGCAGGAGGAAGTTCACTTAATTTGGAAGAAAGTGTGGGAAACAAACAAACAAACAAACAACAACAACAACAACAAAAAATACATGCCCAACAGCACTGTCAATATCAGTAACAATTCTGGTAGCAAATACATAAAAGTCCAATGAATTAACAAGCCTAATATTCAGGTTTGGGGTGGGGCAAGCAACAGACTGGCGGACTAGCCAGAAACTTAACGGTCATGGAGAGTCCTGATGTGTTCTCTGCACATCTCTACTGAATATAAGGCCTGAAGAGAGCATAAAGCTCCACCCTCCGTCCCTCCCCAACAGTGACTCTAGGCATGTGTAAAGGACAGGCAGGGATCAAGACCTTGGTCACAAGTAAAGACCAGGGCAGCTGTGACAACTGACCAGCCTGAGTGCTCCCCCACAGCTCCATCAGCAGAGGCTGGAATCCTTATCAACACGTGCATGTGAGCATGGCCTCTGATTAACCTCTGGTGACATCTGAGTGATGCTGACGCCCAGGGCGCACCCAGTGGCCCAGGTTAGAGTACAAGTGAGGAGAAAAATGAACCAAGCCATAAACCATGCAGTAGACAGACTGCACATTTAGTCCAACTAAATCACTAGAAATGAAGGAAAAAAAAACCCACAACAACAACCTTGGAGACTAAAATGAATCTGAATGCAAATGTGCTATAATATGTTATCTGATGTGTGGCGTTTTCAAAAAAAAGAAAAGTTAAGAGGCATGCAAAGAAACAAGAAAATGTGACCCATATGCAGAGAAAGCAAATAAGCAAGCAAGCAGGTGAGCAGTATGAAGAAGCTGTCTTGGAGAGGGTCCAGATGTTGGGGGAAAAAAAGAGAGAGAGAGAGAGATTTAAAGAAAAAGAAAAAAAGAGAGAGAGAAAGTACAGCAACTATAATGAAATTTAACCATAGGAGTTTAACAACAGATTTGAGATGGCAAAAGAATGAGTCTGCAAACTTGAAGATAAGCCAATTAAAATTACCCGGTCAGGAACACAGAGAAGGAAGGATGAAGAGAAAGGAGCCTCAGAGATGTGTCAAACACCGTCAAGCGCACCAGCACACGAGTCAGGGGACTCCAGGACTGATGGGAGCAGAGGAGAAAGAAAAAGGCAAAAAATCCCAAAGAAACAATGGCTGAAAACGTTCCACATTTCAAGAAAAATGTACACTTATGGATCCACAAAGCTTAATGAGTAAGAAGGATAAGCATACACAATTACAGTTAAATTAATGAAAATGAAAGACAAAATGTTGGCAGCAGCAAGAGAAAAGTAACAGATCATGTACCAAACAACAAAATAATTAAGGACTCTTCTCATCAAAAATAACAAAGGCCAGAAAGTGCAGACTGGTCTTCTACCACCTGAAAGAAAAAACTGTCAGCCAGGAATTATATAAACTATCATTTAGGGTACAGGTGAAATAAAGACTTTCTGAGAAAAACAAAACAATTTTGGGAGGTAGCAGATCAAGGTTACAAGAAAGACTAAGGAAGTCCTTTGGGCTGAAAAGGGGTAGTACCATATGGCGACTCTATCCACAGAAAGTAACGAAGGGCACCAGAAATGGTAAATGTGCAGATTAATACAAAGGTCATGGAAATATTGCACTACTAGCCAATATCCCTCATGATTATAGATGTAAAGATCCTCAATAAACTACTAGCAAATCAATCCTAGCAACAGGTAATATGACCAAGTGGGATTTCACCTGGGAATGCAAGGTTGGCTTAACAACTGAAAACCAACTAATACAATACACTATTATTTTAAAAAAACAAAAAAAAGAGAGAGAGAGATAAATCACATGATCATTTCAATAGGCAGAAAAAACAACTGGCAAAATCCAGCACTCATCCACGATAAAATTCTCAACACCCAGGAACAGAAGAGAACTTCCTCCACAAGGTAAAGGGCAGCAAGGGAAAGCTTACAGCCCACGTCATACTTAATGGTGAAAGACTAAGAGCAACAAGCGAAGATGTTCCACCTTCACCACTCCTGCTCAACAATGCACTGAAAGTTTTAGTCAGTGTGATGAGGGAAAAATAAAAAACTAAAGACATTAAGATTTCAAACAAAGAAGCAAAACTTACTTTTTCCACAGATAACATGATTCTGTATGTAGAAAATCCTAATGATTCCATAAAAGCCAAAACAACAGACCAACATGGTCACAAGACAGTGTATTTTAATATCAGTGTATAAAAATCAACTGCATTTCCATATCCTGGTAACCATCTGAAAATGAAAATTTTTTAAAGATTTGTTTACTTATTTGAGAGGAAGGGTTAAACGGAACATGTGCGGGAGGGGCAGAGGGAGAGGGAGACAATCTCCAGCAGACTCCCTCATAAGCCTGAAGCCGGATGTGAGGCTCGATCCCAGGACCCTGATATCCTGACCTGAGCTGAAACCAAGAGTCAGATGCTTAAACACTGTACCACCCCGGTGCCCCTGAACATGACATTTTTTTTTTTTAAGATTTTATTTATTTATTTGACAGAGAGAGAGATCATAAGTAGACAGAGAGGAAGACAGAGAGAGAGGAGGAAGCGGGCTCCCTGCTGAGCAGAGGGCCCGACTCGGAGCTTGATCCCAGGACCCTGAGATCATGACCTGAGCCGAAGGCAGAGGCTTTAACCCACTGAGTCACCCAGGCGCCCCTGAACATGAAATTTTGAAAGCCCCATTCACAATAGCATCAACAAGTATAGAATACTTAGAAATAAATTTAATGAAAGAAGTCTAAGACTGGCACCTTGAAGACTATAAAACACTGTGGAAGGAAACAAAAAATATCTGTTAAGTAGACACTTCACAGTCATGGTCTAGAAAACTAAGTATTGTTAAGATGGAAATTATCCCCAAACTGAGCTACAGATTCAATCCTCTATCAAAACCTTTGGAGGTTTTTGTTTGTTTGTTTGTTTTGCAGAAATTGACAAGCTAATCCGGAATATATGTAGAAATGCATAGGAATCGGAATAGCCAAAACAATTTTGAGATAGTACTTTTTCTTTAAAAAAGCATCAACAACCTGGATTTGAAACCAAATTGCTAGAAGGCTAAAGTAATTAAGAGCATGACACTGGCATAAGGACAGACATATAAATCAATGGAACAAACTGAGAATGCAGAAACAAATCCAGACATTTATGTTTAGTGGATTTTCAACAACGGTGTTGCAGTTCAACAGGAAAAGGATTGTCTTTTCAACATACGGTACTGGGATAACCAGCCGGATATCAACACAGAAAAAGACAGACCCAGATCCTAACTTCATACCATACATAAAAATTAACCTAAAATTGATCATAGGCTTAAATGAAAGAACTAATACTAAAAATATTAAGAAAACACAGCAGAAAATTTTTGTGACTCTGGGTTAAGCAGAGTTCTCCTGGTCAGCCCAAATTCAAGGGGAGAGAAGTCAGATCCATGTCCTGGTGGAGAAGTGTAAAGGGGATGGAGTGGGAGCCTACGTGGCTAGGTCAGCACTCCCTAGTCCACACTGAATGACCACTAAGACATTAAACTTCTTAGTCTTGTCAGAGTAGCAGTCTTATAATCGTTTATATGAACATCTGATTCTTACCTGTCCTCCCATTATATAAGCTCTATAGGGGCAGAAAAAAAGAATGTCTTTTATTACTTCCCATGTATCTATCACATAGAAAGTACTAAAAACTTTGTTTCTAAACTCAATGAACAGCGGAACCTGGTTGGCAGAGTCGGTTAAGCTTCTGACTCTTGATTCTGGCTCAGGTCACGATCTCAGGGTTGTGATTCTGAGCCCTGTGAGACTGGAACCTGCTTAAGATTCTCTCTTTCGAAGCACCTGGGCGGCTCAGTCAGTAAGTGTGTGCCTTCAGCTCAGGTCCTGATCCCAGGGTCCTGGGATTGAGCCCCACGTCAGACTCCCAGCTCCATGGGGAGCCTGCTTCTCCCTCTCCCACTCCCTCTGCTAGTGTTCCCCCTCTCATTGTCTCTCTCTGTCAAATAAATAAATAAAATCTTTAAAAAAAATTCTCTCTCCCTCACCCTCTCTCTCCCTCCTCTCTAAAAAAATAAAACAAAATAAAAACCTAAATGAATAAATGGATCTTCATATTGGCTTGAGGGAATTAAGCTCCCAAGTAAAATAACTTACAGAATTCATGTCTCGCCTTTTCCAAGGCAATCATGATTGAAAATACCCTTTCCCTATAAATTCAACAGTTTTCCTCACAGATAATATAGTCCTGATACATGTGCTGTGTATGTACATACATGTGTATGTAAGTCAACCCACTAGACCAGCCTAGGATTGCTGAACTCAGTCCTACCTCAGGCAACTGTCTGGCAATGGGACAGCTTCTCTAAATAAATTGTCTAAGGAACCAAAGTGTTCAATGTTCTGTTTTTTGTTTTTTTTGTTTTTTTTTTAATCTAGTACATGTAAATTATATAAAAAACCTAAATTAACTTTCCTAATAGAGGTATGGGTATGTTCTCTTTAAGTTTTCATATTCTTAGCAATGCCAAAGTGTCTGGGAAGGGTTAAAACAGAAGAGCAATTGTTTTATTAACAAAGCATAAGGGGCGCCTGGGTGGCTCAGTCAGTTAAGCCTCTGCCTTAGGCTCAGGTCATGATCTCAAGGGTCCTGGGACCGAGCCCTGTATCGGTTCTCTGCTCAGCAGGGAGTCTACTTCTCCCTACCCCTCTGTGATCTCTCACTCTCTTGAATAAATAAAAGTCCTAAAAACAAAAACAAAAAATAAACAAGAAAACAAATCATGAAACACTTGGCAGAAGCCAGCTAACTGCCAGCATGGTGCCTTTCTTCTCTGTGCTCCTTATGTGTATGTCTGTGGTTATGCTGACCATGCTATACTGAGATCACTGGCTTAGGCTTCTCTCTTCCCTATACTGCATCGCCCTGGAGGGGATGCCTCGGTCTTTTATTTATGCCTGCTGGTCCAACACCACACACAGCACTTGCTGCATGGAAGGCACTAGTATGTTTATTTTGGAGAACAATGGATTTGTAGGTGATTTTAGTGTCACAAAAAGGCTTAGGACATGTGAGTTCCAAAACCTGAACTAGTGCTTACGCTCTTCAACTTTCTTGGCCATATAGCCTTTACCAGTATTATCTAATCTCTTTAAAAATACCTTGCCTCATTTATAAAGAAGAAAAATGCCAATTCCCAGGGACACTTTTAACAAATAAAGTGCTGTGCAAATAATACTTACTGATAAGAATTACCAAGGATTAAAATAAAGGAAGAGCTTTTAAAGTATAAATTAACTATCAAGGAAAACTGTACTAACAGGAATGAGGAACTTTTTGATTTCTTCCAGTGCGTGTCCCATCCGGGCATATGCTTCCGCTGGTGGAGCGAAGACTTCAATGAGAACATGGAGGTCATCATTGAGGTGAAAGTACTTGGCCTCTCCACTTTTCCTCAACTCTTCTTCCTGAAGAAAGAAAAACCATGCTTGAAAGGGTGTCTGTGTAAGAGGAGACACAGGAATGCTACACAGAGCTGATCCAGCACGCAGCCGTCACAGAAGGCTTGCTCAAGGGCAAGCAGCACCCGCAGGAGGAAAGATTAAAACACAGATTTGATCCTGCCATGCCCACCTTCCATGAAAACACCCAAGGATTTGAGATTCTATTGGAATAAGTCTCAGCTCCCGTCTCTAGCCTAGAGAGAGACCCTTGGCCATATGATCCAGCTGCTTTGTCTCCTCCCATCTCCCCCAGCCTGACACCCCTCCAGCGGCTGCTCAGACCCCCGGTCCAGCCAGCTCATCTCCTAAGCTCCCTCTACACTGGTTACGGTGAGTATCCGTGATGCTGCCACAAACCATTCCCACCTTCAAATTACTGAAAATACCTATTGTTTACTTGATTATTATCTAATTTTCCTCACTGGAGGTGATCGCAACAGAACAAAAACCATGATTGTCTTCTCTGGCGCTCATTTTCCTTGTCTAGAAAAGTGCTTGGTATACAGCTGACACTCCACAACTACTTCTGAATGAATAGGTAAACATTATTCGTCGTTTCTATGTTCATTTGCTCATTCATATATTCATTCAAAAAAAATTTCTATATACCAGGCCCTGTGTCTGAGGATAAAACAGTGAAAAAAAAAATAAATGAAAGATTTTATTACAGGATTTTACAAAATTATGATACACATTTTTTTAAAAAGTGTTTTTTTTTTTTTGATTGATTGTTTACATAATGAAATTCAGGGGGGAAAAAAGAGGAGGGAAAAAACCTAGACCAGTCAGCAAGAGACAAATGATTTTGGTCCATTATTTTCTCCTAACAAGTATTCTTTATAGTGGAAAATGACAAAATCTGGGTCTCTTAAAAGTCTTTGTTTCCAACATTCAAATCATACAGACAGAGTAAGATGAGTAGGTACCTACACCTACAGTGACTTCCAAAACAGGGAAACCTTCCCAGCCTCTCTAAAATACCAAACCCATGAGAAGGAGAACCCTAGAACTCCTGGCAACACCTTTTAATTCCACCACAGGCCAAGAGGTCAAAGAGGCACAAGCACCCTTGATTTCACCATTTAAGCCTTCAACTGGTGTTACTTCACTAATCTGATTGCTTTTAAAGGAAGAGAGATCTCCATCTAGAGCATGACTAGGACATGGGGTTTTGAGTCAGATATGCCCAAAGCGTAGCCGTGCCAGACACCAGGTGCATTTGTTTAGACTGAAGAAATGTAATCCAACCCTTAATTTGAAAAATCAGGTTGGTGCTAACATAAGTGTATTAATACAGGACCACTGAGAAAAGTGAAAAAACCAACTTTCCATAAATGCCTGGTGAAGGAGATCACGTACGTACACCCAGCACACTGCTTTAACACATGCCAGGACTGAGTATATGCCAGTTTCCTTCACATTTACAGAAAGTAGGTCAGAAACTGAAGGAAAAGAAGGAAAAACATTTGAAGCAAGGAGAGCGAATATAAGCTACCATAATACCCTCTGCATTTCCTTCACACTTGGTCACGCATAAGAAGAATGATTCTTTTAGGCCAACTACAGACTATTTATTCTAATCAGAGCACTTTCCATCCCTTGATCTGATACTCTTTCAGAGCTGAAGTTTTAAACTTCACAGAACCGAATTTTATGTTCAACAGTTCACTTCCGAAAAGCATAAGCTACTGACGTAAACACTGTTTACCTATTGGAATACGGCATCACACTGGGGACATTCACGAGAGTTTGTGACTGATTCACAGGGCAGCGCTCTGCCACTGCTGCCGCAGATGGAAACAGCCAGGCAGGCCTTCTTAGCCCAGCCTGTTGTCCTCATCTCCACACAGCGAGGGGCGTTACCAGCTCCTTTCCTGGGTTAGTGGGGACAGGCACTATGGAGTTTAGGGAAGAACTCAGACTTTGTTTGGAGTTCTGCTTTCAAATCGCAGATTCAACATGTACTGTATAATTTTGGACAGGTTACTTTATCATCTTAAAGAGGTGATTTTCAGTGAAGAGTAAAAGTATAGTATCTACTGCTCAGAGGGTTTTTGTAGTAATAAAGTTATCAGAATAGTAATTAGGAGTTATTAGTAATATACAGGCATTGTAGTAAAAAAGGAGTTTCATGTTTAAAGACATAAAAGTCTTTAGAACTATACTTAGTACATAATAAACACTCAATAAATGATGACGGCAGTATTAATTATCCTATTAGTCTAGAACATAGACAATAAGGGTAGAACAGCTAGCATGCTGGGCACAAGCTGAAGGCTCAAGAGACCACAGCATTACAATGATTGTTATGCTACATAACCAACTGACCCAAGTCAGTAATGACTCCCAAAATTTCATCAATGTAGAAAATACAAGAATAAAATGAATTATGGTCTCATTAGAATTTAGATAATGAACACTTTGAAAAGCTAAAAGATGAGATTTTTAATAGTAATGGAAATCTCTTTAGCAATAAACATTATTAACTGAGAATTTCTGCAGACTAAAAGGAACAACAGAAATCAGCATTCAAGAGTTCCGACAGTGAGGACCTGGCTGCAGTACAGGACACGGGATCCCCGTGGTCTCTGCTTCTGCAGCAAGCCTGTGACTTGAGTTATGACCTATGGTGACATCACTGAAATGCTTTGGAAGGTGTGATTGTTGGCTGTGTGGGGCAGAGGCCTGCCACAGTATGACGCGCAAAAGGAAAACAAGGCAAGGGGAGTGGGTAAAACTGTACTGAAGAGTTCTAAAAAGAAAAAGACAGACTCAAGATTTGACACGATGAGCTCAAGTCTGAAAGAACCAGAAGTCTAGAAAAGTTTACTGCTTATGGCCACAGGCTGATGGGAGCCAACAAGCAGAAACAGAGTTGACACCTGTGTGCTTCTGAAGGACAAGACAGACTGCCTGGCCCCCTCTTCTGTGAGGTTTAGGAAAACGTCTGGAGAACACTGAAGATCTGAGAACTGGACTGGCAAAATTTGGGAGGATTCGAACAACGCTTAGTGTTCAAATGAAGAGTCCAAATGAGCTTTCCACAGGGGCAGAAGCCTGTCTGGTGAAATTTTTCCTACCTTGTTCTGAATAGCCACGGTAGTCCCTTGAAAGGAGATGACAATTCTCAGGCAATTTTTTTTTTAAGATTTTATTTATTTATTTGAAAGAGAGAGCAAGAGAGAGCATGTGCACAAATTGCGGGCAGGGGCAGAGGGAGACAGAGAAGCAGGCTCCCCATAGAACAGGGGGCCAGACACTGGGCTCAAGTTCAGGACCCTAGGACTATGACCTGAGAAGAAGGCAGACACTTAACCAACTGAGCCACCCAGGTGCCCCACTTTATTACTGTTTCTTGGTATGACCTCCTGGTCTAGGATCAGATCCTTGCTTGCCCCGTGGATGCAGAGAATAAAAAAGCTAATAATAACTGTGAACACCTCCTGTGTACATGTGACACTTCCTCCTTGTCTTCCCAACACGGATCAGGGGTCTTTTCCTAGAGTGACTATGCACTGGAAAGAAGAAATATCCAGAAAGCCTGAGGATTAACAAGCTGGACTCTGAGTACTCGCTGCTCCACTGAGGGCCACTGGTGATGGTGGGGGGTCTATGTGGTCGAGATATAAAGGACTTCTCATCCTGTCCCTTGAGAGCAGCTCTGTTGGACTGTAAGCCCCAAATGTATGCTATTTCCCCAGTTCCTGGGTGTCCTGATGGAATGGAAATGACCAGCCACTTACATTACAGAATCTTACATTACAGAATCTCTATAAAGATTCTCAGACCAATGTGGTCAAGGACACAGAAATGAGAGGAATAGTAAAGTGCTGGTAGGTGGTCTAAGAAAGCAGCCTAGACCCACTGAGTGTGTAAGAGAACAGGGTGCCCCATGCAATGAAGAGCGGGCACTCAGTGACCAGGGAGACAAAGGGACTCATTTTAGTAGATGGCAAAGCACCTCATTCCCCAGCTGCCTCAGTGCTACTCAAAGGACTCGAACAGTGTCTTTGGTGACATAGAGAGAGGTTATATATCACTTCACAACACAGACTCCCCTTCAGAAAGGACTCTTGGCTACTGCACTCCTGAATGCCCAAAACACCAACAGCACAGACAGCCCTTAAAACGACAACATAATATAGAACAACCACCAAGCCCTGATAGCAAGGGGATGATATTTAGAATCCTTTTTATTAAATGGCTAGCCAGGCACTTGCTATTACTTGGACATACAATTGAGCTAGAGACTTGCTTTCCCGGCTTCTTTTGTACAGTAAAATTATCCGTGGATCCCTGACCACTGCCACTGTCTGCCACAAAATGTTGCTTCTGACCAAAAAAACTCCCTTAACAGCAAACAAAATAAGCAGTATGTTCACAAATTTCATTGGTCATATCATGTACCTGATGACCAGATGGCCGTACTGAAGACCTAATTAAGGTATCAGCAAGGATGGGCTAGATTCCTACAAGTTATACAAAACGTCTGACCAACTGACCAATATGGTTCCTTTCCCTCCAGCTTCCAGAAGAGATGAGTCAGGGAATCAAAGAAACATCATCTGAGACAGCGAGGCTTAGTGGGTAGTGAGCCTAACCTGGCCATGCATTAGAATCATCTCAAACACCCACGGAAAATTCATTTTAAGGTTCTACCCTTAAAAGTCTATATGGGAATTTATATTTTAAAACCACACTCCATGAGAGTATGATACGTAGCCCTATTTTAATCAAATAATTTAACTTCGCTGATTAACCCAGATAATATAGTCAGGTTCTCGATAGGGAGAAATAAGATGGTAGAGAAGTAGCAGGCTGAGACTACTTCAGGTAGCGGGAGATCAGCTAGAGAGCTTATCTAAAGATTGCAAACACCTACAAATCCAATGGGAGATCGAAGAGAAGAAGAACAGCAATTCTAGAAACAGAAAATCAACCACTTTCTGAAAGGTAGGACTGGCAGAGAAGTGAATCCAAAGCGACTGGAAGACAGACCGCGGGGGGAGGGGCCGGCTCCCGGCAAGCGGGGGAGCCACGGAGCACAAAATCAGGACTTTTAAAAGTCTGTTCCACTGAGGAACATCGCTCCAGAGGCTTAACCGGGGTGAAGCGGACGCGGGGTCAGCGTGGCCTCAGGTCCCGCAGGGTCACAGAAGGATCGGGGGTGTCTGAGTGTCGCAGAGCTTACAGGTATTAGAACGGGGAAGCCGGCTACAGAGACGGAGCCGAGGAGTGAGCTCTAAGCTCGGGTTTACCTTGAACCGGTCGCAGGCTCGGTGAGCTCGGAGCGCGGCCGGAGGCCAGGGTGACGGGAGCAATTGGGCGCTGTTCCCTGAGGGCGCACTGAGGAGTGGGGCCCCAGACTCTCGGCTCCTCCGGGCCAGAGACTGGGAGGCCGCCATCTTCATTCCTGTCCTCCAGACTCTACGGAAAGCGCTCAGGGAACAAAAGCTCCCGAAAGCAAACCCGAGCGGATTACTCAGCCCGGCCCCTGGTAAGGGCGGTGCAACTCCGCCTGGGGCAAAGACACTCGAGAGTCACTGCAACAGGCCCCTCCCCCAGAAGATCAACAAGAAACCCAGCCGGGACCAAGTTTACCTACCGAGGAGTGGAGTTTCAATACCAAGGAGAGCCGCGGAATTCCAGAGGAGGAGAAAGCAAAGCACGGAACTCATGGCTTTCTCCCCATGATTCTTTAGCCTTGCAGTTAATTTAATTTTTTTTTCTCTTCTTCTCCTAAATTTTTTTAACTTTTACCCTTTTCTTTTTAAAGGTTTTTTTAACTAGTTTATCTAATATATATATATTTTTTCCGTTTTATATTTTTTCATTATTGGTTTTCTTTTTTTATTTCTTTTTTCTTTTTTC